>NW_026623233.1:508759-692462 GCF_030028575.1 Malurus melanocephalus | reverse complement strand
AGGGAATATCCCTTGACTAAAAGGACAAAGCGACAGTGAAACCAGGGCACATTTTATCAAAATCTGAGACTTTGCTCAGATGTTCAAGACAATGGCCTGATAGGCAACGGGGTATTTAGCCAAGTATCACCTTTCCACACAGGGAGCTCTTGCCACATATGCACGGCACCATCGTGAAGAACCAGAAAGTGTGTCCAAAAATACACTATGAAAGTCAACAGAATTGTCTGAGTAGCAATCCAGCTCATGCCAGAATATCATGTCTTAAAGGATCACAGAATATTCTACTTTAGAAGGGACCCACATGGATCATCAAAGTCCAGCTCTTAGCCCTGCACAAGACAGTCCCAAGAACCACACCATGAGACTGTGATACCTGAGAGCATTGTCCAAGAGATGTGAGTGCTCTGTCAGGCTTGGTGCTGTGACCATTTCCCTGGGGAGCCCATTCCAGTCAGTACCCAAATACTCTCTGGATGACAAACATTTTTCTAATATCCAGCCTAAACCTCCCCTGACACAGCTTYATGTCATTCCCCTGGTCCTGTCAMTGGTCACTGCAAAGAATAGATCAGTGCCTGACCCCTCTGCTTCCCCACGCGAGGAAGCTGTAGATTCCCCTCAATCTCCTCTTCTCCACGCAGAACAGACCAAGTGACCTCAAGCATCCCTCCCACAGCTTCCTCTCCAAACCCTTCACTATGTATAAAAAAGGTTCATATGCATAAAAACCATACATTGTTCACATACATGAAAAAGGAGAAACAATTGAACCAATTTTTGTGCTTTTGGGAACATATTTAGTAACAATCCAGCAGCAAGTTAGAYTAGAGCAGGCAAAAGCTGGCATTGTATCACCATAAATCCTGCTRGTGCATGCACAGGATACCACAATTAAAAAAGAGATTTTTTTTTTTCCATTCATCATTTCTTGTTCACAAAGATGCAAAGAGCTCATTGGTGAGAAAATGGTGCTAATAATGCCAAGGTTGTGGGTTTGATCCTTGTTGGGCTATTCACTTAAGAGTTGGAMTYGATGATCCTTGTGGGATCCAGAATTCTGTTCCAACTCAGAATATTCTGTGATTCTGTGAAATAAGCAGTGGCTGCCCAATGCTGGCATAGAAAAAGTCAATGGGAACACACTAGTCATACTGTCATGAAGATGCAAAGGACAAGCGAAAGACAATGGCAGTCATTCATTTTCTAAAATGACGTRTTGCAGCAAGACTTTTGGGCAGTGCTTCCCTTAACAGAATGCAGCAAATATGATTGAATACCCATCCCCCACCTCTTTCACTGTATTTTCCAAACAGAACAAACAACAAATGTTAGGCAGCATCACCCATCCTCCAAAAACTCTTCCAAAAGCACCTGGTTATAGAGAACTATGCCTGGACTCTCAATTTTTGATGCATCATAACCAAATCTGTCACAGAAAAAGAAAACATTCTTCCTATGAAACTGGGAACAATTTGTTTCCATAGCAGCAAGGACAGTGATGAGCAACTCTGGCAAACAGCTTGAGAATTATTAGGAGCACAATGTGGATCAGATGATTTACATACAACATAAATAGTGCAGAAGGTGAYGAGAACAAGCAATAGCCTTTGAAGTATGAGAATGATAGAGCCAATCATCAGATCTASACTTGTCTCTTTCCCTTTCATCCCTGCAGAGTCAGGAGAAAACTGTCAGCACAGATGGATAAACAGCACTGGAGGATACAGGACGGCACCTCTGAGTCACAGCGCTGTACTCACAAAGCACCCTTGCACCAGCCAACATCTGCATAAGAACAGCAGCAATTGCAACAATTCCCAAAGTCAGGTGGAGCCTTTGTCTAATCTACGCCCTGTGCATTGTCAACAGTTACCTGAAAGAGCCTGACAGACATTGTACTGCTCTGCTTGTGGAAGTTGCACATCTAAAACAACATCAATTCCAAGCCTCTTTTCATCAGGGAAACAAGTGTTATCCCTCCTCAGCTCTGACGGGACAGATACTTAAGTTCAATGCAACACAAACCCTTGAGGTGAACCCAAGTCAAGCTCTCAGTCATTTGTCCTGAGCACAGAATTTCACACCCTCCGTCCCCCTGTTTGCTCATAAATGCCTTAAGTTATTAGAGGATCCCACTTTAATATTGTGTCTCAGCTCTTTAAAACCTTGAGCTAGAATTTTGGTTCCAAATCTGCCTGAACTAGACACATTGACTGTCAGCCAGCCGCAACAGTTTCTGAAACAGGACACTGGCTAAAAAAACCCGAATTCCACAACACTTAAAGTACAAAAAGTTACCTGTCAGCTAAACACTTCCACACTATGATAGAAGATTAAACTCCCTGCGAAGTTTTTCTACATAAATTCACTTCATTTCCTTTATCATTAACGCTAAAAATGCCAACAGGCACATTTTGAGAGCAATATTGCTAAAGCCATTGTGACACTGCAACCTTGAAGGCACCTTGAAGACTGAGTAGCATTTCGGCTATGCCAGGGCTAATCCACTTAAGAAAATCAAGATGAAATTCCTTGCTTGACATTTTTGAGAACAAGGTGACAATGTTTTAACAAAGTCGTCATTGAAGGTACTCGGTGTAAGTCAACTCAGAAAGTTTTCATGGAGATTACATCCAGTCTCCAGYACAGATTGCATCCACACAGCTCCATGCAAACACCTAACTGAAAAAATTAAGTGRAGCAACTGGCTGGACAAAATTATTTTCTTTTATGTGGAGCAACAAAACATTCTGCTRTCCCCTTCAGGTTTCTCATCCCCATATTACACAACAAGAAACCTCTCCTCAATTAATAAGCATTGTGCTTGAGACGAGCTTTGAAAGAAGCTAGACCTGATATCTTCCTCTTTGGGGAATTATCTTTTGCAGCCATCAACTAGTCTTGAAATAACAGCATGGGAAAATAAGCRCTATGAGAGTCCATCCATCCCCTAGGAAATAAACATGTCCATATGTATATACAGAAAAAATATCTATAGCATGATTTTTGTGGGAACATGGGAAGAGGAATTTCATGTTGTTTAAAAACATAAGTAATGATGCCCAGCTGTGTCAGAGGAATAACATGGTATTCTGACTCAGACAATGACAAAAGCAGATGTTAGAAAGTGTGTCTGCCCATTTTTTTACATCTCTTTCCCCTTATACTCCTTGAGGGTTTGGAATTGCTATATTAAAGCTGCTAGTGGGTATTTGGAACTTATCRCTGAAATTTTCCCTGAAATCACAAATCCTTTCCTACTGTAAATTACAGCCTTCCAAAATTAACCCTCACCGTGAYAGATCTTATAGAGCTTGAACAGCAGTGCACAAGTTTCAGTGACACAAAAAGCCCTGAAACAAGACACAGGTAGGTATCTGAAACTCATTTATATCTATAATGGATTTTTCTTTTGTTATATGTGACTTTCAAAGGGAGGAGAGTCCTCCTTTAAGTTAATTCAACTCCTGTTTGCTCATTTGGAAGCGCTTGAGGTTGAATTATATTAAAAATTACTGAAGCTAAGCCAACATGCAYAGGGGATCTTGGCAGAAGAACGCAGGAGCATCTCTTTTCCTTTCTAAATGCCATGAAGGCCCTTTCCAGGAAGGAATRTTTTTACATGTCATTGCTCTATTTCAACCCTCCATTTTTGTACTTGTTCCTCCTGAGTTTGCTCTGTTGGGCCACATTTCATTGCTTCCACAGCCTCACAGCCCTGCAAAGGACCAAGAGGCCGCCACCAGGGTACTGCACAGCCACCCGAGTTTGCCGTAGCTCTGAAGCAGCTGCAACCACCGTGCTCAGCCACAGCCAGTTCTCATTCTCTCAGACATATTCGTGTAAAGTAAGGCTGTTGATTTCCACGCAAAGATTCCATATATTTGAGTTCCCACCCTTGTGTTCTATGGAGAACGCTGCCCACACAGCATGCAAGCTGTTTAAAAGCTTATCCCTGTGCCAGTTTGGTTTGCTGTCTAGCCAGGAAATGCTTCTGCCTCCCCCTGCTCAAAGGACATCAATGTTATTCAAGTGCAGCAAGAGCAGCCATTATGCAGCTGAAAGGAACAAAACGTTACCCTTTGAGGATACAAACTGTAGGAAAGTTTTGGGGTGAGAAGAAAAGGCCGGGGGGGCGGGGGGGACGCAAGTGACTAAAGGGTATAGTTACTCTTTGATCCGCAGAGAAAGATCTTGCTAAGGACCGGATCCTGTTTAAAGGGCTGCATAAGCAAGCGGAGACCTTTTTTAAACTCAATATGGAAGCACTGTGGTGTTATTACAGTGCCAGCAGAGCACGATCAGCAAGCAGCATGTGACAGTGACTTCACAGAAACCTCTTCTTGGTGGCAAATGTTAGCTGAGTTCTGATTAACCTGGCAAGCCCAAGGAGGCAGGGTCTCACACGTTTTGGTCTCAAACACTTAAGCACAAGCTGATAAAGTACTGCCTGCGTTAGCCTGACGTTAGCTCCAGATCAAGGCTACCCTCACACCCACTGGMGATGCCCTCCTTCAAAGCATGCCGAAATAGAGTCAAAAGAAGCCAGAATGAGTTTAAGGATCACTTGAACTTGTCAGAGAAAGCTCCCTGGTTGGTCTTAGGCCAACGATGCCCTTGTGGTCGAAATGGGCTGGATTAAATGGAAGCACATCAGTCAAGAGGCCAGTCCCTTCAGGCACTCTTGACAGCCAGAGCCTGGCAGTATGGCAGAGCTCCCTCCTGCCACCCCACGCGGGTACAGAGAGAGGGAGAGAGTCTCCTCAGTTACAAGGCTAAAGTTAGCTGGTAACATGGAAACGTGTTCTCACTACCCACATCCCCAGATGTCAGATTAATTTAAATACATTTAACCATATTCAAAATCTATGCGTTGCCAGGAAAACAAGTGCACCGATTTGTGCCTGTGAGAAACTCAACTGACAAATCCAGAAGCAACAGAAAAGTGATAAACAGGCTAGATAGTGGAAATAATCATGCATTTAGCCTTGGCTGTAATTTGTCAATACAAGGCTTTTAGCAAGCAAAAAGCATTTGCACAGAGACCTAGAAAATGAAGCACTGCCAAAGAGATCAGCTGCTAGAAGCAACACTGCCATCTCATGATTTTATTTCAAGTCTCATGATATTCAGTGCTTTTAACAGGGCTTCAGATTTTCAACTGTTAAACATGAGCTGTAATTTGCTTAAAACAAAATACAAACCCACATTTTCTAGCCTGCATTTTTTTCTGATAAAAAGAAATAATGTACCCTAAATATGTAACCTCTAACTATTGATCAAGAGGCAAAATTGATGAACTCAAAGCACAACATTCAAAAGCAAACCATGTGCTTTTGGGTCATGACTTTCCAACAGCCTGACTTTCTGCATCAGACKGCCATCCTCATGAGATAGGTAAGCATAGCAGCTCAGTTCACAGACAGATTTGAGTAGCTCTGACACCCTGTTCTAAGAGCTCAAGGGTAAACTTCTGGGCATCCATGGGGAGGAAAAAAACAAAGATAGACACCTTTTTTTGCACTACAACTGCCAAAAGGGACGAAAATATCCCAAAGCTTGGAAACTTTTCTAGTTCCTAGAAAAAACTAAACACATCTGATGGACAAACCATGCACAGATCCCCACTCCCTCACTGACAATTTACTGGCAAAAGGTCACAAACAGCTCCTAGTTTGATGTCCACAAGCATGTGAAGAGTGATTTAAACCTGAAGCAAGAGGGCTTTTTGCTGGTCCCAGYAATGCCTTGCTCTTCAGCTGAGATGGATGGAGACACAACCTAGACACCAACTCCTCCTAGTGATATTTCTTGCCCTGGTTCCAAGTTCCCCCACCATGCTTTCCCTGGTGTACWAACCCACTGATTTGCTTTTTCTGCCCTAGCAAGAGCAGGGAAGAGCCTTGTACTCACATCAGTTCAAAGCATCCTCTCAGTGATACATGCTCAAGGCCTTTTCTGATTKTATCAATTTTATTTCATCCACGACAGCTGGGAGGCTTTTAAGTAGCTTTAATGACCTGTGGGATTGAATTATTGTGGAATGGCAGGAACAGGTCAGGCCAGAGTGCAGATACCCCTGATCCAAAGCCAGTAAGGCTCACCAAGGAGCTCACAGGGCAGAGCACCCCAACTCCCCCAGCTGACCCCAGCTGGCCTGCAGCTGCCACCCCGCACCAAAGCTGGCAGGAGCTGCTTGGAGGCTCAAGATGAATTTCTCCCAGGCCACATCTGCTCTCAGAGGCAACAAACCAAATGCTCAGCAGAGRAGCACTGAGCTTTGAGAGCTGCACTCCTAGTAGCAGGTCTTGATTCAAAGGGGCACAAGAGCAGATGCACTGGAAGAGCTTTTTTCATCTTCCCTCTCCATAACTTCACCTAACAAGGAGAGATTTTCTGGACTATTATGTTTTCAGAGGAGAAAACCAGAACAGCTGGGCTTGTGACTTCTTTCCCTTGCAGAGCAACACCAGTAGAGGCCACCACAAACCCAATGAGCAGGTTTTCAGTCATACAGGCAGGTGTGTGGGCTCACCCACACCAAGGTGAAAAGGGACTGGAGACAGGATCAGGGCTTCAATTATGTCTTGACCAGTGTTTGAACAAGACATCAAAGCAAGCTGCATCATTGGCAGCCTTCAGAATCTCTTCATGGATAACTTAGTTTTGTTTTAACTCCTCTCTTCAGTCAGAAGTTTGTCATTATACTCCGAAGAGCACAAGTGAAAAAAAACCAGTAAATAATACGACAGTATTTTCTGGGCATCCTGTAAAGTGCTGTGGCATTCAGCAGAGAGAAATCCCAGTGAATCTTCACTAAGAGGCTGGGGTTAAGCTGTCATCCCTACATCCTCCTGCAGTTCACAGTAAAGCCTCATCTACTGATGTCAAATCCCATTTCTGATAGCAGAAACTAATAGAAACCAGCTGTTTTTCCCTSTTTTCTCCCCAGTTAAGTCATCACCTCCAACTCCTATATATACAAAGACCCCATCCTTGTACCAACCGCTTTCTTAGAACAACTATTGGCTGATGAAAGTACACAGAAAACATACAAGAGGCCACATCTGTACCCCCGAAAAGATTATTTCAATTCGAGTTATAATTTGTCACTGTACTAACAAATGCAGCTCAAGCCAAGACTTACTTCAGAGCTTATACACACCAACGTAAACTCCACTCTGAATTGGATTAAGGCTTTTGCTTAATCCTAAAGAAGCTTTCATTAAAAAGCCATTTTTTATTTCCTGAACAGGATGACTTTCAGGCAACAACATCTAGGACTTCTGTAAGCAGTCTGCACTGTTCACCTCATTATTATACTTTTTAAAGAAACCATAAAACCACAAATCCTCAAGCCTGGCTCTCTGGCACTGCTTCTGGATCTTGGATGGGGATGCTTACCAGAACCAGCAGGCCCTTTGGAGCCCAAGCAGCAGAAATACCTCTCTTTGCCCTTTGTACTCCACAAAAATGACAACAGCAGCTTCAAGCAAGGCCAGATTAAAACTCTCCACTCTGGCTCAAGCAGAAGCATTTAATTGCAGATGCTGGGGAGATTAACCCAGGCATGAAGAGGTGCTCAGGGGTGGGCTGAGTCACCAACCCCAGCAATCACAAAGCAATCCCACCTTTCCAATTCCCCTACAGGCAGCACTTGGACCGGAGAGGCAGGAATAAACACACAACTGTAATAAATAGTGCTCCCAGCTGTTTCTAAGTAATTCTTCTCTGTCTAGTTATGTGTTACTGAGCATTATGGGTCACTAATTGATCATCACCAATTAAGGCTATGTAAATCAAGGTAAGAGTGATCAACAGGAAGAAAGCATAGGCATGCTCTTTTCCAAAATCTTATGAGATGTATTTGTTATTGAACACACCTGTGAGTTCACAGATATCTTCATTTTTTAGACTGTGATAGACCTCCCTCTGTCTAGATTGATAGTCTATAAAGAAAAGAAAGAAGCATGACAAAAGGTTTTCAGTGTCTGAAAGGTTTCTGCAAAGAGGATCAGAGCGTAACATCCTCCCTATTCACCAGGGACAGACAGTACAGCTGGCTTAAAATGATGATAAAAAGAAATTCAGACTGGTTATTAGGAAACTGTGAGGAGGCGGTGATTGAGGGAAGAGGAATAATGGGGGACAAAAAAGATAAATGCCCACCCCAGGTGCAGGGACCAGAACAGGTCATCTAGAGGTGGTCACACTGACAGTCCCTGGAGGTTTTCCAGAAGGGGTGACATAAATATGTGCTGGAATTGCAGAGACTGCAAGGAACTGGGGGAGAACCAAGGAGATGATAGATTTCAACGTGTTTACTTATGGTGATATGATTACCAGATTTAATTCACCTTTTTTTGGTCTTCCAAGTTGTTTCACCAACAGCCATGTATCTATTAGAGAGCTGACAGGAGATTAGCACTTAGAGGAAATGCATTCACTGGAGGTTAGACATTTTAAAATGTCTGAAGAAAGGAGGAGAAGTTCTCAGCCTCAATAATTCGCCCCTGCCCCATCTCATGACTTGAACAACACCTTGACAACACCTCCCACCTTTCAAAGTGAAGCAAAGACCCATTCAAAGGGATTTAACAGGGTTTTATGAACAAGGACACTGCAATTTCCTTTTTGATCCAAAGAGTCAGAGGGAATAAAGGATAAACTGGAATTCCACCAATTTAAGCTACCCAGATACCTTTAACTAGAAAAAGCTAATTCCATAATGATCAGTATTTTGAAAGCATAACAATTATTTCTCATCAGGTCAGTAAAATAAGGTTGATCATGCTGGGGTTTTTATTGACTCARGGATATTACTACTGAGCTCTTTTTTTTCTGTTTCATGCTCATATATGCTAATCCTTTAAAATGAAATTTTGTAGAAGATACTTTTCTTTGTTTAACTATGTAGTTAAAGAAATGGTACCATAATGCTCTGGATAATGCACAACAGCTTTTATACACAGATTTTTGGCATCTTTGTCCTTAAGGTTGTCATAGAAAGCAATAGAAAATATAAGACCAGGAAATTCGGAAAATCTTTTATAGTTCATTAGTGACCAGATCTTTCCACTATCTCCTAAGACTTATGCAATTCTTTCCATGCATTGGTATTGGCTGCACTCCACAAACTTAACTATTCAACATACATATTTGCTCTGTTTGGTCATCAGTTTCTTAAAAGCAATTTTTCCATTCAGGAAAAGTCCAGTTATGAACCTATAATACAACAACCTTAACCACATAACAGTGGCAAGTTTCACTGACRGTTTGCCTAGAAACCAACAGATCTATTTTAGACACACCTTCACAAGAAGTTATAACCCAGTATCGATGGTTCAGAGCATTCAGTGGTGCCCTTCTGTATGTCAAAAAAACTTCAATGAGTCTCTGTAGAAACACTTCCAAAAGCTGCACAGCTTTTAATCCAGTAACAAGGAATAATAATTGCAAATATTTTGTGTGTGTCTATGAAAGCAGTTACATCACACAATTCATACATGGAAATAGCTGAAGGGTTAGGCAGTTCTGTGGTGACACAGAGGATTGAGGTGCACCAAAGCTCCCTGGTTTCTCCCCCTATTAGCTAATAAGAGAGAGAGAGAGAGACTGGTGGCACTGACAACTTTGATAGAGAAGATCCTTTATGTGATTGAGCAGTAAGAACAAGTTCCCAGCTACCAACCATCCCTGTAGTAGACATCCTGTTTATTTTTCTTTTCTTTTTGTGTTTAATTGAAACACAAGAGTCACTGATTATTCAAAGTGACAAAAAATTTTAATAAAAACTTAGCTTAAATATAACACTCTTTCAAACTGAGGAAAATWCCTAACACTGGTCGTACTATTTATTTTGGCTTCTTAAAATAGTGACCCGATCCTTGAGCAGTGATGGTCAAGGGTAAAGCAATTACTTTGACTAGCTCATGTATAGAATTACTAAAATTTCATCAACCCCTTAAAATAGATGTTTGCTGTTTCAAGGTGAAAATGGAAAATCATCTTGTGTTGACTGATGCCATTTCCATCTTCCATCCATGGTTGCCCAGTTTAGGCCTTATGTAGGGATCACGTGAATTATCATAAAAAGGCCTGACTCATTAAACAATGCCTAAACAACAGCCACTTGTACTAAATCTTCCATTAATGTGTGGAATTTGAAGGTGCTGGCGAGCAACAAAAAATCGTAAAGGCTCTAAGACTGATAAGGGGGGAGGAGACACCAAATGTATACTAAATGAGAGCTGAAACTTGACCTCATTGCAGAGTCTTCACCTCACAGCAGGACGTTGCAAAAAGTTATGTATGACAAGTTATATGACTACAAGGTCAAATAAAGCTATTAAGAGTTATAGGAACAGATTCCCCGCTGATATTTAGTATCTGTTAAGTATCTATTTAAAATTTGAGAAGCGTCTTTTTCACCTAGAGGGCAGTGACAAATCACAGAATTAAGTTTCCCTGTGAAGTTTGGCAGCAGTYTGACAGAACAGTTGTCTGACAGGATCTTCTCAAGTAACTGATAATAAGCCCACAAAGTCGTTTTCATGCCAGAGATTTCTCTCCCACAGTTATGCGTCTGTGTTTCCCTGGAGGGGATGCAGGACAAGTGATGGAAGAAACAGGACCAGACATAGCCCACAAAGGTGGATTATGAATAGTGCAAATTAAGCCAGAGTCATTTGGAAGGGGCCTCTGGAGGTGAATAAGTCAAATTTATTGCTTACAAAAGGGACAGTTTCAAAGTTAGACCAGGTTGCCAGGCCTTGACCAGTTGAGTTTCGAAAATATCCAAGACCAAGGTTTCCACAGCCTGAGTAACTTCCAGCACTTAACCACTCTCACTGCAGCTTTTTCTCCTCATGTCCAATAAAAAAAAATTATTTTATTGCAACAAGTGACATCTGTCTCTTGTCCTTGTGGTGTGCACATGTAAGAAGTATTTACCTCCACTTTCTCACACACGTCCATTATGATTTGGGGATTAGACCAGCTCCTCAACCCCAGCCTTTCTTTCTTCCCTCCGACTCCTTTCTCATACACTCTCATCCCCTAAATATTTCACTGGATTCCTGCTGGACTTCCCTCTCTGATCTCTCAATAAAACAGTTACAATGAAGTGACAGATCAAGGAGAAAAAGTCATTGTTAATCTGCTTTGAACATTTTAGTRGTTTTCACACAAACATTGTGGTTTTCACACTGACAGAACAGAGAAGCACTAACGAATCCTTCTCTGAACAAGCAGTGACATAACCAAGTACCCCAAAAGGCGTGCTCCTCTTTTTCTGCAGCAGTAAGGTTTGTCAACGACTTCAGTCTCATTGACCTCTCGCCAAGAGCTGCCATACTAGTCAAAAATCTTCTACTGTAAAGAAAAAAATAAATTCTAATTGCACCGTAAAAACAACCAGGGAGAGGAGCCACCTCCCTATTAGGAGTTCACAAAAAGCATGAGGCTTCAAASTGACTTATATCAAATGAAAACGATGTAGTAATTTATAGTTTTCTAAGGGTGGAATACTTTTAAGGGATTTATTTAGTAAATGCATTTTAATGATTTTAAGTTAGCGGTGTGTTAACTTGGCTAAATTAAGCTGGCAAAGAGAAAACACAAGAGTGCATAATACTAAAGATATCATAGTGAATACACCCATGCTGTTTTAAAGCAGAGGAGAAAAGCCTGCGCAGCAGAAATAACTTTMACACGAGTAGAAAGGCTGTCAAGAGATTACAGAGCACTGTAATATGYGTCCTGAGAGGAATTCAAATATGCAGCTTCAACCATCTACTGATCAGTTTGGCTCATGAGGGCACAAAGCAAACACCTCTGTTTCCGCTTCATGGGCTTCCACTTTAACTGTCCATCTTCCCAATGGTACAACCAATAAACAGTTAGGTGGCTCCCTCTTTGYTGGAACTGGATGAGGTATTTTTCAAAGTCATTTTACAAACCAGAATAAAATGGAGAGGGTTTCTAGATAAGACCACAGACAACTGCAGCAAGTTCTTCTCCTTGCAAAAAAAAAAGCAATAATGAAAGTAGTAATMATGTACAATTCAGGTCAGGTGACAAACAGCAAGTCATCATCATCCACACTTCCCATTGTCTCTCTGTCTAAYACTTAACACCTGTTTGGATTGGTCCTACAAACATCACTTTTCTGAGCACRCTATCTCAAGAACTGCTAAAGCAGCAAAGTGGTAATCACAAGGAAACAGCTTGCAGCAACTGGTTCTAGCAAGGACACTGACAGAAATTGCTGGGGGAAGGTGGGACAAAATCCCTTCTCAACCAGTCAACTGAGAACTGAAGAAGGAAACTAAGTCCAACAACTCTGTAAAAGACACTGTACCTTAAAAAACCCAGAGCATTTTCACCTCCACAGCACAGCTAACTGTAAGTGTTCAASTTCTTTGCTCAAATTTAATGAATAAGTAACACTTCTCTCTTACAATAATTTATAGCCAAATTAATATGGATTGATCATTATTAATGAAAAACAAAGTAGACTGATCCTCTTACAAACTGCAAAAGGTAAAAGAGGTACAGCCTTCACATCTTCATCCAGAGTAAACGCAATAAGCAAAGACACTACCACTGACAATGTAAAAATTTGAGCAGAGACCAAGATGAAACTGTGGCCAAAAGACACCCTCCATTTCTCCTTCTTATTGCTTAGAAAGAAATACAAAGATCTAAGTCTGCAAGGGAAAACAAATACTTCCAATTTATTATTGTAAGTCTTGAAAATGGAACTCTGCTGAATCTGAGCATCACTGAGATCTATGCCAGATCAGTAATTATCTTCGCACACGCCCCTCTCTGAAAAATGGCCTTACTAATCAAAACACATCCAAGTGAAATTCTATGAGAAAAAAAACTAATTTTGCCTGTCCTGAATCAATTTCTGGCTCTCCCAGACAGTGGAAGTCCTTTTTCCTAGCTTTATTTTAAGAATATTGAAAAATATTACAAAAATATTCTTCAACTTCAAGACAGAGAAGTTGCTGGTACTCACAGCAAAAGTTCAATTTTTCATTCTTCTCAATTTCTACAACTACTAAAAGGTATGCAGTTTAAATTTCTACTTCAGTTTATTGCTTTAATTACACAATACATATCCTCATCTTATGTCATAATTATGCACTTGGTAAGCAGATGCAAAGACAAACACACAAGTTGCAGGATGTCAGACTTTGGGCAAGTGGAGAAGAAGAAGGGGAAGAAACCTATCAGGATACCCAKTATTGTCATAAATCATTTTCACAAAGCAGTCACAAAGAAAGCATTTATCTGAAACTGAGTAATTTAGTGCTGTGCCTGTCTGTTTTCCAGCTGCAAATTAAACTCTAGCACAGAAAAGAATGTACTAAACCTGTTCCAAAATGACCAGATGTGCACACTCAAACACCATTCACACCACTCTGGTGAACAGCTGGAGCCAAGTTTTGACAAGGGCAAYGCTGCAGTTTAGTAGTGACAGACAATATCATGTGGATTATAACTAAGTGATACGCTTCAGCCAAAAACAAACAAAAAGCTGGGGACACTGCAGGGATCCTTTCAAAAGCCGAGGAACACTAATGCTAAATTCAACAGGCAAAATCAACACTGACCTCTTACAAAAACACAGAGACAGAATAGCTAGGAAGCAAAAAACCCCAACAATTACTATTTAGATGCAGAGACAAATGCACTTCTGACACACAAACCAGCCATCCCCCCCTCGCCACTCAGAGCACACAAACTGACTTTAGTGCAACTAAACCCAGACGTRCTCCAGGAGCACACAAAGCACCCCAACCAGAGCTAATTTGACATGACCCTCTACCCTTCAGTCAAATGTTCAGCAAGGACACTGGGGCCCTATGAGCAGTGGTTTCATTCCACAGAACCAACCCTAACGAGCCACACTACTAAGGACACAGCCACCTCTAGCTGCACCTACTGGTGTGCATAGCCCCATCCCATGCACACCCAGACCTCCTGCAGAAGAGCCACAACTCCCATCAGGCCCAACAAGAGATGAGGGTTCCAGCAGTGGTATGTCTCCATTTTGACTAAAAATATCATAGAATCATAGAATGGTTCATGTTGGGAGGACATTTTCCACTAGACCAGGTTGCTCAGAGTTCCAGTCTGGCCTCAAACACTTCCAGGGATGGGGCATCCACAACTTTTCTGGGCAGCCTTTTCCAGTGCCTCACCACCATCATAGAAAAGATTTTTTCTAATATCTAATCTAAACGTATTCTCAGTAGGAAGTCATTGCCCCTTGTCCATTCACTGCATGCTCTTGTAAAAAGTCTCTCTCCATCTTTCCTGTAGGCTCCCTTCAGGTATTGGATGACACCAATTAGGTCACCCCAAAGTCTTCTTGTTACCAGGCTGAAGAAACCCAATTCTCTCAGTCTTTCTTCACCGCAGAGGTGCTCCATCCCTCTAATCAACTCGGTGGCCCTTCTACCTGAATAAGCTCTCTAGAAGCTCAGCAGTTGTGCTACAGCCCGTTCAACACCACCATTTCAGCATCACTTGATTATTTTACATGTTCATGTACTGCTTTGCCAAAGCAAAACACAATTTAAAAGAAGAAGTACATAAACTAATTCAAATCCAAAAAAAGCATCAAAGAAAAAAAAAAAAAGGCCAAAGTGAAATGAGTCACAATAACTCAACTCCCTTGTGATGTAACTTTTACCTTCTGATTTCTTTATACTTCACATGCACCATTTCCTTGGCACAGATGATACTCTGAACCCTGATGWGCTATTCAAACATGCCTGGGGAGCTGTGGTGGGTGGAGGGGGATGCACCATAAAAGCAAATTAAAACCTAAATAAAATACTTTAACTTTCCTTAGAAGCAAAACTACCTCTGAAAATTTGAAAACCTATGCTGAGCTTTACACAGATTTATCACCTACATGATTATTGGGTGCAGCACATACCCAAGCAGCTTATGCTTTCTGTTAGGTTTCAAAGAAAGACAAATCAGATTAGCAGCAGTCACTAGCTAAGCACCCAGAATTAGAGACTACTGGAATGACTTTTTGTTTTTAAACTCTCATTTTCCTGCTCATTTTATTTATTTTTTTAGCCCAGTTGCTTAGGGAGAGTAATTCAGATTTGGGAAAAAGCCCCAACCATAGCCACCACCTTCACCCATGTGGCCAGGAAGTGCTTCCCAGAGCTGGCCCTGCTCACCTGCCAGAATCAGCACACTGCCAGGCTGCACCAGACATCCCAAGCACAGGTTGTCTGAGCTCCCCAGCCCTGCAGCAGGCACAGTTCCTCAGGACACTGCTGGAGGCAGCCAGGCCAGGCCAGGCCATGCCTGCACTGGTGTCCACAGCCCACCCTCACTGCGGAGAGAGGGAGGGACAAGTATGAGCTCCCCACCTCCCCACAGATGTGTACTTTCTCCCAAACACTTGTGCCAAAACCAGTGTGGATCATTGGCAGCATGTGGGAGATCACATGCAGGTTTAAAATGCAGCATACACAGGGCCAAAAGTGATCAGAGGGAWCTATTTCTACTTAGGAGCTCCACATGTGCTGGCAGGTTTGGCATACAGTTGTTTCAGCTAACTGATAAATAATGAAGGTGTTGGAGTGCATTAAAATGATGRGCTCTTCATTCAAACCAAGCATGACTTCAAACTGATTTATTACTTATACTCCATCTTTTTATAAATTAAAAAACTTAAATTATGCATCTTCTTTAAAGAGATCTGCATATTGTATGCTTGACAAAATCACCTGCAATGTTACCATAAAAGCCATCTGTAGCTTAGTCAACATGTTTTAAGTGGTCACTGGTGATTCAACCGAAAAATAAAACTGCAAAGCAATAGCAGCTGATTTGCAGGGGAACAGTCACTGCTGAGGGCACAGAACAAGCACTTTCAGAAGAGAGTAGGTGACTTCAAACCAACTCTAACCTGATCCCATGAACTGAGCAACCCTCAGTGGTGGAAAACTTCCAGGTGCCCTCCAGGAGGGCACATTTCAGTCCATTTTCATCCAAAAGCAAACCAGGTCGTGGACTCCAGGACTGCTCTGAGATTTGAACCAAAGCACGGTGCACAAGGATAAATGAGATTTGCTCCAGAGTCTTAGTCCAGGGTCAAAAATAAAATGCAAATGCAGAAAACACCCGCCATCTGTTACGCCTATTTACTTGACTATGGATTTCCCTTTGCTCTCTAAAGTGAAAATATTTGAGCTTATACATTCCTCTGGTACAATTTTTACTGTGAAATAATTTTGCCTGCAGTTCAAAAGAATTACAGGAATTCCGTTCAGCTTCACAGCTCTCAGTTTTCAGCTTTGTCGGTGACTCCAGCTCCCATGAGTTTAGCCCAGCTGGGGAGCACAGAGGGCCACCTCCTTGTTATCCCCCTCTCTCATTAAAGGGCTGGCTTATTTGCACACTTGTTCACAATCCCTTCTTCTTTGGAGAGCAGTACTGGGTGCAGCTACTGCAAGGCAGTTGATTTTAGGAATATACTCTCATTTAAATACGAAATTTTCTCTGTAGGAAGGCTAAAATAACACATTGCATTAAATGTACCAGACAACATTTTTCATCTGAGTAAAAGTGGTACCTTAATGGTGATTTTCAATCAATCACGCTGCTTGACCAAAGAAAACAGGGTACCAGGGGGTCAGAAGGAGCTCTCCACATACCATTTTGTAAATAAGCTTACCAACAGTAGGATAGCACTTTTCTTCATAGGTCATCACATAAATAATTTCACTGATCTCTTTCAAGAAAAATAATTCTTTGAGCTTGACACTACTAAATATTTATTGTCCAGGAAATTAAGAAAAAGAAAAGCAGCACAAAAATAATGTTTAATAAACTAGTTTTAACACATACCTTTAAAGTCTGTCAAGCCCTGACTTAGCTCCCATGCTCAATAATAATCCATATTCTTCAATACAGTGTATGTCCAATTGCATACTGAATAAAAGAATCCCAGAATTACAGGATCAAATGGATTGGAAAAGACTCTGAGACCACAGAGTCCAGCCTACGAGCATCACCCTGTCCACCAGACCATGGMACTGAGTGCCACGTGCAGTCTTTCCTTACACACCTCCAGGGACAGTGACTCCACCACTCCCWGGGCAGTCTGTTCCAATGGCTAACAAATCCTCCCATGCAGAAATTCCTCTCAATGTCCAGCCTGAACCTCTGCTGCCACAACTTGAGGCTATGACCTCTCATTCTCTCACTGGTTACCTGGGAGAAGAGACCAACCCCCACCTGGCTGTAACCTCCTTTCAGGTGGTTGCAGAGACAGATAAGGTCTCCCCTGAACTTCCTTTTCTCCAGACTAAACACCCCCAGCTCTCTCAACCACTCCTCATATGACTCACTCTCTAGAGCCTTCCTCAGCTTCAGTGCCTTTTCCTGAAAGAACATGTGAGTGAAATTTTCACATAGTCATGCCTGGGTACTAAGTCCTGGTAAATGAGCATTCAAACATTCTGATGAAAATTGAGCTGCATTCTGCACAAAAAGTTGCATCTACATTGCTCCTAACGTTAAAAAAAATCATATTATACATAGGTAATCAGATAGGAGTGTGACTAACTTAAAAAGTATGTCCAGCTCTCCATCTCTTTTGACAAATTTGACAGCTGTTCTGGCATACATCTTTTCTGCCCTTTTCATCCCTTCTTTCTTCCCCATTTTCACTCTAACAGATGCTTTTATTCTGTTTTGTTTTTTTTTTTTTTTTTGTTTCTCCTCCTCTCTTCAGTGGCAGCGCTGGAGGGGAGGGAGAGAGGGAGGGAGGGAGGAAGCGTAGGGTGCTAATGCACAAAGCAGTGCTTGTTAAAAACTGGACATATCCAGGCAATTCGCCAAATTTAATTCCAAAGACCCTGCTTGTGATTCGATGCTAAAGCGGAATATAGCATTGTTCTATCTGTCTGTAGGACACCGCGTCTTCTGTGGAAGAGGAGTTCAAAACAAAAGGACAAAAAGCAGCTTGACACTCCCCCCAGCCTCCAAACACACACTTCATTCCAGAAAATACCATATTCATTGGCCTTCAGAGTTGTTAGAAATAAATCAAGCAGAAAAAAAAAGGATTATCTCACAAACATGATGAAAAAACATTATTCAAGTTCACAGCGGACATGGTAAAAGCCAAAAAGAGTAAAATTCTGCTGCTTTTATTAGATCTGTGTCATTTAACCTTTGGATTTGGACCTTTTTGCAGTGAAAACTGTTGATGAAGAAGAGATTTCAGAATTCGGCCTGAAAATACCATGATGACCTGTGTCCTTGAAAATGTAAAGCAATGACACAGCTTCCCAAATTCTTTTGAACTGTGAATTCTGTATTTATTTCATGAGGAATCATTACATCAGGCCAGAGGAGAGGCTGCTCAGGTGAGAAAYTGCTCATGCATGTAAATCAGTGGCTCTAAAGCCAAGATTGAGATTATTTTATGAAATGAGGGARAAAGAAAGACAAAGAGAAATCAGCAACACTTAAAATTGTAATGAGTAATAGTCACACACACTTCCCCTCTCACAAATCGCCATGTAGCCCAATTTGTCCCAACAGATGTTAAACCATAACTCAATTTAACAGTGGAAAGAAGTACTAAATTGTGAAATGGGCACAACATGAGTTTAAATTCCAGATGATTTATGCCACATTGCATTACGTATCCAAAATAAAATGCATATACTGACATCTACAGCAGTAATAATATATTGAACTACATACAGCAGTTTTGTGAAGAGATAAATCAAGATTTAACTGACAGGGTCCCAAGCACAAATTTTAACTCACTTCCCGTTTAGACAATTTCTCTTCTTTATTAACCTCATGTGCAAGAAGTGCTTCTTTTCCCACGACTTTCCACTTTTCCATGTGCAGCCTTTCCCATCTCTACTGTAATCCCCCTGCTCACCACCCGCTCCCTCTCCTCTTTAACCCAGGTCACTCAGTCACCCCAGGAGCAGGGGCTGGGGCCCCCCAGCAGATGTACCTCTTCCCTGCTCCAGCTGCGGGGTCTCTCCCTTCTTTTGAATGACCACTGACAGAGTACACTAATTTTACTTGCAGAACACAAGGAAAAACTCATCTTTAAAGATGGGTAAACAAAGAGGAAGGGACTGCATGTCTCAAGACCAGGGAAGAGCAGAAGAGYTTCTTCATTCAAGAGTAGCCAAGCATACAAACTCCAGGAAATGCAGCTACTCTTTTCAGAAACCTAGACCCTGTCAGCCAGCTCTTCTCAGTCACGTAGCAGAGGCAGAGGTCCCTCTGTTGCCTGGATGACCATGGAACAGAGCCTTCCCATGTAAACACAGAAATCAGTAACAGGCTGGTTGGCAGCTGGGACATGCTTCATATTTCTGAATCTCCAGAGGTGGCAGAACCCCAGAGAGCATCAAAAATTCTTAAGTGGCAGTGGACTTCTCCAGGGGTTTTTCTTGCTTAGTTTTTGGAGTCTGTTTTGYTATTTTGTTTGGGTTTTTTCTGTCTCCTCTAAAATAATAAAAAACTATGTCTTTCATATTTAGACAAGCACACATAGAAAGACAGGGAGGAGAATGCCACGAGAATACAGGAAGGAAACTAAATTGCAGGAAAAATCTGCCATTGGTTTCTTAAAGGCAAGGCAATGCCTTTTCCTCAGCTACAGCCCATTCTGCCTTCCAATCTTCTGCTTTATGGCTGCAACAGAAGAAGCCAAAGGGACAGGATTTATGAGCCTTTTCAGGCATCACTCTTTTGGAGTGCAAACACACACAGTAGCTGATAATGCTAAGAACAAGTATGAATCAAATCTGCAACTCTAAGTCATGTGTTTCCCACAGAGAAACTTCTTTGGCATCACCCTCCACTGAAGCACTTTGAAGACAAATAATCACCAATTAAGCACCTTGAATATGTAAACAAATGAAAGAGAAGTGGGCTGAAAGAGTTCAACTCACTTGCTCAAAGCCATAAACCTAAGAAGCAGGCACAGCTACAACTTAAAATTCATGYAAATCACATGAGGCTGGAGGCTACAGCATATTGGCTTAATGAACAGCTTAGCATTTTGCTAACTCAATATGCTTATTCTTATTAAAAAAAGCTCTTGGGAAGATTCTCATGAACATTTTAATCAGACAGCACTTTCTGTAGTCAAAAACATAATGCTCTCTCAATAATGTTAATGTGCAAAACTGACATTAAAAAGCAAGAGTGACTGAAAGGGCTTTACAGTAACCCTACAAATTATTCAGCTGCCACATAAGACTTGTGTTCCTCAATGTTCAATACATATTATATACACTGATTCCTCTCACTGCCCTTTAGGACACCCTGCTCTTGATAATTTCAGCTATAAGGAAAACTTGCATGTTGTCTTCTGAGTCTAGTAAGTTATACACTCCTATTTAGCATCACATTTAATGAAGGTTAAACATCRCAACAAATAAACCAGTGTTCCAAATTCTAACCAGCCTGGTTATTAAGAAATCAAGCATTTTGGAAAGCCAAGAGTTAAGAGAGCTCTTGTACACGAAGTGTTCATTTAGAGGGGTCACAAGTTCTGCATCCTCAAGCATTTTCTTAAACACCCCATTTTGTAACAAGGCTGTTATTTCCCAACCTGTCACACAAAATAACTTAGTCATTCTTCAGTAAGTCTACTGGACTCCTCAAACCAAGTTGTGTAACTTTGATAAGATGGTGCGCTCTAAAGTACCTTTTTTGCTGTTGCCACAGCACATGTAGCTCACAGATTAGACAGCCCCTTCACACATTGCTGCACCAGCATTTTACACAGAGGAAAAACACAGCAGACTGGGCCACCACTGATAACACCAGTCACAAAGCCATGAAACAACCCCTGCTTTCAAATACTCAACACCCTAGGCTTCTGTTCTACATGGGCACACTCACATACCAAGTTTTCTCTCACATGTTTAATTGCTGTACGTATAAAGTAGTRCAAGGTATGACAGGTAAATGTCTTGACAGCAGACACTGAGAAAGCCACAGTTACAGAAGCACAAGGGAACATCTCTCAGCTGTTTGTCTTTTAAAGCCACGTAGTCGGTAGGTATGCAACAGAAGAATCTATTTCTGACCATTCAGACACATAGAAAAAAGGTATCATCAATAAAACTGAAGGAAGTTATTTACAGTTGTCYTCTCCAAGGATACATTTCTGGCAATACAAAGGTGTCACAAGCTTTTTTCATTTGAAGAAACGAACAGTTACTACAAAGCAACACTGCTGCATTTACAGTACCACTKAATTTAAAAAAGGCACAGTTTCTGCCACCTAGCTGCTACATGTAGGTTTAAGTATGTTTATATCTAAAGGAGTTTCAGCATTTCAGAGACAAAAGTTTATTAAGAATATAAAGAAGTTTTGAAACAGGGCATGTATTACAGTGTTGGCTGATACCATTAGATACACATATAAGGGGAGCTACTATAGAAGAATTATTATCCCTGGAGGCTGCAGWAAAAGTAATTGCTAGCACTTCATTACTGAAAAATTAACTCACATTTGGGAGGTATCTCTGCATTATTACAAAAGACTGAAAAATGCAACTCAGAAAAGCCTGTTCTCCTGCAGTCCTAACAATCAATACAGCACTTCCCAACATACATGACTCTTAGAAGCCCTGGTTTTAATTTTGCAACTATGAAACAGCATAAAATTTGAAATTTTACTGCAATCTCCACCACAGACCAAGTTTTTTCTTACTACAATTGCTTGCTAGATAGGAAACAGTGAGAATAAGAGTTGCAAAAATAAAGTATTGTGTGGTTCTGTGGGGAAGAAAAAAAAGTTCCAAGACAAAGTTTGTATGCATCTTGCCCCATTGCTAGCCTGAAACATCTGTTAGGAGCCAGTAACCATGCTTGCACATGTCATTTCTCTACATAAGCTTAATCATTTGTATACAAGTTGCATTGTACTTCATTTCCATGATTGTGATCTTCAATCATATTTCCAAGATTGTACTCAWAGCATAAATCATGCTTTGTAGATTTCATTATAATCAAAAGTTGTTTCCTGGATTATCACATACCAATGCATATTTCTGTAATTACTTACCTGAAAAATGAACCTAAGAAAGTCTTTCATTTGGTCTTTAACACAATATTCTGGCCAAATAAAAATTATTCCAAGTCATGCTTTATACACCACTCCAAACCATTTTTTTCTGCTTCTAAGAAAAAGTATGACTTATCGTCTGTTAAAGCAAGCAAGCAATTGCAACAGTAAGAAATCACGATTTCAAAGTCTCAAATCAGCTAAATTCTGCCTGCTGTGCCCGGGTGTTTTCCAACATGTCTTTTAACACAAGTATGCACGTACAGACCCTGAGCAAGCAGACTCCTTGTGTGTTCTGCTGCCAAGCACACCAAGTATTGCCTCTCARGCTCACAAAGCTGTTTGCTGGTGCATCTCAGGAGACACGTCCATCAATGCATTTCTGAACTGGGACAAGTTTGTGCACTAACAAGGATGTGATGCTAGCAGATTGTAGCCTGAAACACAGCTCTCCCCTGAGACTCAGTTTTTTAAATATATGTGAATTTGGTTTCACACTCCAGCATTTTTGGTGGTTTGAGTTTTTTTAATGTGCCTTTTATACTTCCATTTGCACCCACCACCTCTCTGCAGTTTGCCATTTAATGGGAAAGGAGAAGCCAACACTGAGAAGACAACTAGTCCAGCTTTTCCAGAGGGGAGTTATTCACTTCAGATCAATCTTCTTTACCTGTAAAACTATTTGGCTTCAGACGTTTCAGGAGAAAGTCATCCACTGCCATAATATTTTATAGAAAATCAACCCCTAAAAATTATTACTGCTCTTATTTTTAATTCTTCACCCAGTACAAGGCAAAAGGAAGTTAACTCTCCTGTTCTTTGCACACTGGAATTGTCTGCCCAGAGAGGTGGTGGAGTCRCCATCCCTGGACGTGTTTAAAAAAAGGCTGGATATGGCACTCAGAGCCATGGTTTAGTTGGTGAGGAGGTGTTGGCTCATAGGTTGGACTCGATGATCTTGAAGGTCTCTTCCAGCCTGATTCATTCTKTGTGATTCTRTGTGTGAACAGCAGTCTACAGCTTCCTCATGAAGGAAAGTGCTGGGGCAGGTTCTGATCTCTCCCTGGTGACTGGTGATAGGATCCCAGAGAACAGCATGAAGTTGTGTCAGGGATAGTTTAGACAGGATATCAGGAAAAGTTTTTCACCCAAAAAGGGGTTGAGCACTGGAACAGGCTCCCTGGGGAAGTGGTCACAGCACCAAGCCTGACAGAGRTCAAGAAGTGATTGGACAATGCTCTCAAGCACATGGTGTGAGTCTTGGGGCTCCCTTGTGCAGAGSCAGGAGCTGGGCTTCAATCATCCTTGTGACTCCTTTGAAAGTAGATTCTCATATTTCTTGTCRTGGAAGAGTGAATTACTTCAAAACTTTTTAAAAAAGAAAATTACCATTTTTTGTTTTTACGTTCCTTTGTAGCAGCCACCAATACGTATCCAGGAAATTGTGATACTTAGCTTAAAATACAGCACAGTTCAGCCTGCTTTGGGTGATGAATTTAATAAACTCCCCCCTTAACTGGAAGAAGTTCAGCTGAACTTAAACACTTTAAATCAAAGATGCCTGCACTATATGTTTACTGAGGCTTTTTTGCTACAATGGACTTTTTAAAAGTTAAATTGCCCTCCACGGAACCTTCTGTCAAAAAAGGTCTACACCAAAGCAGATTGAAACTTATCAGGATAGCCCAATTAACACATAGTCTGTGGTGGAGAATATATAAACCATCTAGACAAGAGAGGCCGAAGCCTCTGTCATCCCTACCATCACATTAATTACATTTACTGGAGACAGAACAGGTGGCAGCAGAGAGATTTGACAAAACAATTCCTTAGTGTGAAGCAGCCTAACACCTAAGGAAGCTGAGCAGGGCAAAAAGAAATCTATGCAATTATTTCACAGCGCAGCGCTGTAAATTAATTGCACTTCCAATTTTCATGACATAGTTTTATTGGAATTCTGCATTTGTAAAAATGCAGCCCAACCTCTGAAAGGAAGTTCTCCCTTTCCTTCTAAATTGGGGTTTGAGGACTGCACACAGATTTTCATCAACAGCTGCTTGTCCCAGACAGCCAAAGCCACAGTGGTGAAAAGGTGCTCTAAAGTAGCTACAGGCAGCTTCTCCCTCACGGGGGTGCCTCCCTAACTGGTTTAGTAAAGGACAGATGTTGTGCATGACCCAATTGAACACCCTTTTTTTTTTGTTATGGCTTTGGGGAAGGAAGAGAATGTTGCACGCAAAATTCAGCGTTGATTAAAAAGCACTAACATTTGGCTGAGCAAACCCCAATTTAGCCCCCTGGGCCTGTCTGACCCACTAACCACTGCTTCCTAACTGCTCTGTTATGGCAAAGTTTGCCTGAAAAATGCAGACCTTGCAGAGCAAAAGAATATGACCCTTACGTCAGTTTTGCAACACGTCCTTAATGACACACTATGAAAATTCCTATTCCCACACCCTCAAATTTACTGGTTTTAAACTACACATTTGTAACAGAGATTTAACAACTGAAGGAGCTTCTTTAGTTACAGTACACTGCAGTATCAGATACATGACATCATACATGTAGATAATAAATAGCAAGATCTTGTTTCACTACATGGAAGAGATGGGGAAAGAAGCCCAGGACATTTGAGAATTCAAAATGTCCCTGTGGAATGCTACAGTACTTTTTGTCCAGAGACCAAATCTGTACCACCTACCAAAAAAAGTGATCCCTGTTTTGTTTCCACAATTTCCTTTCAGAGATGTTTCCCTAAAGCATAGGTCTTACATAGGCTCTGTAGGCTCAGGATTTTCCTAGGCTTTGTGCTTTCCTACAGATCTGCAACAGTAACCCATGTACAAAAGAGAAAAGCATAAAAAGCAGGGGCAGGTAGAGTGGAACACACTTAGCTTTTTTCCCCCAAAGCAAATAGCAATACTAGAGTTGTGTAAAAAGAAAAATGCTAGCTACACTTGAACTGCCTCTTGCAATACCATCACCAAGTTTATCAAGATCTGGTGTCCAGYTCAAGTCCCAGCTCTAAACCATGCATGAAAGCCTTCATCTTTTATTATGAAATAGAAGGAAAAAAAAAAAAGTAGATTTCCATTCGTCACCATGGAAGAAGGAAAATTTGAAGTAAGTACCAGCCACTAAATGCTCAGAAAACAAACAGCAAACAAAAGCCTCCAAAATAATAGCAAGTCTTGTGATTTTTTTTTTCAGCATTCAAGGACTACAACAGACAATGGCTGGATAGGAGCAGGAACCAAGAGCAAAGATTTTGCAGTGTTAAAGAACTAGGCATCTGCAGCTCTCTGAAGGACACTGATCCACCTCTTGCACAGAAAGCGAGGAGACAGCAAAGAGGTGCTCTCAAAAGAACATGAGACACGGCTAGTGGGGGTTACTGGTATCTTGCAAAAATGTGATTCTTCAAAAAGGGAGAAGGGACTGTTTAGAGATTATCAGTGCTTAATCACTTTATAGGAGCACAGAAAATTATGTTTAGTGACCTCTAATTCCTCAAGTTTTCCAAAGACAAATTCAAACTTCAAAGGAAAAATCAGGGGAAATTAGAGCCAAAAATAATGACCTCTCTGTATAACTCATACATGTGCTTTCCTTTTCAATTGTTCCTAAACTGAGGGGATGTCCAGTACAAGCCTTCAAGCTAAGGATCAATTTCATTTGACCACAGAGACAATTCCTTCAAAGGAAAAAAAAGGCAACATAATATAATATGCATTTTGAACATTTTTTTCTGGAAAAAAAATCTTAATTTTTTTGAGAAAAAGACCTTTCTAATACAAGTATCCTGCTTATCTATCTGGATCAAAAAAAATAATCCTATTGAGTTTTGGTTTTTTGCCAATATCAACTTTTTCAACACTATAAAAACAAATGGTGAAAAAAGAATATTCACTCCACCATCAGAGACCACAGACATGGAGGACCTTACTACACCACTGTTTGGCACAGCAGAACAAGGCAGGAGCATGTGAGCATCCAGAGAACAATTCAGGAAAACATTTTAGTAGCTCCCAATGGCTCCTGCCTGAAAAATGCCTTGAGAAACATCCAGCAGAGCTATCATATGAGAGACTTTGAAACTGGCACTCAGCACTTGTGACCTGATGGCAAGACAACCTGATGCAAAGTGCTCCTTTTCAAAAAGGTTTTTCTGCATTTTAAATGAAATTTCACTGATTACCCCACCCTATGAAGAGGGCTTGAAGATACTTTAAAATGGTGTCATCTACATGACAAAGAAAAAAAAGAAAAAACAGGCACATCATCTAGCTCATGGGAACAAAAAACCACAAGCAAGGGTCTTTAAGCCTTCAAACTGATGAAGCTTCCATGGTTTGAGATTAAAAATTCTGTTGGACTCTTGTTTTTCTCGAATTTCCCACACACAGATATAAAAGGCAATGCCCTTAAAGCTCAGAGGACTTGGATTTAATGCAGTAAAATCCAAGCAGCCCAATTATTATTAACTATTTTAGACACCCATGAGAAGAACAGCATTCAGGTCAGTTATGCATACAATAAAGTTATCTTTTCACTCCCCATATCCTGCTCCCATAGTCCTGGCTTTCTGGAGATGGGACAGCACAAGACCCTGTCAGCCACCGAGCTCTGCACAGCTCCCACCAAGGCTTGTGCTTTGTGTTACCCAAGCCTTGGTCTCCTCCACGGAGATGAGGGGTCTCAGACAAACAGATCCTACCCCAGTTACTGAGCTGATGGAATGGCAGGAAATGAAGGACGTGGAAGCAAAGGGAAAGATTTAGCAAAGCCAAATACTGCTAGAGTTAGTAATCATGCCCTAATTCAAACCAGGCTCCTTTAAAGCAGGTCAGGTTAATTTTAATTACTACGCAGTTTTTTTTCTTGGCATAAGCCAAAGAGGTTCAGATCAGAACCCCAGGAACCACTTGGGAGGCAGGAAGCTGCTGCACTTATCCTGTGAGTACCATGACCCGAATCAATTAGTATGCAGCACTGCACATTTCCTTAAATCATCTCCCGTGCATACATTCCTGGTCTCACATCCAGGGTCACCATAGCTATGAGGGAAAAAAGGATGGTGGTGACGCTTGCTGGCAACTGCTGCCCTGCCTCTTCCACGTGCCTGCACGGGGACACGGCTGCTGGGGATAACTTTTGGGAAGGTATTTCCTTGAGCAAACTCCTACTGTGCAAATGCAGGTAAGCCCACGCACAGCTTCACAAAGAGACTGAAGAGACAGTGTTCCCAAGCACAACTGGAAACGAAAAAGTTTGCATGGCAGCATACGATCAATGGTCAATTTAAGATTATGTGAACAAAGGTGAGTTTAGGTTATTATATGACACCTGAGAGAAGTTATATAGCCCAGGCAGAACACGACCAGATTTCCACACTGCACTACTTGTGTCATAGCACATACAGGGGCATTGCCATTACCCTCTGATTCCAAGCCACCTGCTCCACAGGGCTTAATACAACCAAAGAGTGAGTTAGCAGCCTCCACAAACCCTTGTGTGCAATGGTACTGTTATAGCTAAAAAAAGTATTTTCCTTTGTAGTTCATTAATAAAACAAACAAACAAATAAAAGAACGAACAACAAAAACAGACACCAGGACAAAAAAGAAAGCTTGTCTTCTTTCAGAAGGCAAGAAAGGCCAGAAAGGCCATATGAGCACCCTCTTCAAAAGCCGTTGCAGAAAGGATCACAGGTGWCCAAGCCATGCCCTACACTTTGTCATGCAGCCACAAAAGCCCCCAATCATGCTAGTCTCCCACAGAAGGGACGCTGACAGTAAGTACACAGCTAAGAAGAGCTGGAATCCTGATGTCCTTGTTTCAAGCTTCATGTTTTGTATCATTAACTACAGTGCTTAAGAGAAACAGATGCCTTGGCAGGTCATGCTCAAAGAAGAAAGGCAGTTTCTGAGAGAGCAAGTGCTAAAGCTCCTTAAAAGTCACAATGACCTAGGGGAAGGATTTTAAATTAACTGCCAGTACCTCCTAGCAGGAAGCACTGGCACAGTACATCCCAAGTGCTGTGGAAGGCCTTAGATGCAGGCTGTCACCAGGGTGCTCTTCCCAGCTGTCTCCTTCAGGACAAAGCAGGGCACACAACAGCTGCCAAGCCTGAAGGCTTCAAGTGTCATAGTTCCATCCATATCTGCCACTGGAGAGCAAAGGTTACGGCTACAAGTCCACTTGGGACTATGGAAGTCACCTGAGTCTGGGACCACATGCAGCAGCTCAAGATAGATTAAATGTTGGGATATTGCTGTGATGCCAGTGATTTAGCCTGACACAAGAAAATAATATAAAAATGGCAGATAAAGGCAAGCTTAACAAGGCCAAATGTAAGGTCCTGCACCTGAGTTGGGGCAATCCCAGGCATGCATACAGGCCAGGCAACGAGTGACTCTGTCGATAAGGACCTGGGGTGTTAGAGGATGAAAAACCGAGTGTAAGCCAGCAGTACTTGCAGCCCAGAAATCCAAAAGCAGTGTAGCCAGCAGGTTGAGGGAGGTGATTCTGCCCCTCTGCTCTGTGGCTGTGATAACCCACCTGGAACACTAAATCCAGCTCTGGGGTCCAGGGTCCTCAGCACAAAATGGACATCGAGCTTCTGGAGCAGGTCCAGAGCAGGTTACAAAGATGATCAGAGGGCTGGAAAATCTCTCCTAAGAAGACAGGCTGAGAGAGCTGGGGTTGATTAGCTTGGAGAAATGAAGGTCTGGGGAGACCTTGTAGCACTTTCCAGTACCTGAAGGGACCCTACAGAAAAGCTGGGGAGAGACCCTTTCTCAAGGAGTGCAGTGATAGGACAAGTGGTAATGCTTTAAACTGAAAAGAGGGCAGATTTAGATCAGCTACTAGGATGAAATTATTTATTGCGTGGGTGGTGAGACACTGTAACCAAGTTGCCCAGGGGAGTTGTGGATGTCCCATCCCTGGAAGTGTTCAAGGCCAGGCTGGATGGAGCTCTGGTCTGGTGGAAGGAGCTCCTGCCCATAGCAGGGGAGTTGGAACTGGATAATCTAAGATACCTTCCAATCCAAACCATCCTACGATTCTGTGCTTTTTCTCCTATGTTTAAACTTGGGCAAGGAGAATAAATCTCTCTACATAGAGATCTGAGAACCACATGTAAATGCAAAGCACAAGTGTTGGAGCAATGAAGCATATGCAACAAAAAGCTTGACATATTTTCTGAGTAAGGCAATAGAAAACACTTTATTTACAAGGTACAGCAGCCAACATAAGGGATGTTTCACACATGCACAAGAAGACAGACTACTGACCATGTGGGAAGTGGGCACAGCAGTCACGCTCACAAACACATATGAAAGGAAAAAGGCATGATTCCCTCCTACTAATCTTACCATTCTCTCCCCTAAAAAAACAGGGTTAGGGATCAAGTATTTTAGAAAGGATTGCAGCAGACGAGCCCTTAAACAAGCACGATGGCATTTTCAGAATCGATAAACCTCCCTTATATGATGGGGAAGAGGAAGGAATGCTTTGGAAACTCACATTTTGGCTGGAGAATTGTTTTCCCATTTCTGCGTCTTCTTATGAAGTCCACTGTCCTGGTTTAGGAGCAGCACTCCCCAGTTTAGTACTCCCACTAAGAGAAAACCACAAGCCACTCCCCTCCTCCCCACTCTGGTGGGAGACAAAAGGCAGAGATTATGGGTTGAGATAAGAAGAAGTTACTGGAAACAGCAATGAGATAAGAAAATGAACAGTAACAGGAGCAACACTAATGAAAAAGGTGTATAAAGACAAAAATGCTCACCAAGCCCGGGACAATGAAACACAATGGCAGACATCCTCCACATACCACACTTTTCCCCCAACCACAAACCATGCCCACCTCCCTCCCAGAAGTGGAAGTCCCTTATTTCATCCCTGGCAGCAATACAGATGGTATAGCACAACCCAGACACACACATGGCTCCAGGATCTGGCCCCTCATGGCTACTGCAAAAAAATAACTCTGTTCTGGCCAAAAACAGGACATCCTTGTAGGTCTCTTCTCAGGAGTCCTGCACAGGGAGCCCAGTTAGCATGCCAGAGAAATAACTAATGAAGAAAGACGTTATACTTCCAAGTTACTGGTAGGGTTTCTTTGGGTCTTTTTAGCAGAAACTCAGGTAATGTTTCCATTCTCATCCCTCAGTAAAAACCTAACAACTCTGTGGCAAATAAGGAACATTTCTAATTCTCTACCCATTTTGAACATAATTCTTTCTGAGAGGATAGGTAATCCTCAGAAACTAGATAGCCATCCTACAGCCATCATACTGACCAACTTGGCAGGGATCTCTAGGGCCAAAAAATACCAATGCTATCTAAGATCCACTAATCAAACATGAAACAAAGTACTTTTATCAACTAAATGCATTTTTGTAAGGGGGAAAAGTAGCCAGTGCTGACTGTAATTACACTGGCATTTTCCTGAACTTTTTTTTTTCCTTGTAAGAACAGAAGACTCGGTGTGCAGTAATTAACACAGATATATGTCAGGTTTTAACAGCAGCTGGGACACCCCCATTAGCCTGGGCAACAGCACTTAATTTTCCACATGTGCCATGTCTTTGTTGCTGCGGAAACAGAAATCTAAGACTTCAATCTCCCTCCAGTAAAGCACTTAATTTTGCTTTAAGAAAGCGTCTCATCACTTACTGTTTATTTTAAAGCTGTTTCTTTAAAAGTTTCCCCAGTTTTCTATCTCTAAGAAAGGTACATCACCTGCTTGGAAGTACAGGTCACAGTTACAGCTGTGCTCATCTACCATGTGTGAATTGCATGCATGCAAAACGAACAAGCGCTTCTGGACGTCACTTCATGGAGAAAGTCTTCAGTGGAGGATCAAATACCAACAGGAATAAGGGGGCAGGGAACTATCTACCCACACACATCCCCTGCCCACAAAACCTGGTGGAAAACAGCCTAGAGAGAGGGAAGGACTAGGTTTGACTATGATATCCAGCACTTCCTCTCAGTAAGGAAAGATCCTAAACCATTCTGGACAAGTAGGAGAGATGAATGGGAAAACATTCAGCAGATTTTATGATGATAACCATAGGAAACATCAAAAAATCCAGAAATAAAGTTTTACAGGAAAACAAAAATTATTTTAATGAAATCTGCAGACTGATTAAGGCTGAAATCAATTGAGTCTTGACTCACACTGATACCTCGTTTGTGTCTTGTTTCAGTTCCACCCACTCCTTGAATACCTACCTTCAGTCTGCCACAGCTACTTTAAATTAGCATTTTCAAGAGTTTTTTTACTCCTTCCTTGCACTTTTCTTGCTTTCCTAAGATTTCCAATGAGGAATAAGAGGAATCTAGTATGTGGGAGATTACAACAATTTCTCAAGCATGGTGTTGCAAGCACATCAGTGGCAGGTAAAATGAAAAATTTCCAAGAATTTCAGGAGGAAGTTAAAGATCAGTTATCTATTATATGCTCTTCATAGCTAAAATTTAAGGAGAAAAACAGGTATTTTCAAACTGTTTAAAAATAATTCAAAGGGAGAAACAAAAAATTGCAGGCTAAACCCAGCAAAAATTACTTTACTGTCTGGTTTTCATTCCACATCATTATTTCTTTAAGTCTCCAGACACAATGCGAATTAAAGAATTTTGATCAAACAATTGTCAAGCATGAGAAATCACCATTTCGATTTCAGCACAGTATGGGGGAAATGTCTACGAAGTGAAGGTATACACTGCATGAGGGAAATAATTACTAACACGGGCTACATCAGTCACACATAGCAAAGCCCCCTCTGCATTGCATTCCTTGCATTTGCTTACGCAAACTTTTGGCTCAGTGTAGCTGTTATCAGCTTTAGTACCTAATAACTTCACTGGCCGGAGAGCAGGCAGTAACAGAATGCACTGCTGTTACGTTCCCTTGACATGGCATGACAAGTATCTCAGAGATTTCAAGGCTTTTGTACCTGTGCCCATCACAGAGCCTATGCAGATGTTACATGAAGTGTTCTTGTTTTTACACCTTACAAGTCRTGGGTTCTTGACAGATGTGCTGGAGCAGATCCCTGTGCTTGCACCAAAAAAACTCCAAATACTCCCACTAGTCATCTCCATTTCCTCATGACTTTTTTATTTTTTTTAAATGCATGCCTAAACAGSTCAAGAAAAGCATTTAATTTCCCACAAGGGAAGTTCCATGTGGCAAACTTATTTTCAGCTGTGTGCTTAAAAAATACAAAAACTCATTTTATGCTTTTGTTTGGGAAAGTGCATGACATTTATGTCAACATAGTTTTGGTAAGAAAAGCGTAAGTTTGGACACAAGCAGCAATCACTTAAAACCTTCCAAAAGTTATTCCTTCAAGGAMAAAAAAAAAACCAAAGAAAAAAGAAACCTACAAATAAAAGATGCAGAAAACACAGTGAACAAGAAAAATTACTTTAATAAAAAATTTATAAAAAAATATTAAAGATCCAGCCAGTTCAGACTTGCATGGTGTTTGTTGGCATGGTCTGTGCTAAGGACTTCATTCCAGAAAGTCCTTACAGAAATTTCCAGAACCTAGAACTTAAGAAGCTTTAAAAAGAAGTCTTAAGGTGATGAAAGCACTGCTTTATATCGTGAAACATTTGCATCCAATCAGAAAACACATATAAACCCAAAGAACTAAAAAAAAAAAACCACAAAAAAAAAACCCCTGTGAAATGTGTCTTGAAAAGACAGCTCAGACCCAATAGCAGCCACCCTCCCAAGTGGGCTCCAAAGGAAGTCAGCAAGTGATGCAGGCAAACAGTGCTCACCTGCACCCAGCTCCATACATGCTCAGCATTGTCAACGAATTTGCCAGCATGCAAGCTGGCAAAAACAGAGACTAAAAGGTAAAACCAGACACTGGAGAGTCCCAGTTAGCAGTGCCTTGCTGGCAGCATGAGGGAGTCAATTCCTCCTCAGTTAGCCATCAGTGGCAGGCTCCACTGCTCCAGATCAGCAAAAAACCAATAAGCCCAAGGGTTATGTTTCCAGTATGGAGAAAACCAGACCACTCAAAACGTAATCCTCCTCTGGCTGAACTCCCATTATTTGCTGTGGGTTTGGATCTCCTGAGCAGCTGCATTGTTAACACAAGGTGTCCTGTCTGTTTATCCACAAACCAGCACCTGGAAGGCAAGCCAGCTGCTTCCTTACCCCTGTACAAGTTTTGCCCTGTTTGACTTCAGTGCAATCCAATTCTGATTTATGTACTGTTTACACCCAGGCAATTCTTATATTTCCATTGGCATTGAAGGAGTGTATACAAAGACAYTGCAATATGCAATGATTGCTTTATGCACTTAATAAACATTTAAAAAAGCCCCAAACACAAAATTATGAAGGCTGCATCTTACATTGGATACTTCAAATCAGTTCAAGAAGTCCAGTCTTGTTCATGACCCAGGTCAGCTATCTTCGAACCACAGTCCTTTCCAACATCTCTCCCCAGCAAAAAAACCCAAAAAAACCAAAAAAAACAAAAAAACCAAAAAAAAAAAAACCAACGCCCAAAAAACCCTCCAAACATTATAGTAAAAATACAGTTCTGAAAATTGTACATATAACTTTAAGTTAAAATTTCCTAGTGTYACATGCACACAACTGTCAAAGCATAAAGGAAACATGCYCAAAACTGATGCAGAGCAAGACACTGAGGTGTGTACCTCCTGATAGCTCGGCGGCTGTCACATCTTTCTGTTAATGAAACATAAGCTCCATTCACATTTTGAAAAGGCTGATAGTCAAACAGCTCTGAAAACAGGGAGCACAAAAGATGGTGAATTTTCATAGTTCTTTGTGTTGCTTGTAAATGTTTCCCAAGCCACACCTCCCCATGCAAGCTTTTGAGCCTAAAACCCAAGAGACAAATAATTATGGAGAGGAAGACTGCCAAAGCACTGAGACAGAGCAGCAAYAGAAAGCAACAAAGAGCTAAGAATTAAGTGGTACCTACGATGCTACCTATTTGTTACACTGAATGGTGACATCTCCACTGATGCTCACTGTGTTTAYAGGGAGGGGTGACAGGGTTTTGACTGGCACAACCATCCCTGCACAGAACCTGTCTGAGCTTCATGCCTGCCTGCAGAAGAAAAGTTTGGGGGGAGATCAGGAGAGGTGGACTTCTCTCGGGGTACTGTCAAACCAAGTTTGCTTCTTTTGGGCCACGGCTACATTGCACATGACCTGGAAGAAGCCACCTMATGAGATAGGTGTGATGGGCTCTGTTTTGCTCTGTGGTCACTGTGGGTRTTGACCCAATAATCCTCCCATGCCAGGATTCTGCACCTTTACAGAGGCTTGCAGGCTCAGCTGGGACCCAACCCTTGAATACAACCAGCTTTGATGAACCCACATAGGAAACTAAATTCTTCTTCCTTACATTTGCTCATACCATTGCAAACCCAGAGGCACTTGTACAGATTGTAAGGAATCAGCCAGAACAGAAAGAATCTTTACTTCTATCCAACCAATCCAGCCACAAACATGCTTAAGCAAATCCTGGAGAATGACCTCCCAAACGTCTCACCACATACCTCACCAGACTGGAACCCCAGTGAGATGCCATGTGCCCCATAGGGAGTGAGCCTTGACCCCACACTCCAGGCTAAGAAGCACCTATGTTAAAAGTACACTAATAAGCATAYACACACATCTTCCACAACACTGGCACCATGGTGCCACAAAGGATTTGAATTTTTTACAGGTGGGCTTGAGCAGCTCACAGGAGAAGGCAGCTGCCTTGGCCCTGGGCACCTCGGTGGCAATGGTGCAAGGAGCTGCCTGGGCAGGCACTCGTGGGGACCAGGTGTGTGCACCTCTGAGGAAAGGCAAAGGGCACACACGGCTGGGGGAGATCAAACAGAGGAGAAATCCTTCAGTTTCAGTGGGAGGAACAGCCACCCACAGCAGTTTCCTCAGCAAACTCTACTTCAGTGAAATTTCACTCGATAAAAWGTTCTCCTACTTCTAAAAAGACAACAACACGTTTCTACCCAAAAACTATTTCCAAAGTGGAAATACAATACCTATAGTTATTGTGTGTCTAGCTTCAGTAACTATGTATCTCAGGGAAAAGAAAATCCTCACTATGAATACGTGCCTGGCTCAGACAATGCTATATCTCTGCATGAGGAAAAAAAGAGATACCAGGAAGTATTAGGTTTAGTTTCRAACCATTGCTGGGTTTAGTTTCAAATTTTTTTTTCACCTTATCCTGAAATGGATGCTCTATTTTTTAGAGTAATTACTGCAGGAGTTACTAAATATTGTTTAGAGAAGTTGTGGATGCCCAATCCCTGGACACTCCTTCCCTGGAAGTGTTCAAGGTCAGGCTGGGCAGGGCTTTGAACAACTGAAAGGATGTCCCTGCACACAGCAGAGGGGTTGGATTAGTTGATCTTTAAAGGTCAAACCAAAATATTCTATGATTAGAAAACACCTGCAGACTTCAGCTGGTTAAAAAAAATTCTATAAACACTCTGAAAAGACAAGTAATCAGGCACTTACACAGTTCAGACCTCCCAGGGATGTAATCTATCATCCATATGTTCTTTGAAAATGTAACAATTTGAGATCTATCAGACACAGAGTTCACACACAGAATAGGAAATATCCTGTATTACAGAACCATGCATTTAAAAGGAGAGGGAGAACCTGTAAATATGGTGAAAACACAAATTAAGATACTATGAATATCTGAAATGGACAATACTTTCTCCTCYACCTTCCTCTCAGACAAGGAGGATTACAGTGAGAAGGCAAARTTAAGTACCATTTAACAGCATAAGCAGGTGCTGTGGAGATAGAGAGAAGGCAGCAGTACAAAATTTTGTATTTCACAGGTTTTGTGAGAAGATAAATTGAAAATTACCTCCTTTTCTTTTAATAAGAATAAGGTTAAATATTATAATGCCAAAGCTAATCAGATTTTACTATTAATGATAGACACAAAARATTTCAGCTCCTGCCTGAATGAAGTGTATAGCTGAATAGAAAGAGGATTGATTCTCTTTCAGGATTTGCCTCCTGAAATTTGCCTCCTGAAAGGATTTGTTTATAAGAAGAAAGCCTGGTTTAGGGAATATTTGAACCTGCTTCAGACACATTTCATGTAAAAGCAAGGACCACTTCTATGTGTGGCAAATGTCCCTAAGGTGGAACTCCTGAAATTTATGCCTGCAAGAAAGGGATGGTCAGCTCTGGGATGYAGGAAGGAGCTACAGGGACGCAGAAGCATGTACTGCTGAGGGAGCTGGATGTGCTGGAGAAGGTGTGGAGGACAGGAGATGGTCCCAGTGTGATGCCTCTGGGAAATTCCTAGGCCTTTAGGCTCCACAAGGCAGCAGTTCCTGCACTTGGACTTCAGAGAAACGGGATGAGAATCCACAGACAGGCATCATTTCACCCSCTATTTGCAGACAGTGTTCTCCTCAGTATCTCTTTTAAAAACCAGCCAACCTAAGCATATGTACCCACACTGCTCCAGCCACTTTATTTTTTTTAATTAAAATGCAACAGTTTGGAGAGCACAAAGAGACAAAAATGTAAAATTACGAGAACAGGCAGTTCCCAAGAAATGACACTGTATCATGCTTTTCAAACTTTTAGGAACCAAAACGTTTTGCATTTTACAGCCTCCTCCCTACCTTCTAAGTGAAACACGACGTTTTAGAGAGTGTGTGCCATGACGTAAGATGCCCATGTGTGGGAATTTTCACAGGATATGCACAAAGCAATGCACTGGTTATTCCCAAGGACCCTTCAGCCAGCTGGTGCAAACCCTAACCGGTGTTTTAAACAGTGTGCCCAAGTTTCAGAAATGCTGACAGAGCCAAAAGAAAAACAGTGGCTGCTGTGGGTGCACAGCCTCCAAAGAGCAAAACAAAAGCCAGCCTTGGTAAGCCAGTCCTACAGAAAAGTTTTGTGTGAGCAAGGACAACTCAAACAGTCTTAATGAGAATTCGTCCAACACATCCTTGCCATCAGATTGGGAAGCTCAGTAACAGCACTGGGGCTCCACACAAGGCCTGCTGAGACAATCACAGCAGCCTCAGTCTACCTAATGCCAAGGCAACAGTTATGCAATGACAGAAACAAAACCTTGTATTCATGGGGGACTGGATCCCCAGCTGACAAAGGCTTCTTTTTGTGACTTCTTTTTGAAGTACTTTATATGAAATTTCTGCTCCAAGTCCCCTCTTCTGACTGACCAAACTGCCATTAACTCAGTCAGGCACAGATGGGTCATCCAACAATGCTTCTAAGCAAAGAACTCGGTAGACCTTGGAATTTCGTGTTGTTATTATCATCTTTATGAGCAAMATGTTCAAGAAAAGTTTTCTTCTCTTCACTCCCCTCTTCCCAACTGCTACATTCAGGACAAAACATTCTATATGGACAAAAATTATACATTTCACACTCTGTTGCAGAGCCACAGGCTGTAAGACTAACTTTAGTGTTTTTCTAAGATTTTAGGAGTGTAATAAGGATTGGCTTCTCCTTAAGATGAATCACTCACAAAGATTTAAAACAACTTTTTGATTTCAAACTGCTAGCAACTTAATTCACCGACAGAAAATCAATTTCATACACTTAGCAGCCAAGACATTTAAGAACAATTTTACACATGTTACCTTGGAAATCAATACTCTTCTCTTAATCAGACACTAAAAACATTCCTTTGTTTCTATCCCTCTTCCAACCCCATTCCAAGATTTATTGGAGATCAACCCATGCTAGTAAAAGTGTAAGTTAAGAGAAGGATAGTAAGATACAGACAAGGGGTGAGACCACCTTCTTTGCAGTTTCATTTAATATCAAAAGTTCACATATTAAAAGAATAGTCTAAAAATTAATTTCAGGATATGGACACAAGAAAATAAGCTTTTTTATGCTACTAATACAGYTGGTTGATTTGTTTCAACCATCAAAGCTGCTGAGGCTACAGGAATCAGTACTTTAACATGCACTGAAAGGRGTGTTGAAAACTTATAAAAAGCTTAGCAAAAAGACATTAATACTAGAGGAGTCTGATCTTCACTAAGCTACGGAACAAGCCAGTTAATAAGCATTTAGAAATTAAGGAATTAGGTGATGCGAATTAATTTAACAAAGTAGCAACCATAGGAATTCTGTCAGCTTCCTTTAGCTTTGGCTGAGTAATTAATTTTTTTTTCTTCTTAATTAAAACCAGAGACAGTGCCAGCATCAGTATGTGCATATTAACACTCAGGCACGCACTGATAGCTCTGCTTTAGCAGCTGCAACCTCTAAGCAGTAATATGCCAATGGCAAACCAGACTAAWGATACAGCTGTAGTTTTCTACCTTTTTCTTTTCTTTTTCCTAACTTTCATTACTGCTTAATTAATTTGGRTGTATTATTGGTTGAAGGGAGAGCTCGCAGGAAGCTGCTCATATACTAAAAGTCTTACGCTGAAAGGATGGGAATGCTAAAGGTGAGTGCTGCCTGCCCATGTGCAGACCAATGTGCACGACAAATCTCTCCCTCCCTAGGGCCCCGTTTCTGCTCCTGTTAACACACTCAAGCGCTACCCCCCACCCTCCATAAGTTTGGTAACAGAAGTCGCCACTTTCCACCCACACCCAACTCTCCATAGCTGAAAGAGGGAAAAAATGCCCGCAGGATTCCCTAATGCTCACACCTGAGCGCATCACGCCTGGCACAGGGGAGTACTCAGCGCTGTCCATCTCCAGAGGCACGTCCACTTTCCTCCCTGTGTCCCGAGGCTATTCCCCCGCTCCTGACCAAACTTCACACCCCRGCAAAAACGGACCGCACCTYTGGGSCCGCGGGGCTGGCGAAGAGGGGCTGCCCGGCCCCTCCCGCTCCGCCTTACCCCGAGGGGAAGCCGGGCGACACCGAGCCGGTCCCCAGCGCCGGGCGGCGGCACCGAGCCCTGCGGGGGGACCCGGGGCCAGCGCTGCCTCCCCCCGAGCGCGCCTCTTCCTCCTGCGGGATGGACCGCGGGATGGAGKAGCTCCGGGCCGGCCGCGCACAGCCGCCTCCGAAACTACAGAGCCCGCGATGTGCATTATTATTATTATCAACATCATCAATGATTTATCTTCAGAGGAAAGGAGCGCTYTGCAGCTGGCGAGCAAGGTCCCGCTGTCCCGCCGGACAGGGCGTCCCTGCGCCCGTCCCCGCTCCCGCTCCCTGCGCCGAGTTTGTGTGGCAGCGGCGCRGAGCGAAGCGGGCGGAGGGGCGGCCGCTCCCCCTCCCGCGCTGCCGGGGCGCTCAACAGGCGGGTGCCGATGGCCGGSGCTGCCCCACACCTGCCCCCGCTCCCACCATCCCGCAGCCGCGGCTCCCCTGCGGCCCCGGGGCGCGGGCTCCCCGCAGCCGGGCTCGCTTACCCATGGCTGGCTCTGGCGGTGCGGGGTGCGCAGGGCAGGGGCTGGCTGTGCCGTGCGGTGCCGGGCTGTGCTGTGCTGTGCCGAGGCGGTGAGCGCGGTGGCCGCGGCTCGGTGACACAGTGGCGGGCTCAGCTCGCCGGGCTGGGGGAGCGGCGGCGCTGAGGGGCGGGGGGCGGGGCCCGGCCCGGCCCGGCCGCGCTGAGGGGCAGGGGGCACAGCGCCCCCCCGCGGCCGCGGCCCCTCAGCAGATGGACCCCGCTGTCCCCCGCTGTCCCCCGCTGTCCCCCGCTGTCCCCCGCTGTCCCCCGGCCCCCTCGGGGTGACATCGCTCCCCCTCAGCAGCTGCCGGGGACGAGCAGCCGCGGCCAGGCGGGACCCCTGACCCTCTGGCCTGAGAAATCTTGGGAGCCTGAGCTGCGGGCACCCTTGACCTTCAGAGGCACCTGCCCCTTAGTGTTTCTCTGTGACAATGGCAAGGGCACTGCGTGCTCAAACACAACATCTTCTCGTTACTGTCTATACCCGTGCTCAGCAATGCGATTCTTATCTTCACAGCCCCTTCTGAAGCGGCTCATGCTGCTTTCCAGCGTCACACAGCACTGCGGGAGCTGCCACTTGAGCGGCGTTCCAGCCACACAGCCGTGCATGACGATGCTCGCAATTGTCAGTTCTTTAAGCACTGAGAGAAACGTGCCTTGGCTTTGGGAAAATTCGGTAAACGGGACCCTGAAGTAACAGACTGGGTAGCTCGGGGGCATATGGGCTTGTCTCTTAGGAGATTTTCAGTAAACCCTTCTCCATACCCAGGCTTGTTGGAGGTAAAATTGACAGGGTCACACAGGAGTGATCCTTCACAGACACTGATGATAGGTATGGAAGAGAGTGGCAAAGTCAGCTTTTTCAGTTTAGTTGCTTTCCTAAGTTGGACTTTTACCATTAGAGCAATTGGATTGCTTCAGATGCAAAGGCCAGTGCTTTAGATAGAATAAGTGCATCTAGAGTGACTAATATAAATCAGATTGTGCTGATTTACATTAACTGGGCACTTGGCATGCATTTCCTTTGTCTTTGCCACAATAATAGTACACTAATTTTCTGTTATTTATGTGAAGTGTAAGGACATTTCATTTCCTCCTATGATCATTAACAAATGCATCTATTCAATTATGTAACTATATTATTCACCTCTAATTGAGATCGATTGCTTAAGAGCATATTAATAAAATTCACAGGCAAAAGACTGGCAAAAGTGTGAACACTAATTTTCAGGGAAATTAGTCTGTACGTCACAAATTCAGGCCCCTGCTCTCAAAATAGTGTGTGCACTCATTATAAAGTTGCAATGTCAATGTGTGGTTTCTTTTCCATTAACATAAAAATTCACAGTCTCCTGGGCCAAAATGGTCTGAGGTTTTTGCATTGATTAATGAACATACGTGTTTTTTCCGGTAAGGTCTGTGGGTTCAACACCATGCAAGCACTGTGGGATCAGGGAGTAAATGCCTCTTCACTAACAGGCAATAAGTGGATTGATGGAATAAGCCATTTTGTAAAGATAGGGAAAAAGAATCATAGCAAAGCTGATCACTAGCAAGCTGTTTCCAGACCCCTCTGGGAATTACAGTAGATGAGCTATGCGCCTCTGAAAAATTAGATTAATTATGGAAATAGCACATGACCCTTACCTAGAGAGGCACTAAATAGCACTGAAGTATGGCAAGAAAAAGAGGCAAAGAGTAAGAGCATCCCACTGTGTGCTGGTGAAGGTATAAGTCAATTTTCTTTTTTTTTAAATAAAAATGAGTTGAAATTTATATTCTTTGAAGCTCCTACAGCATACTTCTTGATTTTTTTTTTTAGAATCAGCTGAAAAATGTCCCTGAAATCTGACTGTACTTGCACTTATGGGTAAATTCACATCATTGAAATCCATAGGATGAGTTCCTCGGGGGAAGCTGGTCAGTGCTGTCCAGATTGGGTTTACATGCTTATACCAAAGTATGAGGGAGACATTCCTAAGGAAGGACAGAAGAAGTTGTCCATATCAACACATTTGCAGCGAGAGGAGGGACTCACTTTCTGCCATCTCAGAAACATTGGTCATTTTTCTCTTCAAAGWGTAAAGCAAAGAACAGCTGTTCAAATATTGGTTATGGCTCAGCAGTCAGTGGGGATTTCAACTCACAGAGATACCAAGTCTCTGACAAGTGAAAAGAAAAGTTGACAGGACTGATGTCAAAAATTTTGGTTCCTTAAGCAAAACTACATAATATTCAATTGAGGTCAAGGTGACAGGAATATTTGAAATTTCTGCTAGGAATAGAATGAATGGATTTCATTTTTGAACCAAGATGTCTGGAGAAACAGAAACATTCTGTGTTTGGGAAAGGCTTATGACTGGATTCTAGTCCATGCTCTTGCTCTTGTATCTAGCACACAATGTAGGACAAAGGCTGAAGTGTGTGATATTTAGAGTGAGTTCGTTATTTGAATGGCTCCTTGGGTGCTGTAGCTGGTAGCAGCAAGGAAAGGCTAAAGGCCTGCTGTGAATTTTGCTGGAAGCCAGGCAGATCCAAACAACCTTGGCATCAAGGGGTTATAACACAGCCTGGTGTCATTGCAGATTTGATGTACGAAAGAGAAAGCGCAGGTTAGAATTCTGCATGGATGAATGTCATTGTCTGTGTTGGGTGTTTTAAACCTTTTCCATAGTTTAGATAACAACCTGCAAACATTTTTCTACATGCAATATCACCCTAATACTAACGTCATACCAGGGACACCCTTCCTCCCTGCAGCAATATGCTTGGATTATCTCCTAACCTATTCTGGAGCACTATGTTCCTCTCTGGAGATGTTTTAAAGAGGCCATTTAATGTTCAGAAGAAAATGTAACTTAAATATCAAGATTAGTCAAGAAGAGGCAAGATGGAATGTGGGGGTCTTAYTAGCTGTAACCAAAGACATGGCATCAGTCTTAAACGTTGTATTTTACTGAATTTGACCATTTCCAGCAATTAGTGGTAAAACTGATTTCTAGATTAAAGGAASGTTTATAGCATATAATYTTTTTTTTKKTTTWAWTTWMCMRGCTCCATCTGTTTCCCCATTTCTCCACTGCAGAACATCCTAGCTCTAAAATAAATCCCTAATTTCTTTGTGGACAGAATGGTGTGATAGCTGCTGCTACCTGTTTGTCTCTGCTTTCCACTCCTACTCTTTCCTCAGGCTTTCTAACTAGACAGATTACCCTTGGTAGGAAACCTTCCCAATAAAAAACAAAATCAAAGGCAGTATGTTTCTACTTAATGTTTTAGCTTTGACTAAACATTCAGATGCATTAAAGACAGTAGTTTAATAAAAAGATATCCTAATGGGTTGTGTGCTTCAGTGGTTCTCATCTCCTGCGTCAGTTCTATGTGAGGCCCCTCCCATGACTCCCTCAGCTACCAGTGAAGTTAATGGTTAATCATTATATTATTTCTGACTACTGCACAGGCAGAGTCAGTGGGTTGCAATCATAGCCATGCTCCGGAGGATTAAAGTGAGTGTTTAGGGTGCTACTCTACTTTTGCAAAAATCCTGTAGATTTCCAAAACCTTATAAARTCAGGGACTCATAAAACTCTTTTTGAATGTTAACATGAGTGTATTTTAGCTTTAAGGAACTCAGAGTGGTTCTGAGTTTAAAAAAAAAAAAACTGGTTTTAGTTGCAGTGAGAGTTCTCTGTGGCCTTTCTCAAGGGGGCTTCAGCCATCCTCTCTGTATTGAGCTCCTGTGATGCCACATACAGCTGAGCCATAGCTTTTTTTCTCTCCCGTGTGACCTTCTGTTCACAGAGGCCGTGGATGTTAAAGAGAAGCAAGGTGAAAACTGGATCCCTTTATACACTTTGTGCACTTTACATCTGTGCCTAAAGACGAGGGGACCTTTGTGGTCACCTCCCAGCATCTCRATGCAGATGAAGGGCAATGACTCATGCTCTCCTATGTCTTCTGTACCTGTTACGTGAAGCTGATCCACTTTACACTCCAACTGCTGCTACCAAAAGTCCTTCTCAGTGCTCACTGCAGAGAGCTGTTTGCAAAGCTTATCCAGCAAAAGGCTGAACAAAATGGTTCAGATCATTGGCACTGTGTAGTCTGGGGGAAAAGAGAGAAAAGGAAAGWTAAAAAATGAAAGCARTTYGATACAGTTTAGCCAACATGTAGAWACTCCCCCTGGAATTTAACATTTAGGTATGATAGTATAAGAAATAAATAGTCTTCAAAATGAAAACTCTTTCATATTACCAAGTAGGTCACATTTCCAACAACTGTTTCTCAATATGTAAATAYAAGCAACGATTGTTTTCAAAAATAYATAATTACATATTCAACAGAATGAATAATTTTTCCCAATGCAGCGCAGTTAATTTAACCTGAAAATTAGTGATTATCATTTTGGTGTTAATTATGGAGCAGTAAATACATCTTCCGTATTTAACAATAGACTCCTCTCTGCTTCAAATACCCCAAGTCACTTGTGGGATTAAMAATGTTGCTTTGTGATTTTAAAGGCACAAAAAAAATTTAGAAGATACCATTGGAAATTAAGGATTAATATACTCATTAGGACCTCTGCTTTTACTTAGGCTTGCATAAGTGATCTTACCCTAAGCACAGTATTTTTCACTTACGTGCATGATATYGTGTGAGTGTCCTTGAGAGATCCAGGCCTGGAGGGCACCAGAGGAAAGATCACAGTACAAGCTGTTTTTATTCTGGATACACATGCTTGCTTCTGTGTCTTTCTGTCTCTGCATACCACAGAGATAACCCACACCTGGTAGAGAACCAAGTAGGACATAATATGAGGTCTGAGAGAGCATGAGTGGTTTCAGTAAAGCATTAYAGAGAGCAGAAAGATTGCAAGTGAAAGATTACACTAACAATCTGAAAATAGATGAGTGCTATACAGAAAAAACACAAGTGGWTACAACCTTTCCTTTCATGTGCAGCCCATCTCATTTCATCCTCCTGCATGGATCTTCGAAATGTAGAAATGCTGACAACCCTTTCTCCAAGTGAGAGAGAGAAAAGTCTTACCTCCTGCTATGTGAACCATGATACAATAATCCTATGAAGGCATTCTTCCACATACCTCATTCTAAAACATTTGGGCTCAAAATCCACTTGAGATTGATCAGATATGATGAGCTCAGTCTAGAAGGCTTGGATATAAACACTTACTGAAGTGTTTTGCTAAGTTCCTGTCATGGGGTATGATCATGTGGGCTGGAAAGGCCAGTTTAGGGTCTTTAGGAGGAGCTGACTCAAATGTATGAATTATCCAACATTTTCATTAGTACCACTGGGGAGATTTGAATGTGGAATAATCTACGAATGAAGTAACCAGAGAGGGGCAAAATGCACACCCAAGGAATATTAGTATTCAACTTCAGAGCAACTTCTGTGTGAGCATATATRTACTCATTGCAATATCCTGAAAATAATTGTATACATATGTATGTTAGCCCCACCCTCCAGTGGCATCAATAGGTTTAACCTCAGTTTTCTGCTGCACTGCAAATTAAAGGAAAAGACTTTATTTTAAGAGTGTTGAACACATGGCTGCCATCCAACAACTTCAGTATGGCAMCCTCCCAAGAAAGTGCTCCAAGGCAGCCTAATCAGGACAGAATTCCTGGCAAAAGTACGTTTTGAGACAAGGCTCTCTCTCTTTTTCCAAAGTAGAAAACTCCTTTGATGGCAGGCACAGAGAGCATTTAAGAACTTTCTCAGGTGCCTTTTTTGCAAACTGAAAATCAAACTCAAAAAGCTGGGAAGGAAAATTGCAGGAGTCATTTTAACACTTTCCCCGATCTAATTGGGCAGTGGAAACTGAGAAATAGCCAGCTGATTTCACTTTAGTTCTCATTTTTTCACTTCTGTCAATAGGTACAAGGTTGTAACTGATTACAGAAGGTTTTAATGCTGCTCTGTAAACATGAATGAGGCCTTAGACTTAAACTCTATCACAGAGCTGAGTTAAATTCTCTCCTAAAGGGCCACTCAGCTTTAGTTTTCTAATAATACACATTCCAAAATGCTGATTTGGGTTTTGTGTTGGGATTTTTCCCTCCCCAGTATGTTTTATTGCTGCTGAACTGCTCTCCCTGCTTTGCATAGTCCAGTTCTGGCTCTACCCAGAGCTATGGTTTGTGACAAAAATGTTATGTGTTGGAGAAAAGATGGGAATGATTCCAGAAGTCAGCAATGGTGTAACATGCTCAGCATGCCCACAGTGCCAACAGGATGCAGAGGATGGGTGTCCTGGGCTGTGGGGGCTACAGGAGCTGGCACAGCCYCACAGATTCTTCACTGGGAGGAAACAGAAATGACTCTAAGATACAATGTCCTCCATCAGCTCTGTGAGATGTGGTTTTGGGAGGAAGGTGTGGCTTCAGATCTGCTGACATCATGGAAATGCTTCACCTCCTTCTGATTTCACAGAAAGCCAAACACAAGAAATGTGACACTCAGGAGAAAAAGGTGCAAGCCACTCTGGTTAGATGAGTGAGAGCCCTCCCACAAAGCCCAACCAGGATAAATACAACTGAGGAACTTGAAAAATAACAATGAGATGATGTTTTGATATCAAATGCTAAGTTGGGAAGATTAGTCTAACTTCTCTATCCCTAAACTAATAAACCTGGTGATTTTTTCCTATAAAAATCCAAACAGCTATTCTAAACAAGAGCATTTTCCTCCTTTTCTTCAGTACAGACAGCTATTTTTTTTTGCAAATGCATGAGTACCTGATTAAAGCATAGAAGCAGAACACACTAGTGACCCATATGTATCCATTCTTCACCCATACGTACCCATTCTTCAATTAGGAGAAATAAATAATGTAAGTAATTGAAAGTGTCAAGTACCTTACATTGGTAATAATTTTATCTTTTATTTATAGCATACATAAGATAGATAGGAGTACCTGCATTTTTAAAACACAGAACACTTTTTAAGACTCTTRTTATCTGATTCTTGTTCTCCTGGAGATCATGTTCAGCACACAGAAAAATAATACCATTCCAAGTAAGGAATGTAATAGAACTTTTTATTAAAACTATATTAAAGATGTTCTACTGTCATAAGCAGATCTAGATTCTTATTTCTTGTACTTCTTTTCTTTAAAAAAAAAAGTTCAGGCTAAACATGAGTGTTTCATAACTGCCAGATAGCCTAGAACATTAATTTTGACACCCAGTATTCCAAGGAAACAGCTTCTTTGTGTTTATAGATGAAAGGGCCACAGGCAAATCAAACATCACAAGAACCTGGCAGACAAAATTTCCCAAGGACATTACAGGAGTTCCAGAAACTGCAGCTTGTAAAATTATTTCCAAAACATCACTTCTAAAACCCTTTGAGCTTTCACTGTTTGAAGTCCACCTCGAAAAGGAGGCAGAAGTGCAGGCCTTGAGACAGTGTGGAAGGGCTCATGCATATGAAGTATCAACGAGGTGATGCTGTGATGAGCTCAGAGATGACTGCCCAGAGCCCCAGCAGTAGACGATGTGCAGCAGGAACAGGAGACAACACCAACAGGGGTTTTCAGAGCATTTCCTGCAGTTCTGTAGAAGAGAGGTTGAGGCAGAGGTAAATGAGCCTGGCAGGCTGGCAATTAATGCAACAAACCAAGTGTGAGCCAGGGAAACATAGAGAGATGCAAAGCTCTGCAGGCAAGCCCACTGAGGGAAATAGGGAGAGGAAGCGATGAGCAAAACAGAAGATAAATGTATTTCAGAAAGAGGGAAAAAAGGTCCTACTAYAGCAGTTTTCTGAGGCACCAGGTGCTGCTCCATCTGCAGTTACATTTAGACACATCTCTGAGGCAACTGGGTATGTGGGCTCGTGTCCTTTCTTTCCTATGACTCCCACAGGTTTTGAACCCTGCTATTATAGACTTTCAGGCTTAAAAATTCCAGTGGTTAAGTTAGAAATCTGTAGTCATTAGAATAATGGGAGATCCCTAGAGAGAGCCAACACGGCTATGTAGAAAATTTATTAGCAGCAGGAACAGAAGCCTGTATCAGCACTTTACTGGTGGATAAATCAGTGGGTTTGCTAATGATGTTTCGGTTCTCTTGATTGAATTGGATTTGTAAGAGAAATGCAGCTGCAGACTGAATTGCTTTRTATGACAAGAGAATAATGAATAGCCAATCCTGAACACCCAGGGTTTCTGTATATATGGGATAATTTAGCTTCCRTTCTTGTTGTTATTATTCTATATGCAAATGAAATTATCAATGCCTTTATATAATAACTTCCTGGATCACATTTATTCTAGAGCTTTTGCCTGTTTGTGTGCAAGAGAAAYTTCTTCCCCTCATTTTATCCAAGGTTTAACACTAAATCCAGCTTCTGCTGGAGCCTGTGGGAGTTTTATTATATTACMGATATGACCCATCCAGAGGACATTGAAAGTGAACAGAAAATATTGAAACTGCCTGTGATTATGAGGGTGCTATTATTTATTTGGAGATAGGGCCCATTACCTTATGCTATTATCTGCATGTTACATGAGCTGGGTTTTGCATATTTGATGTTTACTTAACATGCACATCAGGTTCTTTTAACAATAGTGTTTYGGAGATGGCCTGGCTAAGTGCCCTCATCAGCCTCTTGCTAGGTTGTTCTCTGGGGTTCCAGCCAGTCAGTCTTTATGTGTTTTAAGCTCTAAATAGGCTACTGCTCCCACTCTGAAGGATCACGCCAAACTGAACCAATGCCCGCTGGAAAAGTAAAAAAGAGGATGCCAGCTGGCCAAGAGGGCTGAAAAGAAAGAGAAAGAGATAAAATCATTCTTACACCGAGAAACTGCCTTAGCAACRTCCTCATCTGCTGGGTGGGAATAGATCACGGTCGCCTGGTTGGTCTTCCAAATGGCTGAGCTCCCAAGTCACAGTTACTCCTTGCCATTGGAGRTACAGTTGACAGAGATGTACCGTTGAGACACACTATAAATTAAACAGATGGATTGTGAAGGCCAGGCACTGTATGCACCAATTGTTTCTCCCACTAGGGGAAAATCATACAAAASATTCTCCTGGTGTTCAACAGGATTGTGGTGGTTCATTGCACTACAGCTTTAGAAAGGTTTTGGATGACTGGCTGCAGTGGGTAGAAACAAACTGGCAGTGACACAATTCCCACCACTTGCACAGCAGTGAGGAARTTTTCTCTTAGGCAGGAAGAGAGGAGAGAGCGATTTTCCCTCACCCACTGACAAGCCAGGGACAATGCTGTGGGAAGGCTCTTGGCACTTTTTGCTTTCACTGTTTATGTGCCAGAGGCACTGACMAGAAAAGTCTGACCATCTCTAGCAGTCCTTCTCATACACTCTGCTGGCAACTGAGTGTCCAGGYAACAGTTTTTTGCCCTACATGAGGGAGGCAGACAGGAGTGTAGGAGTGAGACAGCATCATCAGGCTGCAGAAGAGCATGTGATTCATGGAAACTGTCATTTTCCACAGGGTGGAGGGATACAAGTTTGGAAAGGGCTTTTGTGAAAAAGATGAGGGAGCAAGAAGAGAGGTGTGCTGAAAAGGACTGAGGTAAAGAGAAGCTCAGAAAACTGCTCAGCTGGATTCTTGGAGAYATGAAGTGTATGGATGTGGCCAGGAAAATGCATCACAGTGCRTATTCATTTAATTCCAGGGAGCTTCATGGGGATGGCAGTGATGGGAGAGGCAGTGTAGGCGTTTTTCYTGCATTTAGTATACATTCAGATGGTATTTCAGGCCTTGAAACTGTGGCTGCTAAGCCACTCAACATTTTAAAAGGCTGCTCGGGTTAACAACTATTAAAAAAAAAAAAAAGCTTCAAATTTTAATCCTGGAAACCGGGAAATTAAAATAAAGTTGGAAAATCAAGAAACACAACACATTTTTGGGACACATTTTCTTTACAATTATTATAATAATTTCGGGCATCCTATTAGAATGAAAAAATCTGTATTGTACTTGAGAATCTGAATTTTTTCTAGTATTTTAATGGTTTWACATAAATTCAGGGTTCAAAAGCCTTGCATGAAGGAAGTTAAATTAGCAAAACAAATTTGTTTAATTACTGGGTTTAAGTAAGGTATTTAAAAAGATTCAGCTATATAAGCAGTTGGTATGTTTTATTCCAGTAGGACGTGCTATCTTCTTGGATTGAAATGAACAATTCTGTCACGCTGATGGGGACTATCACACTGCAGGCAGTGCCTGGAATGACAAGTTTCCACAAAGTAACACTAAATAATTAGTGCTGCTAATTATTATCAACGTATTTACCATGAAAAAGCTTTAGCTATAACCATGCCAGAGAAACAGATTTCGTTAGACTTGAAAATGCAAGTAACACTGCTAAAAGGAACTATTGAAGGGAACAGACAGTAAGGCAGCTCTTTTTCTGCTTTCCAACAAGATTTAACTACTGTTGACAGAGAAAGTATAGGACATCTTTCCAAAGCAGGTCTGCATAGTAAAACAAACTCGGGAAGGACAAATAAATAATCTTGTTAAAAGTTCTCTATAAAGCAGCTTTGCACTGTGGAAATATATGTTTACGCACTCACACTGGAGCTGTAGGTGACCTGAAGAGGGATTTGCTCAACAGAGAAAGCAAAGGAGAAAAAACTGAGCACTTAATTTTGTCTGTCATCTTCTCTGTTTTCTGTGGTGATAGAGAAAAGCAGTTCTGGAGTAAGGACTTTCTATAGCACAACACAGCTGCTCTTTCTRATGTGTCCCTGAAAGAATTCACCATCTGGCATTGATGATATCACAACCTGTTGCCATGGGACCATCATGACATCATACATATCCCACACTAAGCATCCTGGCTTTCAAAGCTAGACAGTACAGCTGGCATGTCCAAGTTCAACAGCCAGCAGAAAAAGGTAACAAAGACCACAGGGCCAGGACATAATGCCAAAAMCAGCTGCCATGAGCATGCTCAGTTACAGGGCTTCTCTGAGGAGGTACCAAGGAAGGATTTCCTGTGTGTCCCCAATACGCAGGGCAGTGACACCAAAACAGGACTACAAACCAGCTGTGATACTGCTGACACAACTCTGTGTCAGAGCAGTATCAATGGAACGGTCATGTTTTGCTCAACAAGTACTTTCTTGCCTCTAGTGCAATGTGGTCTGGTATTAATGGAAATGCTCAATTCATCAACACATATAGGAAAAACTGATACAAAGTAATGATAACTACTACACTCCCATTATGGAGTCTGTTATTAATTTGATTGCTCTTGGTTTACAGTCCATTTCAGATTTATATGCTGCAGTCATGTAAGGATATTCTGTTTGGAGAAACTCATCAGACTTGTGTGTTTCAAGTACATTGCAGCACAACTGGATAAAGTTTTAGCTCAACCTCACCACTTTTCATGAAAGSACAGTGGAATGGGAGCCTTCAGCTTTTACTCAGCCACTTCATGGAATATGCAACAGACCAGAAACATGGCCTTTGATGAGTTATTGCTTAAGTAAAAACATACTTCAAGTATTTATTTCTGTTACAATAGTAAGTCCCTGCCCTCTGTCCATGGGGAAGATATTACAGGATCTTAATTAATTTAARAAAAGCCCAAGATACATAATGTAACTCAATTTACATTTTCTGTAACTCTCTGACAAAGGATAAGTTAAATTTGTGACACTCCTGGTATTTTACTACATTTGCAAGTGAGAAGCAGGCCCTGCAGTCTTAAAGCAGACATGGAGTTGACAGGAAATGGAATTTCCTAATTAGTTTCTGAAATGTACGAGATGACGTGGTTGCCRGAGGTAGCAGAAACCAGACATGACRACCCAGATCTTTTCCTGTCCAATGCAAAGGATGGGAGTAAGACAGTTACGTGAGTATCAAAACTGATGAAACACAAGGCACAGACTTTTTGAGCTGGCTGCTTGTACAAGTCTAGATGAAAAGGGTTGACWGAATCTTGGGCAAAATAACAAATAAACTGGGTTACATTAAATGGCATTAGCAGTAGGTGTCTTCCAACTCGACTCCTTTTGACCTCCATGACAGTAGATTTGGGAGTTGAGCCACCAAACAGGAGGGTTTCTGTAACTAGAAAAAAAGGAATGCATGAGATAGCTGAAAGCTGARCCTCAGGACTGGTATTTCAGTCTTCATCTTCAGTATAAGCATGTGGAAAGATTCTAAACATTCCTATAAACAGATCAGAAATCTGGTTATCTTCTATGCCAACSCCCAATGGCAGCCAACCCCCAACAGAGGACATGAATAAACCAGTGTTTTGTTATCCCTTCCCAGCTTTCATCCAAATACRGTGATATAACTTATTTTGAATAGCCCCCTCATAAACATTTGCCTCACTTATTGAGTAGAGAAAACCGTTGCTTTTATTTAAAACGAAGTCTAAAAGTTAAGGAGGACCACCTGTAACTCTATCTGGAAAAAGCCCTTACCAATCCTTTTCACTTTTCTCACCCCTTCCTCCCCATAAAGGTATGTCTTTGGGATGGCTGTAAATARCAGTCATGAGGATAGCAGTTATGCATATTTTGGTTTTTCAAAAGGCTTTGTAGGCGGAAGATATCAACGTAGTTTAGGTAACCAGTATTGGAACCATTAGGCTGAAAAGYATTTTCTTTCCAAAAACTATGTATGTTCTCATTTACTCGGCTTGCTTGGCTTCTTAGAAGAAAAGGATTCAAGATTAAAGGGGCAAGAAATTTCTTCTGGGACTGTGTAATAAGATCCATACACAGAGAATCTTAGTTACTCCCGGCAAACTCAAGAGAAGTGAGTCTTTCTCCACTTTTGGCCAAGCAAGACTGTGCTGTTGCTGGCCTGTTGAAATTAATAGTTGAGGCTTATGCCTGTAAGACCAGCTCCAAAGAATGGACTGAATCCAAGCAATTCCTGTGCCATGATAGCAAGGTCTCCAAGACAACACCCAAATGGCAATGTCATGGTCTGTCACCTTCCCACTCTGAGCTCCTYTGCACATCACTGTGTGCCAGCTCAGCAATTCCAGCTATGTGAGAATATAGGAAGACATGTGAAGCCTTGAATACACTGTGGCTATAACCACCCTTCAGAAGCAGCTGAGACTCCCTCGCTAGGGAGGCTGCTATTCTACCCAGAAATGAGCCTGTAAGAATTCGTTTCCTTTGGACYATCCATGCAGTAACACAGGAGACAACAGGTTAGACAGGGTAGACAGCTGATTAATTAGCACACAAACGTGAATGTTATTTTGTCACAGCATCAATGTATTATTTATCAAATAACACATTTTCCAGGAGCTTGCACTTTTACGAAACCAGAAGGAAAACAGAGTTATTTCCTTTTGACAGAATATATTTCACTTTTTGGGCCATAATCTTGGCCCCTCTCTAATTCTTTCAGCCAAAATGTTCAGCCCAGCATGCCAAAAATCACACTTACAACTCAAAATTTAAGCAGCTGTATCTGTGTCTTGCTTTTCTCAACTTCTACTCCAACAGCTGGATTGCTATTAGTGCAACAAGACATGAAGACACCAATATTTGCAACATATTTCATGTAATGAAAGAGAAACTTTCACAAAGACACAAGTGACCAAATCTGTATGTGTTATATAATGTTTATCCTTCACAAAGGCTGTTAGAAACATTTAGGCTGTTTTTTATTAAAGCTTTTTCCAAGTGTGAGATATTTGCAGCCAGCCATCAACAAGACCACTGTCAAAAAGGATGAATGCTTACCCATAATGTTGATTCAGAAAATGATGCTCAGCAAAATGGTTGAATCCCTTCTCAGGTCGCCTGTAAACAGAGKCACACTGAGCTGTCAGCTGCTTCATAGGGAAATAATTCTAAAGGAACAAGAGCTCTTGACAACGTCACCCAGGCATAAAAGCAAGCAGTTTTTCTTTTGATAGGAAACAGAGATCATTGCTTCATTTCTATGTTACATTTATATTGTGCCAATTCTGTAAGGGCTTTTTTTTCATTTAAGAATGATTTCAGTAGAAAAAAACCTACGACATCTTTCTYCAATCTTCAAAGCATCTTCAACCAATCACAAACTCTTCTCCTGTAAATGAAGTTGACTTGTATGCAACRAATGAGGAAACCAGTTTCTGAAATCAAGAATAATTGACTGTATGACAACTTTTGGGTATAATTCCTTCTACTGGAGTTGGGAAAAGCTCATGAGAAACCACCAGCAAATAAAGAATTCCCTTTGGGCAGAACTATACCAAGAGCTGGGACAACTGAAAGAACGTGCAGCTTTCTGGACAAGAAAGAATCAAGTCTGAAGCACCACAGTTGTATTCTAGTCAAGAAACATTGTATCTGTGGAGGGAAAAGTGTACACGTTCTCATGGTCGAGGACTGCAGCATAATGTATGTGTGCAAGAAAGGCGAATGTTACAGATGACTGAGGTGGCATTTTTGAGTTGCTGCTGCATTTCCTCCATGATCAYGTTTTTATGTGAGGTGTTTATTAGAAATGTAAAATGATACACGAGGAGTAAAAGAACTGCAACAAAGAAATTCCAAGCTGGGCTGAATTACTAGTAAAATGGGACATCTGGCCAACTACCAGCAAAGGCCCATCCCCTGAAATGAGATTATGTGGCAGCAACTCTTRAAGACTGCAGTAGGGTATTCCTCCCTTTCAGGCCTCAGTACATAGCTCGTGGGGAACAATTCATCCAGTTCTCCTTCTAACCTCATAGCACATTAAGCATATTAAACCCTCGTAGAAATACTTTAAGGAACTGAAGGCAAGGAAATTTCTTTTATACATTTCTTTTTATAAATATATTTTATGCGAAGTAGAAAAGGAATTCAATGTTTGTCTTTTATGAGGTCTCTACAAATACTTTTAGAGACCAGAATTTCTKCTTCTGCTAGCAGGACCAGCCAGATGCAGCATCAACCACAGCAAGACCTGGAACTTGTGTAGAAAAGTAAGAACACCCCGGTCCTACCCTACCCATTCTTCTGTTTTTGTTTTTTTTTTTTTTTTTCGAACTGCTGCACGGGGAAAACACCATCACCAGACTGGAAACACTCCAAATAGGAACAGAGAGATTTATGCATGTTGATGTGTGACAGGGTTTTCTCCCAGTGGAGACAGCAACCCTCCCATTCATTTTGCACCACWCCATACACGTGTGGTATTGACTGGCATTCCTGTGAAAGTCCTGTCAACACTCCTCGTGCTTCTCCATATGTTAAAACTGCTCTTGCTCTAASTTCAATCTTCCCTAACAATACAGCAGCTAAAAGAAAGGTTTAGCATCTAAGAACTGAACCRTTCTAGTGTGGAAGTTTGCTTATATAAAAAACATGAAAGTAAATTACAAGGTGTTAAGAAGAAAATTTATTTGGTCAGTGAAAGGAAACCTAAATAAAACAGTGAATTTTTGAGAAAACCCGCCAAAAACTAGAGTGAAGACAAATGCAGGACTGTAATTATCCTTTTCACTCTCCTGTCTCACTGAAGCTTTTCAGATTAACCACACCAGAAATAAGTCTTGGAAACTGGATGCTTTTTAATTTCAGTGTTCAATTTAACTTCATCTCATCACATCTAAAGTGCAAGAGGTGGAACTGACATGGAAATGTTGCTTTGAAAACACAGTAACTACTACTGAAAGCAAAGCTATTCCATACTGCACTGCAGACTTRCTTTGTTGCAGCTGGCTGCTGCAGAGGGCACAGCAACTCCTGGTATGTACTGCAAACTACACATTACAAAGAAACCGTGGACACTCAGTCTGCATGAACTGAAGTGAAAATTTTACTTGTGACCTTCCTCCATTGCCAGGAAGGTGGATGAATATGTCACTATTAAAGCAGCAGAAGGTTCCTTTGCCATGGCATGGAAATGCTGCAACACGAAGTACAGCCCTTCAGCACACAGTGGTATTTATCAGCAGAGCTTCACACAGAATCCTTTCATGTGTTCAGGGCACCATTTTCTAAGGAGCCACTGGTTTTGAGGGGCCAGTTTGGCCTCTCTTACACAAACCACCAGTATGGCTCACTCCACATGGAGAGCTATTGGTGGGGCAAACACAACTGGCCAAAAATAGAGACAGAAGCAGAACCAAACAGCCAGTGCAGATGGATGAGCCCACACAGATGCACATCTCTTTACAGACAGATGAGTACACATCTATTTACTTGTGTTTAAATTTTGTGCATGTCTTATGAACTTGGGCATTGGAAAGCTGCACCTAAAACAGACATAGCCCACAGGGCTACCTGGCTTCCACAGCTCCCCATACACTGTTCAGACAGTCTATCAAACTAGCAAGTCTTTAAAGCTTCAAGCCTTCAAGCCCATTGATGCTTTTTATTAGAATGGCAAAAATCACCACAGGCACTGGCCCTAGTAGTGCTGTGTCCYCTTAAGTTTCTCTTCTGCTAAACAGATTTCTAACAGGCAGGACCACATCAGGCTTCTACCCAACCCTTCCACCCCCTTCATTAAAACATTTTTCTATATAATGTTGCTTTAAACTCCCACCAGACAAGTAACAGTCTGGAAGAAAAACTTCCTGCATTATTATGAACCTTTGAAAAAGAATTCAAATGTCTGGGCTATGGTAATTTGATAAGTTGTATCTTGGCCAGTGGGCTGCTGGTTCTCAAAAAAATCCAGCATTAGCAGACATAACACTTCAAGCTATGCTGTGTGAAACAGGATCCTAATACTACTACATTAAATAAGACTAAAAAATGGGATCACTCAAATTCCTAAACGGGAAGAGGAGACCATACCTAAAGTCTTTTACTTTTCTGCATCGCTTTAAGTTTTCCCAGTTCATTGGGTATGGACATTGTTATGTTTCTTGCAAGCACAGTCAAGGCAAGTGGGTATCAAAATGAGTGAACTTTAGACAGGTTAGATATTCCTGTCGCGTCTATTACTACTTGACAACTGTATGTGGGTTGACTGTGAGCATTGACTGTGAGCATTGCAGGCAGATACTGTAAAAAAAAAAAAAAAGCCAAAGAAATAAATGCTGTCCTTGCAAGACTCTCCCCCAAAGTCCAAACCCAAAATTTGCAATTTGCTCTTTCAGCAGCCCAGCCTGAGGCACCTGACCCTGTAGTTCTGTGCCAGGCCAGAGCACAGTCCAGGTACTCAGAGYTTAAGGGGTATAATGGGCCAGTATTTGGGCTGCTTTTTGTCACAGTTCCTATCGAAGATAAGTTGCATGGCAGCCTCCATTGCCTGGATTTTGGCAGCTTCAGCACCATASAGCTTTTTCATTTCTGCCATGCGCCTCTCTCCAGGTCTTTCTGTAGGCGGCTCCACAGAACGCTCCACCCTCCTGTGCAGGTCTTGATCAGCCTCCACGTATGGGTCCTCAGCTTCCAGCTGCTGCTGCCTCCCTAGACAAATAAAACATAGGAGATCTAAATTACTGGGCGATCAACCAATCACATTTTATTTTAACTTTAAAAAATATTACATATTCGTATTTTTGCCAGGTCTAGAAGGCCAAAATCCACACATTCTAGGGTACAGCTGCACTCACTTTGCATAAAGACAAATTCCTACTAAACATCATGATAAAGTCASGATGGAAGAAATGAGGAGAAATGAAAAAGATCCTGAAATCCTAAAACTGTAAGAAACCTCTGTATTAGTACTAGTAACCAAAACACAACATTGCTCCATTTCTTCCCAACATACATATGCCCTGAAAAAACTCAAACAACAAAAATGCAAAACACACTCCCCCTCCCAAGAAAACAGAAACAGCCCAACCAAAAAAATCACAACCTACTCCCCATACTAAAAAATCCAAACAAACAGGAATTATTTCCAAAWTAATGACTTAGCAGATGAGAAAGGAAACAATGCACAGGACAATGCAACTTYAGCTGAACAATAGCCAAGAGAAAATGTAATCAGTTACTACTCTGTGAAAATGAACAAATSGGTCTGTCATGTCTGCCATTAAGAGCATTCAATGAAACACAGCTGTAAGCATCGTGTTTAGATAAACTGTCCAAACTCAACCATTTCTCAAGACTTGCCAAGTTCAAAGCTGGCAGCCTTACTCTATTGCTTTGAAGACAAACAAAACAGCACCAACATAAATGCATGCATCAGGTCTTTTTAAAAGAGGATTTAAAATAATTCAAGAGCTGAAACATTTGGATCAATCTCTCAATAAAAATTCTCTGTGATAACCCTGGGCCCATGGAGAAAACTAGAATTGCTCTGAAGCGAGCAACACATACTCATCCATTAAGCAGACAGCATGGTTTATCAAAACACTGATTCTCAGCCTGCAGCAATGAAGACCCCAGCTCCCTCTCAGATCAGTTTCACATTCCAGATTCACAAGTCACTGGGCTGCCAAGTTATAAATGTAAAACAAGTAATTTTTACACAATTCTAAGTAGTTCCTCCTTCCACTTCACACAGACTAAAATAAACATGTTTTCTTTTACAGCATTCAGCTTCAACTACTGGCAAGCTTCCCCCAATCAAAGAACAGTATTTTGCAAACGTTCATAAGGCACGCAGGCAGCTGCAGTGGTGGTTGGTTCCTGCACAGARGAAAAAGCATTGCTGACATTTACTCAGTTATCCAGTTCAATTTCTTTTCAAAGATGTTCTTTCTCTCTCTTGTAGCTCTTTTCAAAAGTAACTTATTCCTACCAAATCCAGCTCTGCTGGAAAGTCATCATTACCTGGCCAAAACCATTGAGACATCTTTTTCCAAACACAGTAAACAGAATTCTTTAACCATGAAGGAAAAKAGTCCAGATCTATCATCTGTAACCCAAAATGTTATTGTGTTTCGTATCTATCTGTGGCCAAAACAGTTAGTGTATCTCTATGAATCTGGATCTAGAAATGGAACAGTAGGTGCCCCCCTCTAGAAAGGGGCCAGCAGGTGCCAGTCTTTTTAAAGTTTGTGCTGCGCAGGCAGAGCTGTTTGTTAACTCGTGGCTCTTGCTCTTGCAGGGAAAGAGCTGAGGTAGCACTGGTAGAGGCTCCCCTCTTGTTTCCTTTAGGTTTTTTTTTTTTTTTTTTTTTTTTTTGTTAACGAGGCAGGCAGGTGTTCAGCCCTCTTCCCAGTCTTCCAGGAACTCCCAACTTCCTCTCCAGTGTGGCACTAGGAAAGGCAGAAAAGGCCTTGGCTCTGCGTAAGCCCTGCTCAGCAATAACGAAAATATTTCTATATTATCAACCCTGTGTTGAGTGCAGATTTGAAACTGTCCCATGCCAGCAACTGTGAAGGAAATAAAACGCTACCCCAGTCAAAAGCAGAACATCTACCTACTCATACTACATCCTGGGCCATCATCAGTGATTCTSGGCCTTACAAAAGAAAGTTTTGGATTACTGTTTCTCCCTTCACCACTTTTCATGGATGACTTTTAATCTGGCATGTACCAGCTGAAAAGTGAGCAAATACAGACAACTACCGCCATCCTCAGAAACTGCCAAAAGCAGGAGAAACAGAAACTAGTGTATTAGCTATTCACCGCATTTGGGCCTTCATATAGACACAAACGACCTCCTACATACTTCAACAAGACTATGACCTAAGCCCTTCAAAACATAAGCTATTTTCCCTACAGGCCCTTAGAAACTCAGATGCTTTGTTTCTCTTATTTTATAAAAAGGAAAATTTCACACACTTTTTGTAAGTTTGATCCACTTTACATTTCTTTCTTTGTAATATCCTTTGAGAAGCTTACGTAGTTATTAAAAAAAAAAATCTGTCCGGAAATTTATCCTTTTCTTATTAAAAGAAAAAAAACCCAACAAAGCAAACCAAGGACAAAACCAACTTCAAAACCAAAACCCAAATAAATTCCCTTATTTAGAAAGAAATCTCCATGGAGAGACTTCGCAACATTAAAAGGAGATATAAAAGTAGGGAGGGTAATTATCTATGTCGGATTTTTAATGAAAGGTTCATACCCAGCATTGTGTGGTTTCTTGKACCATTTTTAGCTCTGGGTATTTATACACCCAACCCTCAGCTCACTGGAGCCAGTGATCATATGCCATCTGACAAGGCTTCTTACATAGACTCTTCCCCACAGGTCTGTAGGTGCCCACACTCAGCAGGCTGCCATGTGCTGCTCTACACAATGGTAGTTATGGTAAGAGACCACGGGCTTGCTCCTCACAAGTGTTAAATGCCATTAACAGATTTTCAGTTGCTTGCTTAGTTAGCACATTAACTTTTAAGGAAATATTGCACCTTCTCCAGTCTTGATGTGTTTTTGATTTTCCATAATTTCAGACTGACCTATACCCTGTTCACATATTTGTCTGCTTATTTCAAATGACGAATTATTTTCTGTTACTGCTGTGTGTGCGCTTTGTGAGCTTTTTAATTTAAATGCTACCTGAGCTGATCTTGAGCAGCCCACACTAACAGTCAAAACCACTACCMATTTCTACTGATTAAAAACTCCTAGTTCTCTCTTTGAATGCCACTTCCCACGAGCCTATCTGCTGTGTTAAGTGTTCTGCCCACACAGGCTTCTCCATGCAAAATGCCAGCTTCATCTTCCTAGGAAAGCTAAATATCTTTACCATAAACCTACATAAGAGTTTTTTTTCTGAGGTGATAGAATCAGACTTTATTGTGCCCCTACTTGCATGAACTGGGCAYACCACGGTGAAAATAAAAATCTTTGCCTCAAGGAATTCCACCAAAACAGGGATTTAAATCAGGATTTGTAAACAGGATATTCAAGGAGTTTAATTTCTGCAGAGCTCTGAAGAACTCTGGATTTMCAGAGGGCTGGAACTTCAAGTACTACTCTTTATCAAGTGCAAAGCTTTGCAGAACAAGAGTTTCCATCAGTGGGAGTCTATAAGATACAAACAATTCTGACTTACCCCCACATCTGTAAAGATGAAATATTCTTGGTTGCTAAAAACAGCATGGTGTTGCTTGCTGGAGGGTTACTATGGAACACTAAGAAACTTACAGAATTTGTGAAAACATACTGAAAGAAGAGAATGATGATTTTACGGCAGAATGAACCTAGCTGGAAGCTGCTTGGGGAAAATAAGTCTTTTGTTTAAATTTAATCTTAAATTTAAAATTTTGTACTTGCAAAAGATGTGACAAAATGATTCCCCATGACACCATGTAACTTTCCCCTACCCACTTTTAACAGAAGTCTGCTCTCCAAAGACAGCTAGGCCCCATGTTACTATGCCAGCAGTCTCATCTATGCAGAAAAATCAAATGCTGCAGCTGACCGGAAAACATTAATTTGGAATAAAAATTACTTTTGGCGGGAGTAATTGCCTTCAATGTAAAGCTTTCAATCACCAGTCATGACGACCATGAAAGAGAACTACCAAAAATGCAGAGAATATTAAAGCCCCAAGTATCTACAGTGACAAAGTTTCCATGTGCTAGTTGAGGACGGAATGAGTTAAAAGAAATAGACAATTTCACCACATATATCTACAAGCAATGCAATATTCTCAAGAAAAAAGAAAATGTTCTCTTACATGCTTTGAAGTAAGAGCAGATGTGATTCCTTGGCAAGCCTGTGGCAGTCTAAAACCATGGTTCCATGGACATTTTTCTTTCCTCAGCGACAAAACTAGCTTATGCAATTTCTGCTCTCCTCCTTCTCCCTTAGCTGAGTGCTCCAGCTCCCAGGCCCCTCATGGATGATGCTACAATTGTCTAAGGAGCAACACAAAAAATCCTACAAAAAACGAACCAGCCCCCCAAACACACAAACAACTCCCCAACACATTGTATTTATTTCTAGTACAGTTCAGTGCCCTGGAAGCACCAGAGCAGAAGCAAATTATTAGGAAGAATTCCTTAGCCTGGCTTTGGCCCCAAGATGTGTTCACTGAAGCACAGCCCAACTGAAATGTATCAGTAAGAGCAGGAAATCTCAGGGAAGAGAGTGCACTCCCTCAGACGAGACTCAGTTGCAACAGGCTGTCTAAATAGACAGCAAACAGATTTTGCAAATCTGAAGTACTCCAATACCTTCTCTTTCACTGTAATCCAATTTTTCTACACATTTTGAAGAGGACAGCTCTGCTGAAACAGGGYAAAATCACTCACCAAGGCAGCAAGTGGGGAAAAACCACCTTTGAAATAAAAATTCATAGAAAGCAAGGAGGCACGATTAGAACCAAGGTGTTCCTCTTTCAGGTTTGCTACTTAAGTGGTATGTGTCACTCTCAAATTAATTAAACACATGCTTCACTGTAATTAACCTGTAAAATGAATCTAATAATTAAAAAAAATTACCTATCTCATATTATTTTGTTATTTGGGTTAAGTAACTGGCCGAAAGTTATACAGCTAACTGGAGAATACAGAAGCCGATTTCTGTATTAGAAACAGGATTAAAAACCAAGAAGGATTGTTGTGTGGTCTCCAAAACAAACTGCCAAGGATCCTACAGAGAAACAATATAAGCCTTCATGTTCATGTTGACATTAGCACTAGGCTACATGGGGTACTGCCCAGCTAAACACCAAATCACCTTTCTTTTATTTTCTCCTATTACCTTCCACAATGAAACTCTTAAAAAGGAGTATATTTTAGCGCAACCAGAAAATCACTGAAACAATTAAACCCCATGAACATGAAACAATCAGCTAGCCAGTGGAACTTCAARTGAAAGCCTGCTCTAGAAATTTGATTGCTCTAAATGTAATTCATAATCAGGGATTTGTTGATGAAGGACAGAAAACAGAGATAAGCCCAGCGCAATCAGGGGTGTGCATCACACCAGAGGCACCAAGGTGTCTGTATGATTGGTGCCATCTGAYAGAATTAAACTGATAGGAAGTTGCTGACCGACCACTGCTGAAAAATTAGTACAGGATCAGGCACTGGCAGCTGCCTCTAGTAAGGATCAAGTCTACTTCAATAAGATTAAATACAGACCAGCTGACTCTGCACTCCCATCCCCCAAAACAACTCCAATCTGTCACTGATGGCAACAATGCTGACACCAGACAAAGACAACACTGCTCGAGTAAACAGAAGGATTACTTAAATCTATATATAACTATGTCTTCACATACATTTATGGCACAGTCTGAGAAGACTGAACAAGGAAATGTTAAAATTTAAAAGCGCTACTTTAAAAGCAAACCAGAACACTGAAGAAACATGAGTTTCACAATAATTTTTTATGTGTGCTCTGAATAGAAATTAAACACATGCACTTGGAAGAACGTGTTTCACGATGCACTGAGCTGCTAGACAGCTAAATAATACCGAGTTTGGTGCTCTCAGGAAAAAAGAAAGGAAGTAGCCTGTKTCAGTGTTCTAGATCAAACTCACACATCTGAACTTCACACTGAATTTCTTTCTTGTCTCGAGACACACTACAGTGCTGAATGCAAGTTTGGTTTACTGACTGACATGAGAAAGCTATTTTATCAAATACACACACATTTGAAAAACATCTTTTTGGAGAGCAACCAGCAGCTGTGTTGATTTTCTGGAAGGAAGTATACTCAAGCTATGAACTGGCCCCTTTCAATTAACTGGCAGGTCCAAAATTCAGTATTACCASAGACATGTAGAATGAAATAAGGTCCAATCCAGAGAAAATTAATTTCAGCAAGTAAATATGCATTTTCTGCATGCTGCTAGTAAGATATGTGTGATTTTAGAAAGAACATCTGGAAAAAGGGTCAAACTAAAGGAATCAGTGAAACATACTTTAATTTGTGTGAGGAAGGGCTGAGGGGTAGCTTTGAAAACACAAGTTTACCTCTGATCTTCTGAATTTCTCATTGTTCACTTCAGCACTCTAGTACATTAAATGAAATCAGCTCATGAGGGTAATTGCTATGCCCAGTATTAGAAACACAACAAAAAACACTGGGAAAATATGCTAGAAGAAACCTGCAGATGTGCATCTATTGTACCTTCCACAAAATGGGAATGTTTGACTTCAGAAGAAGTTCCAGGGTTTAGTGCTGGAGCACAAGTCTGAGCACTGTCTCCTTTAAAAGAGACAGCTGGCATCCCACCATCAGAAAGTTAAGTTGTACTTAGCATTTTGGAGCTCCCTGTCTCCTCTCTGTCACTTCTACGGGATAATTCACACTTCAATGAAGTATTTCAGTGACTTGATGAAAAGACTGTATACAAGGAGAGCCACCAGATTAAAAGCCCATCCAGTCTGACAGCCTGCTCATGACAGAGGTCAATACCTAATGACAAGGGAAGGATGCAAAAGCAGGGAATACAAATACCTACATGTCACCAGCATCACCTACTGAAAAATGGAGAGATGAGAAAAATGTAGGTGCTTCTTCCTGCACTCCTCCAAAGCCAGCCAGCTGCTCTGTGATCTACCACCGCAACACCTCCTCCATCARCATGCTGCACATGATGCAATCTTCAGAGTCTGGACTCTTCGACATTTACTGGTGGCCAAAAATCCCAAGGCAATGACAATTGATGAATTTTAAAGTGAGTCTTACTACACTCTGTTCAGAAACTGCAGACCTTCTAGAATTCAAGGTATTCTGCACAGTTTCTGCAAAGTGGGAACACTCGCACTGGTTTTAGCATATGAACAATYGTAGCAAAGTTGAGGCCCACCATGCTCTTTGGAGACTTACATTCTTTGGCAAAGTTTCTACACATTCTGTGAACACAGAGCTGACTTTTAGAGCAACAATCAATTCAGCAACTACAAAACGATCTCCTAAACCCAGGAGATTTTTATTCAGCTAAATGTGAACAATAACACTTAATAGTGTAACACCCATGTTATYTATTTCTAAAAATATCCACTTAAGATTTAACCTTCATTTTTTTTTACATTACCTCCATGATTTCAGTGTACCAGAGCAGTGTTCTGACAACTTCAGACATGTCCTTGAAAATACTGGGGGAAATTCTGATAGCCACGTAAACAGCTTTGTGTACTTTGGAGACCAGCAACAACTGTAACAATTGTAACACTGATGAACAGCTGGATTGATCTGTATGGGGTATTTCTTAGGGTTGCAGCACCAGTATTTCTCAGTATGTTGCCATATCAACCTTCTCTATTTTTCTGAGAAACAGGGAAGTGCTATCACCCAGGTATTAAAGKTCTAAATAAAAAAAAATTGACATAAATTCCTCGAGCAGGAGGTGTTCTAGATTCCTTGGAATGAGCTTCACAGCAGATGACATCACAAGGTAGCACAGGTGCTCAATCCAGTCACTGGAAAAGACAAGAAGGACAACACTCCCTTGTACCTTAGGGTTTAAGATGTCTCATCCTTTGGGTATAAATGACTTGCTTTTTCCTTCCTGGAAGGCGTATGTGGAAGACAAAGACTATTATTTGGGATATTTATTTCTGAATTCCACCTACACTGAAAGCTTTTGCGGCAAGTGGCACACCCAAGGCTGTGGCAGAAGTCTGTACAGGCCACCCAAGCCTGAGATGGGTGGCCTAAACCTCTGCCTGTCTCTCTCATTTAATTTTTAGCATCCAAGGAAATGAGTTTTGAAAGGACCTAGGCAGATGGAAGTCTCTGAACTGTCAGTTTCTACCACGCTAGCACCCACATTTCCCTAATGACAAAGGATGTGAATTCCATCTGGATGCTTCTGAAAAAACTGAGGCACAGTGAGAGATGTAGAAAAGCAAATGGTTCCTCTGAAATCTTGGCATTAACAACACCCCATGAAAATCAGCAGTCTTAAATCGTGTGTCTCCAAGCAAATCTGTCTGTACAAGGGATTTGCTCTGTAACAGAGAGACCTAAAATGTCTAACACTCGGAGTATTTTGCTGTCATGCTCTGTTGCAACTTCTGAACAGATTCTGTAGAACATGAGTGTAGAAAGCAGACATCACCATTACATCAGTCTCTACCTTGGTCTCTGGCATTTGCTTTTCACTATTACTCCAGCGCTGAACACTCTGAAGCTTTCCAGACATTCCAGTTTTCCGCAAAAGTTCCCCCAGTAGATACAAGAAGAGGTTGTGTTAGAAAAAACTTATTTCATAGCTCACAATGTCACTGTCCACTTAAAAGGCTGAAAGTATCACGGAGATGAATTCAGATTTATCAGCAGAGAACTAAGACACTGCCCTCTCTCCGAAGATCATTTCGAGATCCAGAATTGCTGCATGTGGCACCCACATGCAACCAGTAATTGAGGAATTTTAGGGAAAAGGGAAAAGTGCATAAACTGTGAAGAAAGACTGCCCAAGCTGAATGATTAGCACAGAGATGCTTTTATGCCACTTTTCCCTAGAGCTGTGTCTGTCAACACGGTCTCACCTGCTCTTTTCCACAGCAGCTGCAGCTGCTTTCACAGGCTTCCCCTGCAGGGCCAAAGAATGAAGAGACTAGAGGAGCCACTCAGAGCAGCTGCACATGCTAATGGAATAACCAAGCAGGCAAACCTGCSTTCAAAAAATTACCAGCGCCAGTTGTGAGTAGTGTCTGCATCTTCCCACACCAAASTGTTCCCATATGATGCAATCTTCCATAACAGCACTCTGAAAGCAATTTTTGCTCTTACAATAAGACTGGGGAAGAATTCCTTCTTCCACATGTGGCCTCAGCCCTGGGGCCCACCTGTTGGTTCTTTGCCAAACTTTGCAGAGCCCAGGTATGTCACAGCAATACCTTCAATCCTTGGAAACCTCACAGACACAGGCACTGACACTCTGCTTGGGTGATCTAAAATTAAATTACCACATGTATTTTCTTTGCAAAGAGAAAGTTTCAGTAGCTGAACAATCAGGGCAAGTTACTGACCTGTTTCCATTGGATCCTTCTGCAGCCAGCAACTACCATGAAACAGTTATCAAATGCATCTCAGACTGTGAGAGACAAGGCAGCTGAGAGGAGCAATGACCTGTCTCTCCTATTTTTATTCCCATATCCTCAAGATTCCTTCAGTCAGAAGGAATTTTACAGCAGCATTGATCTATGAGGGCAACAACAATGCAAGATTACCAGACTTCTCTTACCAACTCATGAATAACTTAGGGATAAATAGCTTTTTGGGAGAAAAAGTAGCTGCAGCAAGGATGTTGTCAACAAGATACATTCTGGTCACAGGGATGACATCTAAGTTAACTGTTCAGCAAAAGGTCTGTGAAGAACAGTCATCTCAGATCCTATTGTTCTTTATTCTGCGACTTGAGGCTTTTGCTTACTTGCTACTGAGTTAYTCAAAATCCCTTACAAAGATGAATAAACTGAATCTCTCAACAAGCCCCCTAGTGTACGTACTAGCTCACTACAATAACAGGAATACATCAGGCATACAAATAAAGGCTGACAACTTCAAACACAGGTTTCTGAAGTTCAACACGTATTTTCATATTAAGAGAGCCTTCTTTGTTTCCATCAAATGTAAGAGGRAGTAGAGGTGTTCAACTTCTTGGCATTCCTCTTAAAGCAACATCTACACTATGGTCGCACTGAACCACATGAGCTTCTCTTCCCACACTCCCAGTTATAAACCTGCTGTAACTCACATACCAGTACTCCACAGCATGCTTAGGAAGAACCGAGACCAGTACAGCCACTGGCAGATAGGGAACTGGCATTCCAGATCCTACCTCCACCCAGCTGCCCAGGCTGCACGCATGGGAGCCCAGTCACAGAATCTCCCAAAACCACCAAGAAGCTGAAACCTGTGGCATCCCTTAGCAGCAAAACAAGAARCCTGATCTTGCTCTTGGGTACTTTCAGGGGTTGCAAGCACTGTCAAACAGGCTCAGCCTGAGGCATGTACAAATAAGAAGGACTTTACATATAATTGCCAGGTGTATGTATTAACTCCCACACAACTCTCCGGAGCACACAGTGGAGGATATCCATTTCTGACTGAATTGGTACAGAGACACCAAAAGCAGTCTCCTTGGCAGCACCTGGAGCTTTCTAATGTCTCCCTGCAGCAGCAAGATAGAAAAGGAAAGCTATATATTCTCCTAAGCTCAAATCCTGTCTCTAGCATAGGATCCAAGGACATTTTCTTGACTACCACCTATTTTACAAATGGCTGTGTTTCCAAATTGATACTTTTGTATAAAGATAACCTTGCCTGTCATGAAACATGAAACTGTGCCCAACAGTTGCTCTCCAGACTCTAATTTTGCAAGTACAGATCACTTTTCAATATTAAAGCACTGAAAATTGTGGCATTTTTCCTTGCTTCCATAGTAAGGAAGCATTTTCTCAGCTGTTGGCTTCCAGTACTGAATAACATGGCTTCTATACTGGACACAGTGTGTGCACTTGAGAAGATTCTGCTGCTACACAACAAAAGATTCAATCATCAGGATCAGAGATGTGGTACAAAACGAGTGACTTTCACATTTCTTCTTCAGTTCACAAAAGAACATATTTCAAAAGCTTCTCTCAAGCACCACACATATTGCAGATTCTTTCACAGCTTCAGCAACTCAGCTTCTAAAGACTTTTCRTGCTAAAGTTCATGCCAAACAAGGCTTTTGGTTTGTCAAAAACTTCATCAACTAAAGCTGTTAATGCCAGGGAAGTTGAGCAGGTTTTCTAAGCTCACCATTCACACTGCTTGGACAGTTTAGGGCAGGGAGGAAGAAACAAAAAGAAACAGTGAGGACCAGGAGTCAACAGTTCAAGAATTTGAACTACAGTCTTATGAAGAAAAAGGCAGATAAAAAATAGGAAAAGGCATTTAGCAAAACTGAAGAAAAGAAGAAAAACATGGTGGTGAAAACCCCGAATCAAAGCCCATTTTCCAGGAGCATGCAAGCCTTAAACAAAACCATGGATTTGGTACGATTCAAACAAGTTACAAAACATGGAAAATTCCATTACTTTCTCTTCACAGAAGACACAGCAGCAGCTATCGTCTTTCAGAGAAAAAGAAACCTGAGGGAAAACGCCTATAGATTGCAGTTTTGAAACAATAATTTTCATTCACMATTTCCTTTCATTTCTACAAAAATATTTTCCATCTAGCATGAAGATTTTGAGACATTATTTTTGGGAAAAGCTGGAGGGTATGTGTGGGCAATACAAACAGAGGCTTTAATGGAAAAAACTAGTCAGAGCATTAACAAATGACAGACTATTATCCTTTGGTAATTAACTGACATGATGGTACTTTCCCTTGCTTTTCTTTATTTTTAAATAAAGGATACTGTCTCATGTCCTGTTAACTACTACAGAATGGTTCTCAATGTACTTGCAAATGCTGTATTCACTCAGTTACAGCAGTGATTTTCTTTGAAACAAAGAATAAAGAAAAACCATGCAAGGACAAACTACATGTTTCAAAGACTAAATTAAGAAGTGTAATAAAGATGTGCAATTAAACAATTTACAGAACTGTTAGGCTTGTGAATCTTCCTTTTTTGGTTTTTGCCCTTTTAATTCTTGCAAATGCATAATGGCAACTTACTGCATTCTGTCCCTTACATCTAGGATGCCTAGAGAATTTGCAACCATACCAAGGCCTCACAGGTATGGTAACCCAGGAAAACAACTTCATGCTTTTCAACAGCCAGAGGGAAGACTTAAAAGCAACCATAAATATTCCCAAGATGCAAAGAATATTTGGATCAACAGCTATACAAAGATGCAGAATGACAAGCTAGCCTGACAAGAAAACCCTCTAAAAAAGATAATCACTACATAATTATGATTTCATATGAAGAAACATTTGAAGGGTAATTAAAACTGTCTGTAAGGGATTTTAACCAAATGCACCATCTATCTAAARCATGAGATAAGTTTGTAGTGCACTAGTATGTCTCAGTTCATACAGCCTCAGCAAAACTTTGCTCATAATTACTTCTGGGCATTCCAGGAACAAGAAATAGACTGCAACACATGATATGAATATAAAAACTAGTAAGAAACTGATGTGACTTCAAAAACAAACAAAAAAAAATTTATAAGAGGTTGCTTGYGAACTGAATCACTGCAGAAGTGTTAAATCATGCAGCAAGTTTGCCAGTTTCAAAGCCCTTACTGTGCAAGTCGGCCAATCACYGCTCACTGTAAAAACAAAACAAAAGAAAACAAAAAATCCCACAGAAATTAGGAATCTGCTTGTTCTTCAAGTTTGTGGCAGTTACAAAAAAATGAAATCAATCTTGTTTTCTTCTTTGGCTAGTCTGATACAATGTCTTTCTTATCTCCGAAGCTTCCCTCTTTGCAATCAGCATTAAGGCCAGTATGTGACTCTCTAGGCTCAAATGCCTTTCATGGAACCACAGAATCATAGAATCATTAAGGTTCCATCTCCAAGATTGAGTCATCTCATTCCCAGCTACATCTCAGGTCTAGTTAAGTCTTTCACGGTTAAAGTTTGCAAGATCTTATCCTCTGATGTCTGTGACAATTTACCTCCAGCAAGCTCTAGATAAGGCATTAATAAGTGAAGAGTCTGACATCAGCTAGAATTCCTTCTAATACATTTGATTATCCCTTTACATGCTGATGAGATGTTTGTATATAATGCGTGGGAACCAGCCATATCTCACTTGAAAAATCAAGACTCACTACATGTGTCCAAAATAGCTGCATTAATGCTGTGTAGTACTTCCTAATTTTGGACAGCTAGAAAAACACGAAACTAATGAAGTCCTACTTCACAAAGATTAGTATCCCCTTCCTTATGTGCCAAATACCCCCTCCTATCTGCCCCTTTGCTGCTCTGTTCCTCTGAGACTCACACKTCATTAAGTTGCCCATAAACGTGTACCAAACTCTTGCAAACTCTGCTYCTAAAAGAAGAGCAAGCTGTGTGTCTTCTCCCAAGTGAATATCAAGGCGCAGGGGTCAGAGGCTGTGAATTCCATCTGGAGCCCCTTACTGACACCAGAGGAAGAAAACATGAGACAGTGTTCCCCTTAATGCTCCCTAACAACTGACTTTAACWGATCATCAAGGTCTCTATTGGTATTTCCCTCTGGCACGCTCAATCAATCTCATTCTCTTTAAGGGCTATSTAAAACTTTTGCCTCACCCTTTGAAATGGACAGATATGGAGGCCTAAATTTCAGGCATTACTGAGGTTTATGCTACCCAATTTCTCTATAAATCTGCTTCTAAGTAAGGCATGCTCAGGACGTGAATTTTGGGATTAAAAGGAAAAGGCATTGAAGAGAAAATACTTAAGCAACTGTGGGTTTCTTCTGGGGATGCATTATCTCAATCTTCTCAAGCATCAATACAGAATGATAACTGTTCTTAAACACAGCATGAAATATATGACATGATATAGCATCATTATGGATCACAGCTTAATGAACCTCTAAATTTAATTTTGTTCATAAACAGCAATCAGGAAAATTAATAAAACTACCTCTTAGAGTAGCATTGCCTTCAACGCAGTCTCCATACCAGCTCATTTCCACATCATCAGGAAAACAATGGTTTTCCCCTCCTCCTGCTGCTTATGTTCCTTCTTTTAAGAAAATTCAAAAGAATAAAAAATTTATTCTATTTTCCTCTTCCCTCACCATGCAAGAAAAAAATTATTTCCCTACAAGATCATACTGTATTTTTAATGACTCACAAAATTGTGAGTATTTAGAAAGCACCATTCACCCGATTTCTGTATCACTTTTAAATTTCATTTAACTCTAGCACTTTCTTACTTTTTCATGTTTTGAGGAATTACTTAGTACTATCCTCACTTTATCAGGGAAGCTACTAAAGAAACTGAGGCTTGAAGTAGTGAAAGACCAGAGGCTGCCTGAACTTGGATGAAGATCTGCAAGAGKGCCACCAAAGTGCGTGGTGTTACACTTATCCAGAACTAGGTTACTACACAGCACACAGGAGAGCTCTGTAATCACTCCAAAAGCCTCCAAGTACTGCTGTGGTGGAAGGAATAGAAGTAAAATCTGTATTCTGACTCACAAACCTCTTCCCAATTCACCTGCTCATCAGAAAGAATCAAATCATAYTTTTAGCAAGACAGCCAGTGAGGGGTCAGGAAGAGACTAAATAGCTACASCAAGGTCATAGAGGATTTTTGCAACAGAGAACATCTCTAAGCCCTGATTTCTCAATTTCCAGGATACCACCTTTAATCCTCACATACCTTTAAACAGTACTGATCATAATAGTCAAAATGAATCCAAAGAAAATGTTCTGCATTCCCAGAAGTAGTCCAGTGTCTTAAAGCATCATGTACCTTATCAAAAGAACATTTCAACAGAGAACACCAAGATGACTCTGCAAAAGCATGAGACAGGGTTTGATGCCAGGCACTACCACAGAGCTCCTTAACTCACTTTCTTTTGCTAACTAGATCAACTGTGCATCACACTGATGAGAAGTGTGGAAGTTAAGCCATTTCAGTTCACCCTCTGATACCTGCTGATTGAAGAGGTTAAAACATTTCTTCTCTCCCTCTCAATCACTGCCTTTGTTATATGTTTTTAGAACATTTTCTCTTTCAGAGAAGCAAAGAAAGCTCTGATGAACTTTCTTTCTGGGTATTTCCTACTGGACTTACATGAGGAAAGTTATTTTTATCATGCTGCTTTCTTAAAACAGATAAATTTATCTGCCAGTTTTTGTATGCGAGTAAAATATCAATAAAGTACAGAATAATCCTTTACTTCTTTTAAGAATTTCACAGAAACAAAGATGACCAGTATTTTTGAGGATCAAGACCTGAGAAAAATCTTAAGACTTTGGCTTACACTCCCTACCATAGGACTTGGGTCCAGATCAAGATGCAAAACAAAGAGAAACTTGTGGTATAGTACAGAATGAAGATGATGCAGGGGGAGAAGAAAAGGGTTATGAAATTTTACTGTCATGTTAGCCAAAGAATAACAAACAAAATGGCTGCTCCACATTATAAAATACATTGAAGCYCACTCTATGGCTCAGTGATGTAGTAATGCATTTCCTGTGGGTCTCTCCCCAGCCATATAGCACATTTACTAGATTTAAAACTTCAGGAGTTTTTTGCCTCAGCACTGAAGACTGTCTTCTGGACAAAAAGCTCCTATTTGCAGTCATAATTTTCTCCCTCTCACCAAAACCTTTCAAACATTTTCAGAAATTTTTTTATGAATGGTACTTAAGTGCACCCATCAGTCCTGCCTATTTAATTCTGCTGGGCKTGCTCACCTGTAGTGCCTATTTCTGTGAATTCTTATAAAACCTGTAAATGTTGAATCAATCCAGCATTCAATGTTATAGCCAGCAGACACCACAAAACACAGAAGAAACATGGACTTACGCAGTTCCTCTCGGTGCCTCTCTGTCTCTRCAAAAAACTGGCGAAGCTCCTCTGTGATTTCCATGTTACTCAAGTCATATTCTATCTCCCCTTCAGACTCCGAGTCTTCCTCCATTTCAGAGTCCCTTTCAGCATCCTCTTCCATTTCAGAGTTCTCGTCAGCATCCTTCCTCTCTTGGTAGGCACCTGTGTACTGCTGAGCTCCCCCATGACATGAAACTCTGACATCTGGTCTACAGGTGGAAGAATAGTTTGGGGTATATGGGTGATCATTCCTATCCCAGTCTGAGTAGTGGCTGCTTGGAGAAGTTGCAGCAGGATGCCAASGATGCCAAGGCAGGCGATAAAAGGACTCCATGGCTTTCCTGTAGGCCCTCTGGTGCCTCCGCATCCAGCGCATGGCTAAGTCATAGTGCCTCCAGTACCTTGTGTACACTTTGTGGGAGTACCACGGCTCCGTGTCTTCCTGTGGTCAAAACACATGGGGAGAGGGAAAGAACACAAGAAGATCAACCATGCACCACAGCACCAATGCTCCCCCCCAAAAAAGGAGGTACAAAGAGTCATTGAGGGGACCAACACTGTCAACGCAAGCACAACTCTGCCTTTTAATCCTTAGCCATCCTTTACCTATGATAGAACAAGGAGATTTGGAGAACAACATGTATGAGCACAGAATATGYGCACCATACCTCATTATTCCTACAAGAGACTGTTTTGGCATCAACACAACTACCAGTGAAGAACTGGAAATAGAGAAGTTGTAGTGGTTAGAAGGCTAGTACAGTGGGAATCACTTTGTATTAAGAAATATGCTGTGTGGATGTATTCCACAATTCCTTAGACACTCGCATGAGTTGTATGAACTGAATCACTCCAAGGTGATACAACCTATATCTGATTTCCAAATCCACAGACAGAAAACACAAGAGATTAAAATTCCTTCATTAAACAAATGCATTCATTTCATCCAGTAACATATTTCCCCCATCTGCCTGCCAAAGTTTCTCAGAAAAGGTCAAACAGCAATTCAGACAAGTTCATATATTGACCATGGCCTCAATTAAAAACAAGACTGTATTTAGCCAAATGTAAGCTGCCAGCAAATCTCCCCTTTGTATCTAACACCAACCAAAACATKAAAAGAGGCAACAAAGTGCCACTGATAAAGTACGGAGAAAAACAGTTCTATAAAAGGAAACACACTGCAACACACCTTCTTCTGTCTTCCAGCTAATCTTAGTTTTTCTGAAGAAAGTTTCATGCTGTTCAGATTTCACTGGCAACTACAAAGCCCCACAGTCCCTCCAGCCTTACGCTCCCTWCATACAAAACATTTCTTTTCCCCTCTCATCCTACTCTCAAAAAGCAGGATAACTGAGTATCTTAAAAGAATGCCATAAAGTAGACTAGAGCAAGTTAACTAAATAGCAACTATTTTCTCCATTTCCTTCATGTCTTGATTTCCAATAAATCTTTTATCTGAATTAAAATGGAAGGCTGGTACTTTAAATTGGAAAATTTTAATTCAGCCATATTTTGGCAAATACTCAAAACTAAGGCAAAACTGAGATTTTCAAAGATGAAGATGACATTTACAGTCCTTTATTAAAGTTTTCTGKTTTTTGTGGTTTCTTTTGCTTTTTTGAAGGGCATAAAGGACAAAAATCTTTAAGTCTGTTTTCTAGATCTGCACTGACACCATTTCATAACCTTAAAAAGTATGATTGTCTGGGGAAATAAATCCCAAAGCAAAACAGAAAAATCAAACCTAAAAAATACTTTCCACTTGCCACTATCCAGAGAGATTAATTCAGTTTACTTACATTTGTTTTCACTTTCTCATTCTTGGACAATAATGCACATGCTAGTGAGTTTGGAATAGTAATTGCAACTCTCATGCACCAATTCTTTCTGGAAAATGGAGTCCATTATTCCATAAAAGATCAAAGGTATATCTTTTTAAGGTCATTACTGAATGCTCTCAGAAACAAAATACCTTCAGCTAATAGAGTACATAAAGAAAAACCACCACAACAAACTTACATTCTTTAAGGTATTCCTGACAAAAATAGCAACCTATTTGTGAAGGGCTGTGTAGCTCAGCTATGTGATTTAAAAGTGCAGACAACTTGCCTTTCCTGAAAGGAAAGAATTCATGGAGATGAAAAAAAAGTTACTCTCTTCTTGGTCCAACACTGCACTGCTACAAGACCATGCATTTTGGAGTATTTGTTCCCAAAATGAGTGGGCAGAAGGAAAGCATCTGCCTTCCATATGGAATTTCTTCATCCTTAATCATCCAACTACCTAACAGCTAGGATGAACAATGTTTTATTTACTGCTTCCCTTTGCTTAAGAATGTCACACTGACTCCTCATCCTTCAGCAGACAGATAAGAATATCCTGTTATCAAATCTGATACATTAACAAGTTATTTTTTAAACTTTTTGCCTATTTCTTTTCCTTAAATATTAAAATACTTTAAAATCCAGTTTTGAAGGACCATGAAACTTGACAAAACCAGGTATCTCCCACATTCTATGTATCTGCAAAGAAAACAATATATTCTTTCAAAGCTCAAAAATTATCTCCAGTTCTTCTAAAATGTTTCTAAAAAGGAACTTGATGACTTTTACTGAAAGCTCTGGAATTGAGTTGGCTGATTTGTCTGGCTGACTAGCTCCAGTTGTTAATTTAGGGAAAAGGAAGACAAAAAACCAGTTCATGCAGACAGAATTGTGATGCTGGTGCTCGTCCAACTACTTTTTGTGAGGTTTTTCTTGTTGAAAGCGACCCTTGAAAACCACTCTTACATTTGAATTTTAAAAATACATCTGTTAAAAAAGAAATTACAGAAATGTTTTACATCAGGGTGGAAAAGGGAAAGGAACACTTTTAGTCTCACTTAATTCTGTGTCTGTGCTTTTTCAGCTGTGGAATAAATGGAAATAAGAGATTTCCTCAAGGAAACAAAAGCTATAAATCTAAGGCAAATGATCAGAGTCCTCTGTTATTCTCCTGTTATTTCTCTGGAGTCTTCCCAGGAGTAGACAAATCACTCATTGTTGTAATCTGAATCTGGTCAATTCTATTTCCAAAGCAATTTAGCTACTTTTACATCTAATTTTTACGTGTCTGCACTCACACTTCAATAAAAGTGTTTATATTCATTTTATACATAAAATGTGACTAAGTTATCACAGAGAAACTTGTAAAGACCTCTTACCATCTTTTCTGGAGTTTGTTCTGGTGATGATCAAGGTGAACTAGAAAAGAAAAGAGTAGCCTTTTAATTCTTAAAAATATATGTATTAAGGTGGTCACAGGCACTGAATATATTTTTTGTTATATTTAAGTACGACATACAGCTTTTAAAGGTCTGACAGAGAGACCTTCTCTGTTGTGGTGAGTTGAGGTCTCTTATTTATAAATTTTAATTAGCAGCAGTAAAAATCCCATTCCTTAAAATTCTCCAGTACAGTAAGAAAGTTAAAAGGGAGCCTTCTACAAACTGAGGCCTAAAATGCTGGAACTGAACACTTCTCCCATTGCTCTTCTCTTTCCTTATGTTTCCACAACCTTTATTTTCCAAATTAATGCCAAACAAAAATCATAAACTTAAAGGAAACAATTTGTTCTCACTTTTTAGCTGTGTCTGCACAGTGACTTGTATTAAAAAAAAGCAATTTCCATAAAATGATTAAACCCATCCTGATTCCAATCATGCAGTATGGCTTCTGTTTAACCTGTGGCGCACTTTTGATCACATACAGTCCCTTCTTTCTCTCTACTTTCTTTTTTTTTTCCCTTCAGTATCTGATCCTGCCTCCCATGAAGAAAACACAGGTCAATTCAAGTATGTGAGGAAAAGGCTTAAGGAAGAGGGGCAACTGGATGGGAAAAAAAGAAAAAAGGAAAAAAAATGGTTGTGGGGGTAGAAAGGGAGAACAGCTCTAAAATGCACCACGAAGGATTTGTAATTACCAGCATTTTCAGTCTGGTTTACCAATATGTATCACTGAGAAATATTCCTAATCTCCTCTTATCTGACAATTATTTTATGACATTAATAGGTTAGTGGCTTCATTCACAGATTTCTCCTGACATATGCACCCTCAACCTGAACTTTATTTCAGGTGARTGCCAGTGAAAGATAACAGAAATAAGAGTACATTAAACTACYTATTGCTACTCTTGAGATATGGTCAAATGCTATTCCCAGAAATACTGGAAYACAGCCAAGACAGCAATTAAAATTGTTGTAGATTTATAACAGGATAAAAACAGGGTTTTTCCAAATGCATATGAACATAGTACATAGACCCGTTGTGCTCTGCCTCATATTTAACAATACTGATTCAGAGCAACTTTTTACCTCTAAAGTCAAGRCTTACTGTATAAAAGGAGAATTGAATGGTCAAATAAAATGCAAATCATGCAGAATCCACAAAAACAAATAATTCCTTTCCAAAGCCCACACTAAGATCAAATCTATAAACCCCTGGTAACACCAATCTGTCTACAAGAAGCACTACATACAGGAGCAGTCCCACTGCAAGTGATGGGACAACTCTTGCCAGCAAAGGCTACAGATTCAGGCATTAGGCAACCAAAGCATGTGAGTCACTGGATTCTCTCCTGCCTGCTTGGAGGAAGAAGGAAACCTAGCACTTAGATCACTGCAAAACACTGCAGTGACTTGTAGCATCTGAAACCCCCACATACATAAAAGATTGCTGTGCCATCCCTCTTGGWGCATTTCAAACATTTCCAACCATAGCCTTCTTCAAAACTTTTCTCTCTTCTCTCATGATGTATGCATATACTTTTTGTCTCTTTCCCACGTACATCTGGATACTGTCAAGGCTGCCATAATGTCTTTTGCTCTTACTTCAAAACCTAAGCCCATGGTAGCTGATTCTTTCATTTTCCACTTCAGAAAAGTAGGTGTGTTTAATTCTCATRTTCACTCTAATTTCTACATGACGAAAAATTCTTTGAAATAGCTTCAGCATAAACAGAAATCAGGATCGAGCTTAATGTAAATAATTTTTAAAGCAGTAATTGGTAACATTTGATACTTTATTAACACACAACATGTACATACATATGCTTTCTGAAAGGCAAGGAGGGGAAAAGCCCTGGCAAACCCATCTGACTATATTAGTTTACCAAATATGAAAAACCTGTTTTGCCAAACACGGAAACTTTAATTATTTTCATAAATTATTTATGAAACATTAGACTAGATATAAAACAGAGCATAAAAATGCTGCAAGCGAGGACACTAAATTAAAAAATGAGTTTGTTTTATTTTGAATTAAATTACTCTTCCAAAACAAACTACATGAAATATGAAACATGACAAACAGCAGAAAATAAATGTAATGGTTCTACTTTCATAAATTATACTTTTAAAAACAAAATATGAAACCAACTGATCATAGGAATCTCACCAGCAACTGTACAACTTAAAACAGCCAAGAGATTTGTTTGCTTATACTGATCATTAAAGACGGAATTTTTTTCTACTTTCTTTTCCCAGTTTTAAAATATTTCTCCACTGACAATGAACCAGGGATGTACTTACTCTCTTTCATCCAAACATGTCTGTCCCCTTACTAACTTAAGATAGATGAGCATTAAGATAGGTGAAAATAAACCAATCTGATCAAAGCAGCGACAGCATTTAATTCCCTTGGAGTCAACAGAAACTGAGACAATGTCTGTCACACTRTGAGACATAACCACAACAACCTGGGGTTTATAGCTAAGTAAGTAAGTCCCACTCTGGGACTAGTGGTGTGTTGGGTACAGCTTGGCCACGTGGACGTAACAGCGACAGTCCCAAGCCCAGTGTGGGACCAGCGAGTGTTCCAACACCCATCAACCATTCACAACATCCATCAACACAAGATTAACTAATCTGTTGCATGATATTATGGTAAAAWCATTGTATGTTATTAAAAGATGGTGGAATTTCAAAAAAATTTAGCAGGTTTTAACAAAACATATATATGCAAAGCTTTCTTGTAAAAGCCAACTTCGTTTGAATTAGAAATGTCCCTAAAAACAGACAGCTGACCAGCCCCTCTGCTCACTACTTCTTTTGTCCCTGCTGTGAGAAGTATCTTCCCTCAGGCCAGAGCTGTCCCAGCTCAGTTTCTGGCAATGGTTAGTAAGAGMTACTCAGTAAAATGTGACACTAACATATTCATACAAGAATTACTTTTTCAGGTACATTTCTCCTGACTTCAGCAAGTGGTAGTTTAGACACTTTTTTTCATCTCCACACTGGCTGGAGTAAAAGGTGTTACCAATAAACCTCCTAGAAGTAAATTTCACAGTTTAAGGGATTAAAATTGACTTTGTGCTGTATATTTTAACTCACCCTACATCATACTAGCTAAAAAAATCAGAAGAATTCAGCAAGAAAAGCATGTCACGTAACAATTTCAATAGCGCACATCTTCCCATAAACATTATTTAATTTTATACTTCTGATGCTTAACTCTTGGTGCAGAATTACCGCCAGAAGTGGGAAATGCCTGAAAAGCAGTCTGACATTCTGTGCTTCAGATTAACACTGCACACCGCTATGACGTTAACTTTAATACCGAAGTGCCCCAGTTACAGTCACGCAGAAACACAAGCCTATGAGTGCTGGGACAGTTGGMAGCAAAAGTTATTTTTCTTCAAAAGAAGGGGTAAAAATTCCCAACATGACATACTGCATTCTATTTTGCGAATGGCTGTAAATACACGATTTGTTCAGCACACAGGACACAGTTACAGCTGCTTTTCATCTCAACAGGAGTGTTATAACCCACCTATCACTATGATGTTCACATCAACGTGTGTACAACAGAAGCAGTTCCTGTGAACACAAGGGAAACAAATGTAAGGCAAAAGAATGTTCTCAAACTTCAGCGTATGTATTACAGCTCCTTTGGCCTGAGCAGAAGCCGAGGCAGTGTAATCCCCTGTGGGCCCCCAAAAGAGGGTCTTTATTCCCTGAGCTCCAGGCCATAAACTCAAAAGCTATTTCAGCGAAAACTCAAAGGGAAAAAAWGAAGTGCTAAAAGCTGTACAATTACCAGCAGGCCCAGTTATGTTTAGCTGGTCAGTTTAGAGATAAACAAGGAAAAGGATGAAACTTCTCCAGTACAGCTTTTGAAAGCATAACTAATTTCCTGCTCGCACGGATATCGTGCTAAGACTCCGGCCAGTGACTTTAGGTCTCGCAGAAGGGATGAGTAGCTCTCGCCTCCGGAAAAAAGGCACATAATTACATCCAAGGGCTGGCAGGAGCACAGGCCTTGTGCCCCGGCTGCAGCGCACAGAGCGCCGCTCTCGCCCGAGCTCCCTCAGCGCCGCCTCAGGCCCGGGGCCGGCAAATTGTAGAGAAAAGGCAAAGCCCCGCGCCCGTACCGGTGCCACAACCACCGCCTGGTGCCACAACCACCGCCTGGTACCACAACCACCGCCTGGTGCCACAACCACCGCCCTCGGCCCCACCAGGCGCCCGGGCTTCCACGTGTCCCTCCCGATCCCTTCGCTTTCCCGCTGTCGCCGCCGTTCGCCCCGGCTAACACCGCCCTCAGCCCGGGCCGCAGCCTGAGCAGGGGTACCCGGTCCCCGCACCCACCCGGGCAGCCTGGGGCTCCGGCRGGCGAGGGGAACCGCACAGAGCCGYCTCCTGCGCTCCCTCGCTCCGTTCCGGCGGGCCGAGAGCTCCTTCCCCCGCCGCTTCCGCCCGGCGCTCCGCGGCCCCGCGGCGCCATCTCGTGGTGTTCTGAGGAGGCACCGCCCGGGCCCCGCTGCCCTCAGCCGCCCCATGGAGCCGCTCCTCCCTCACGGAGCCGGCACTGCCAGATCACAGAATCACAGGATTAATTAGGCTGGGAAACACCTGCGAGGTTATCTAGTCCAAGCTATGATCGAACACCAGTTTGTCAAATAAACCACGGCACTGAGTGCCGCTTCCAGTCTTTCCTTAAACACCTCCCTGGACAGTCCATTCCAATATCTATTCATCCGTTCTGTGAAAAAATTCTTCCTAGTGTCCAACATAAACTTCCCCTGGTGCTATTTAAGACTATGTCCCCTTGTCAAGTCTGTCCTCTTGTCCTGTAACTTGCTACYCGGGAGAAAAGACCGAGAAGAGACCTCACTGCAACCTCCTTTCAAGCAGTTGTAGAGAGGAATAAGGTCACCCCTGAGCCTCTTTTTCTCCAGGCTAAACACCACCAGCTCCCTCAGCCACTCCTGATCAGATTTGTGCTCCAGACCCTTCACCAGCTTCGTTTCCCTGCTCTGGCAAATTCTGAGTTCCTGCCGTGCCACCTGACCCCTGGTTGGCACCTCCAGTCCCAGAGCACATTCAATGCTCACCAAGCTGAAGTCTTACTCAAAACGCGAGTGCACTGTGGTGATGATGGTGTAGCACTGCCATACTTTGCCCTCTGGTTATTATTTTTTCCCTAATTAATTTCTAAATTGTCTGTTCAAGTTCTGCACTGAGCTAGTATTTTCACAGGACKGTGTGTGAGCAGTCCCTTGGGTACCTGTCACAACTGACAGAGCAGGGWTTGCATTTTCCCCTGTGTAGCATTTTACACTCTCTTTATTAAATTTGCCAGCTATTACCTGGTGCCATAACGTTGTTGTGTGTTTCTTCATGGTCAATAAATCCCTCAGCTGTACCATATTGAATAGCCCAGTAYCCTCCAACAGACCGTGCCACCCCATCATCTGTGCCTTTCTCCAGACAACTTATGGATGGGCTGKAACACACAAGGATGGCTGCTGCTACTGTTCCTGGCAAGAAGGGCTTCCCTGGGCTTTTCTCTGCCAAGGCTATTTCTCTTCTCTACTTTCCATGCTTTTAATTAATATTTTGGTAGAAGTAATCCACCCATTATTTATCTTTTTCAGCTCTCCTGGTGTGCTTACTGCTCTAGCTGTTTGCCTGTTGAAAATTTCAGCAGTTCATATTGAGACAACTTCTCTTTGTTACCTGCTTTAATTTTAAAAAAAMCCCATAATTTCATATTTAATCTCATTCATATAACAAATTTATATGTTTATTTCCCAAGTATCTGGTGAAGTTATTTTTAAAAATAATTTCTACTAATTTGCCTGGTATGGACATCAGATTTAACACTTCACAAGATCTTCTTTAAAAATGGTAAAAACGATAGGATGTCAATATGTTTTCAGTATATTAAAGAGCACTAACTCATGYCTTCTAAAGTGCTAGTGGCTTCTCCATCATCTGTGTATTCTTTCATCCAGCTACTGTGTCACTGTATAGTTTCCTATGGGAGTCAGGCATCTGTGTRGAGCTGAGAAGCCTACATACTGCATGGATTTTAACTGTGGTCCTGTTCAGCCCCTCCATCACAAGTGTTTTGTGATTTCCCCATGTGTGGCCAAAAAACTCACAGAGAACCTCTCTGTCTCCAAGAAAGAAGTGTATTATACAATCACCAGCCTGCTTTGTCTGATGGGCACCCAATGCCCTCAGGGACTCTTCCAGCTTTTCTTGCTGTTATCTGTGTTTACATAGAGGCACATTTGGGTTGCTTTATGCTCACACATTGCTGAACTGCTGTACTTTGTATGGGAGAAAGGCATCAGGGCAACCTGCACTCAAGTATGGCCTGTGTTGGTTTTGTTAAAGTTACCAGTTTCAGGCAAAGACTYCAAGGAATGCCTCACTGATGCTGCTATGTAGATTTTGAAACTGCAATCAGCTGTTTTTAGTTTTGTAGTATTTCAGTATAAAATACTACTTTATAAAATGTACATTATCCTGGTTCACTGCTTCTTGCTTATTTTCTTCTGTCTATCTTACTTATGCGTATTTGCACTTGCACAGTTATGGAAGCACATAGTGTCTGGAAGCACACAGTGTCTGGAAGCACAGAAGAAGTTATCTATASCTTATGAGATCTACAGAAATATCACATTAAATTAATTTCTGATAATGTAATTTTTTTAAACAGTGAAATCAGTACTTCTTGTCTGCTGAAAACCAATTTTTCCTATGTTTCACCTGATCACTTTCCCTTGATCACTTCTGAATCTTTCACTTCACAAAATTATCTGCTTCTGATGCACCCTTACACAGACTCTCCTACAACCCAACAGTACAGAAAGCCTCACATTAATTTTTGATTGGTAAATACATTTCTTGTACACCCATGAAACATAAAGAATGTAAACTGAATGTAGAATGAAGTAAATACCTCTGCAATTTTCCCCCCAAGCTAATGCTGATGATACAAGCATAGCTCCTATTGATTCCAGCCTGGGATCTTTTCTCACAGGCTGGGGCCCAGAAGCATTACAGGGGAGCCTTGGTTTTATTGATCAGTTTTGTCAATGGTGTCCCATAATGCAGCATGTCCCTCTTGAACTACTTTTTCCATGACTGTGTTCTTTGCAGCTTTTAGAATTTYTCCAATAGGCTGAAAATAAGGACACTATTAGCTGGGAAATGTTTTCTGGCAAGAAAACAAAATTTTGGACTAGACTAGCTATTAGAGTACAGGAATTTCTTCGTAAGAAACAGCACTTGCAGCTGTCAAGTCTTCGACGACATTTGTCTGCTATTCAGATTYGTTAATTAGCCAATTAACTTCATTAACTTATTCTTTAAGAAGCTATGAATTTAATGACTGGAATTGTGTAAAAAAATGGTGTACAAAGTTTAAATCTGCAACACACACAAGCTGAAAGTGTTCAACACATTTGATCTGAAGGGAGATAGTTTCCAGCACACAGAGGCAATGACTGAAAGTTGGAAAGTAGGCAGTAACCTATTTTTCTTGTTCTACTGTTCAAGAATCATGTATCTGTCGCAACCAAGTGTGTGGTTCTGCACAGCTTGTGCAAATTTGTCTGTAAACCATTATTTTGCAAAGATTATGTTATTGAAATGTTGCTCTACTGAGTTAAATATAATCCAAAATAAGTCACCTTTAGAACTGCAGATTGTCCAAGGTGTTGCAATTATTGACTCTGCTTGTTCTTTACTATGACAAAATTATATTTTACATTATTTGTAGCAGATTTTCAATCATGATGCAAATTCTTTGTTTGGATTAAAACAAATCCTTTTTTGGTCTAGCTCTTGTATAATTTGAATCTAYAATTCCTGAAATTTACATGAAGAAATACCCCTTTTGGGTGGTGTGGGGCAGAGTATGTACCTGTGTTTGAGTGTGGGAAACTACACGTGATACTTCTTTTACTTACCTTTAGCTTTCTGAGGGACAGTTTATCAGAGGCAGAGTTGGGGAGAGGTAAAATATTTTTAAGACAGTTTTACTGCTAAAGAAAATATGAAGTGGAGCTGGACTTCTAGACCAAATGCCAATACTTTTATCCAAAGTTAGATGTAGCTCATATCTCTCTTCTGTAGCTCCYATAGCCTCATTGCACATGGTTACTTGCTAATGAATTAAATATCAGCAGCACCKCTAAAAATTTTCCCCACTGGGACAAGGGATAATTTTTTTTGCTGCTTTTCTGTGCTTTCTTACAGTCTGACAGTGATCTCTACACCTGAGCTAGTCACTTCAGATTATAGCCACGGGCAAAGCACAGTAATGCATTTTGGGTGCTGTTCATCTGGTATATGTTGGTTATYTACTTTGGGTAGAAATGAATCACACCCCAGAAGTGCTTTTTTCTTCCACTGATTTTCAAGGAAGCCCCAGGCAATTCTCACACGGTGCTGTTATTGCAGGTGTGTATGTTTACCCAGATAAATCCCATCGAGAAAAACAATAGCAGTGCAAAAACTTACTAAAGGAAAATAAGACCATGGATCATGAGAGAGAAAAGCMCACCGAGGTCAATAGATGGCAGCATTGTAAATGGTAAAGCAGAGCTTTCTGTCTGAAATAGCGGCGCATTGGAGTCTGAACTGGTTACTCCGGAGGAGTAGCAGACCTGCCGAATAGCCCTGACTGCTGTACCTCTGGCTTGCTAAAATATGCTGTCTCCTCTCACCTTTCAGATAGCACTAAGTCTACCTTTTTCTTGAAAGCTGACAAAAAGATCTTGAGCCATGCAGATTTACAGAGTCTGAAAAGCAAAAAAGGGCAGAATATTCAGCTAATTCTTATATTTCCATTCCTGGATGCATAATACTGGAACATGTGGGATAGCAGCTTACARTGATTTAGATCAGATTTTTATGTAGTAATGTGTGCAGTAAGCACACATAATAAAATGTTGTAATATTACATTTTCATCTTTCTTTGAATTTTATTAATTGGTCTTTAGTAACTGAATTTATTTCACGTGTCTTTGTTATTTTGGGCATTATTACACAACAAGAGCATTTAGCAATTTTTGTTAGGAAATACAGATAGCACAGTATTGTTTCTCTTATATGAGAAAGTACTTGTTTCATATTTGTCATTATTTTTAATTGAGAAAACATTAATAATATCCGAAGAGTTTTAAATGCAAGCAATCAGCACATAACATGTGAAGAGGTTATGGTAAGACTGAAGACTGTGAAAACATCAGAATATGTGGCCAGGTTTTGATTCTTTTGCCCAAGGAGAGACTCTGCCTTGATTGGATCAGGTAAGAGTTGTGTATCCAAATGGCTGTGACCATGGCAGTGAGGGATGGGCCTGGATCTCCTGGTAAATCCTGTTGTTCTGTCTAGGCTGAATAGCTTCYATCCCTTCAGCAATTCTCTTGGCTTAAGTGCTATTGCATACRAACTGTCTGATAGCAGCTTCTCACGCCTGAAAGTAGCCCCAAGCAAGTGTGGTGAATCAAACTGCACTGTACCTATATTCATTATTTCCCTTCTCCTTCAGTTTTTGTAACATTACTAAATTTCAGTAATAAATAAATAAATAAATAAATTTCATTACTCATGATATCCAAGTTAATTCCAAGACGAATATTTAATCCACTCAGTTGTATGTTATTGTTGTAAGAATTTTCAAATTAGTTTTGATCAGTAATGAATAAATAATGTTCAGCATTTTAATACAGCATCAGTCAGGGGTGTTTTTTTTGTTTGTTTTGTTTGGTTTTTTGTTTGTTTTTTTTTTTAGTTTTTTTGTTTGTTTGCTTTCCCCTCTGCTTTGATATACATGGCATGTTAGAAGATACACATACAACTGACTTCTTAAAAAAATGTATAAGTTTTTATTGGTTTTATTTTTGCACTTGATGTGTTCATTGATTTTTGAAATATCATGAACTGCCTGAGAGATATGTGTAAGCAGATTCCACCAAAATGAGTAGTCATCTATGTGTGGAAAGAGCTTGTACAAGTCCTGTGGCTTGTGCATGTGTTAACTTCTGCATAACCTTAAAAATCAGCCTTTGATTGATCAGAGGTTAGTCAAAGAAGAGCCGAATAACACCTTGAATTCAATTAAAATCACACAGTTATGTACTTTGTCAGGTGTTGTAGCTRCTGATTTATTAGCATTGCCCTCCGTCTTTCCTCTTTTCTTYCTTTCTTCTGTTATTTCTTGTACCTACCTGTTGTGTTCACAGCTAGTAATGATGGCTGCTTGTTTGTGAGCCGTACCTAGCTCTCACCATGAGTTGTTACTGCCTCACTGATGGTGCTTCCATGACCCTTTGAATTTCCACAACTGTGCTCAGTACAGTGGGTGATACTAATTCTGCACATAACTGCACCTGGATCCTGAGGCAGACCACAGCATGCTGACCAATCTCCCTGCTACAGCAAGTCTTTCATGAGGTGTTGTCTATATCTGCTATCAATGGCTTTAGTCACAGGTCCTTTGAACTGACACCAGTAGAGCACTGGAAAGCAGTGCAGAATACAGGATATTCACCTTCTCCAAATAAGGGAAGGCTGCCTTGTGCTGCAAATGCATTGCTCTCAGACTGAGAAYGATAAGCTGCCTGTTACACTGCTCCAAAAGCTGTAGAATGTTCTGAACACAAGGACAGAAGATGGCAATGGCTCCTGAATTAGGTGCAGAGCTGAATTATGATCCAGCAACATTAGTCTCAGCAGCTTCTTCTACCAGCCAAGGATTTAGGTGACCCATTGGTTGTGGCACCAGCACAGCTCTGGGAGTCACAGTTTTGCTGTAAGAATGACTTCTGAACTGCTCATAAGTCTCTGGTATCCAAGGAGCTACACATGGTTGTTTAGTATCAGGGATCTTGGGGTTTTCCAGGGTAGTTCTTTAGGAATCAACATCAGATCTGAGAAACCTGAAGCTGACTGAGGAGCAGACTAACAGGGAGGGGAGGGGGAAAAAGACAGATGTAGTAGAAATCAGGTGCATGACTTTTAGGTCCTCAATGTGCAAGGTGGGATACAAAGCTGAAAGTCATGTCTGTGGTTTTCTATTCAAACCAGGAAGGCAGTGGGTGTCCCAGAGGGTTACCTGAAAAACCTTTKTACTGCTACCTGTATTTATTCTATCAACTTTAACCTTCCAGATGTAGTGCCTGTATTTTCTTTACAGTCACTGAAGTCCTGCATCCCCAGGAGACAGAGATCCTATCTAGCCTCTGAGCTAAGCTCTCTGGCTGCCTTCATTGACCTTAGACCAAACACAAATACAAGCTTAGGTACTTCTGCTGTGTATTTAAAGKTAGGTGAGAACAAAGTGAAGAAACTGCAGCAAGGAGAGATCTTTATCTGCAGCTGTTCTCCCAAAAAACARCACATCTCTCTTTCTTTTAGGTGGCAATGAAATGTTCCCCCTCTGATTATCAAATAGCTTGCTGAATGCATCACTTCCTTAGAAAATRAAACATCTGGGCTTCATTCCCTTCTAAGCCTCAGAGGCTTAATACTTACCCCCATGAGAACAAACAAACCACTTACCTCTTGCTGACCTTGAAAGCCTGACTCCTGTTTATAGGCCAGCATCAGCATTCTGGTTTTCRTTCTGCCTTTTGTATGTGTCCACAGACATTATTTGGCAAACCATTCTACTGGCTTAGCCAGGGATACTGCAGTGCTCCCAGACACAAATATTTTGGCCAACATAGAGGAAAAAAAAAACAATTTAAGGGAACAAATAGCATGTTTRTTGCAGCAGGAATGACTAATGAAAAAAATATTAAGTATTTTGAGCACCATCAGTTTCTAGTCATGAATGGGACCTTGCTCCTCTGTATAATTACCTCCATTATGTTATTCCAGTGAGAATGCTCTCCCGGGTTGGTGTTTGCATGGAAACATTGGCTTTTGCTCTCTCAGTGTAGTTTGTCTTTGTGCAGACAAAGAGAACCTGAGAACCCATCACACAGACCTGAGAACTCATCACACTGAAGGTCTCCCTAGGAATAAGGGCATCAGAAGGGAAACAACTTTTCTCAAAAAAACTTCTGTGAGGGCTGAGGGAAGAGAGTCATGTCGACCTTGCCTTCAGTATATTCTCAGCYCTTAGCCATGGGATCTAACTACTGGTGATCTGTGGGAAGCTGGTTTCTGCTTCTGGGAAGGATAGATGAAATCTGAATTTTGGAAATGTCAGAAGCACATGTGGTAAATACACAGGAAGACCTCTGTTGTTTAGGAAGGTTGGATCTACTGTTTATGGGGATACTGCAGATTTATTTATGTGTAGGAGCACCAAAGCAGCTCAGACATACAAGATTTGTTCTACAGCAAATCTCCAGCCATCYTATCTAGTTCTAGAGTTGGCTGAGCCAGCACTCTGTAATTATGCATAGACAACAAAACGTCAGGAACCTATGCACATATAGCAGTACAGAAACTTCAGATAAATGAGTCTATCTCACAGATTTCCTCCACCAAAAATTCCCAAATCAGAAAAAAGAGCTTTTCCAGAGATCCTGTCTGCACGCAAGCGCAAAGGAGTGGCCTACACATGATGTGTAGCTACTGTTGATTTGTGAGACGTATTCCCACAAATCCTGAAGGCTTCATTTAATCTTTCTGTCCTCAGTCTAAATAAAAGTTGCATGAGAACCTCAGGTATGGTAAACACTGATTTAGAATAGTGTTGGAAACTCTCAAAATATTTTTGCAAATCCAAACTAATTATCWTTGTACAGAAACTGGTTTTATTACACTGGAAGCAAATGTATTTTCCTTTGAGAATTCATTAACTGCTGCTTCTGGTCTCATTATTTGGGTTGCATTTGAGTGAAACATTCTGAGGCATCCTGAAGGATAGAAAAATGTGAACTTTTAAAGCAGCTGTATATATATATATATCAAACTGCTGGGATGGTTCCTGTTGATCCTGTGTCCTTTTAAGCCTTCTGCCACTTGAGTAATTCTGGTATTGTTTCCTTAGTCTCTTTSATAAACTTCATCTGTGAAACCTTGGTGTCTTTGTCAGAAAGAGGTCTTAAATGCCTAGAAGCCTGAATTAGACAGGAACAATGATGATCCATTGGTGTCCCTCACACTCTRTTGCTCACTCTCTCTCAAAGCTCTGGCTGTGTGGAGATGCAAGSGGCCGGTGGTCTAGAAAATGGAACTGCTCTGTTACCTTGCATAAGAAATCAGAACCGCAGCGTCTCCATATATACATGTACTCCACTTTTCTCCTTTGGAACTGCCCTTGGGCTTGGAGTGCCCAGAATCCTCCTTCTGCAGCATGGTATCTCCTTTCCTTTCAGGGTCTCTGCTCTGGCATGTAACTATCTTTCTGCCTCCTCTCCTGGACTCAYCAATGTTTCTATACGTAGACCAAAATGTTTTGTGTCAATTAAAACTTTTATTKGTCTTCTCAGATAATCCAGATCCCCACTCAATGCTTCAAGTGTAGTTTTATAAGTGACAAAGTTGGCAGTGAATAGCTGTCCAATGTCTCCATAACAGGTTACATGACATGTGCTGGCAGAAAGATGGCATCCCTGCTCAGCTATTAGCCCTGAATCACCATCCTTGAGAATTTCAGTACAAAATAAAAATGAGATAAAACAACCAATGGCGAGGGAAGGACAACTCTGTATGTGAAGTGAAATTGCAGTCTTCATGAATTAAACACAGGGAATTCATAATATCAAACTATTTTCAAATTGTACATACAGAGATTCCACAAATCATTGCATAACAATTCACAGCCAGTCCCACTGAAACAATAAATAGGCACAAAGTTTTAATTTCCTGGTCTTTTTATCAACAAAGAATGGAGCATTTAGGTGATTACTGACATAATATTTCATACAATTTCTGCCGAGCTGTCAACAAAGAAATAATGACCTGAATACATCTGTCATACTGTATTGGACTGGGCCAGCATTCACTAGTGACCCTAACGACTGTAAAGACCATAAAAGGCATACAAGTGCATGTATTGCCTTTGCAAATGTTTGATGATAAACTGAGGTGGCATAAATTCCCAAATAATTAATTATGAATTGTTCATCCATTCTCTTAATTAAAAAGTTCTTYGCAAGTTTTATCTTCTCAGTTTGGTATCCTATGATTTACTGCTGTAGCATCTCACTGTTAAAAAGAGAGCTTGCTATTTCCAGAGAGACTCCTATAGAATGAATAATGAAGTATTTTTTATTAAATGACTGTGAAAATCAAAATCTCACTACCAGTATTTCATGGAGGGTTTATCTCAGAAGAAAGGAGATGCACGTGGGATTGAGCCAGTGTGACAAGAAATCTTCAGCMGTAGAGATGATAATCTGCCTCTACAAAATGAGAGACATGCTGTGATAAATAATACTTGCTTTGAAAAGCAAATGCAATAGTTGCCCATTCAATTTCCCAGGTTTGAATGTACATACAGTCTTACCAGACAAACYAGCTATTGCTTCACTTCTCTTATTTCTTATCATACTTTGTGTATGTTGTAACCAGAGACAGCATCAAGCTGCCATACACACTGTACAGACACCAGATACACAAACCAACCATGAATAGGAGCACTGCCTTGTTGTGGAAAAGGAGACAGAGATTRTTATTTGTACTGTAAGCAGCTGGAAGGCATTCAAATGCTGCTGTAATGGATGCAATATAATACAAGTGGATAGATCCAGAGGTAGTTCCAGAGATTTATACCTGAGAACATAATTCCAGACTACACATCAGCAGTCTGTAATACACTTAAAAAGAAAAAAAAAAAGAAAAAGAAAAGAAAAAAAGCTTCTGCAGTTGCATTGTTATTTTACAGGTTTATGGGGACGTTCTAAAACTCCTTAGTCAAGATATTTTTTGCTGTATTTAGAATACTATTCCTAGGAAGTAACAATTTATGAGAATACAGTGAAAATCCTCTCCGAATCTTTCTGGCTGGCTTAACTTGTACAGAATTACCAAGGCTTATTTTATTACTATTGATTTAATGGTGTTAGGTTTTCAGAAGATATTTTCATGAATGGATGCAGCCATATTTCTAGGTTTTATCCTTTTTCAGAACAGCTAGGACCTGTTCTTTGAAGAATATGGAGGCCATGCTGTGACAACCTAAAATTATGACAGTTTCCACAGCATCTTTGCAGTACTGCATGAATCCTCAGGTAAGGTAACACTTTTCTAGCTGCAATTACTCTGAGATGATGTCATTTACTCTCACTGCTTCAGAAGTTATATGGGTGAGCCAGCTCTAAGGACTGGTCAGGAGAAAGCAAAAGGAGCAGCAGGCTTTCTTGCAAGTGTGAGCACGAGAGAAGGAAAAGGCAGCAGTGTGACAGCCCGTTTGTAGGGCAGCAGTAGGGGATAGCAACTGTTGGTGCTGTGTGCCAAGGTCTGAGTTATTTGAGTATGGGGTGATCCTCAGAACAGTTTGTCCTACATACAGCTGCTTTCTTGGAAATAATTTTTCGTGCATCAGTGTAGTTCCAGCCCTGTGGATTGTTAACAGGATACGGGCTGCACTRCTTACTTTCATTATCTTTGTATCCAGGAGTTTCAGGGGCTGTGTGACCTAAGGGTACCTCTGATCACTTCATTSATTAGAAGAAAGACTGCCAGTTTGACACCTTTTTATGCCATTGAAAAAGGATGGGTGCAGCTGCAGTGAAGATGGGGTAGTGATGATCACTCTGATGAGCTCTGATAATGCACAGGGCTCCCACCAATCCAGCCTGGAGGTGGCAATCCCACTACTTCCAAAGGGCATTTTACTGCTCTCAAAGGGACCCTGACCATTGTTTCTGGAAATAGTGGRGTGTGAAAGTAGCCAAAGGAAAATCACATCTTGTTGTGTGATGTTGTTCCAAATGAGACAGTGCTTCTGCTAGAGCATCTACTGTGTTCAGAATATGGGGGGCCCATAGTTTCAAAAGCAGAATTCTAGGGTGCTGCTCGGACTTCTCTGTAGGCATATTCTTCTGAGACTCTTTACTGCAGCATGACTTTCCAGGTGAAAAAGTTCTGTAAGTGTTTTGTAACATCTTCAGAGAATTCCTTAAGCTTTCCCAATAGAAGTACTGGTAAAACCAGAAAAAACTGCATGCAAATCATTGTATCATCAAATTTTAAGAGATTAATTTCTTCTCCTTTCAATCCCTTCCTCCCGTTTATCTTGTTACTATTCTCATTGCTCTAGAATTTACAGAAATCTGTAATTTGGTATTTTTCATTTTGAAGTAGAATGCTTTGCCTTTTCTTGGCATCTAAAACTATTCAAAATTCATTGTGTTTCATTGTCTAGGCATTGCTCATAAGGCATTACATTTGTCAAACTCTCAAGACACTTAGCCTTCAATTTTTTTAGTTTAGATGAATTTTGGCTCATTATATCTTCCTAGAATAGATTTAACTGGGATCACAATGTCTTCACTATCCTGTAATGATTATAGAAAGTCTTTCCTTAGCACATTAATATAAGTAACAGTCTTCAACACATTTATAAGAGTTATCTGCTAATGAGATACAGTTTTCACCTGTGTACAACCRGGCCACATTTCATCAACCTTCATTAAACAAGAAAAATAGAAGGAGAACAAATCTAGCTGGCTTGTGCTCGTGCACATTTTTTTCTTTTAGTATTTCCTCCCTCTGCTACTTCAGGAATTTTGATGACAGAGCTTGGAAGATAATAGTATAAAATATATTAAATCATAAAACTTTAAAAGATCATTGTGAATRCCAGTTCTATTTAAAATGTTCCAGGTGAGAGCGGGGCAGTGAGGGACTGCACAGGTGAGGGGTGATGGTGGCAGCCAGGGGCACATTTCTGCTGGGGGATGTTGGTGCAGCTGGTAGGGCACACTGGAATGGGAAACAGGAAGGGATAAGCCTCAGTGATATCTGGAAAAGAGTTTTTTTTGGTGATCTGGGTAGATGTAGGAGGAGCTGGCTAAAATGTGAGGAGATGTTAAGACCTGGCTGAGGCAAAGTGTCARGAACTCCTCCAGGAAGCTGCATCCTTGTAGGGATGCAGAGAGTTGGGATGGACAGGGTTGGCATGGTTTGAACTATAAGGATTTGTTTGGGAAAAAAGAGATAATAATTGCTACATTTGAGAGGGCAGGGAGAGACCTGCAGTTTGGAGGGGCAGAAGCATAAGGCTGAATGAAGGTAACTATATTTATAAAGGAGGTGGAAGCAGGAAGGTAGACAAGCCAACACAAGGAAAGAGGAAGGAGACCCTGATATAAATATTGCCTAACTTTGGAAATGCAGTTGTCTCCTCTTTAAAGTTGTTGATAGCTGCAAAAATAATAGCTTGCTAACTTTCATCAAACCTTTGATACAAATTTTTACAACAACTGATTTCAGAGGTTTAATTTCTTTAAACTGGGAATCTCAATATTATCTTTTTGTGTTTCTAAAATGTCCAGTCCTCATGTAGGCTACTACAGGTCAAAGACAAAATATCTTTTGACTCACATTGACAAGAGAAAATTTTCAGCTCTGATGGTCATTCAAACAAATTATTGTATGGTCCTGCAACAGGAATGGTCAAAAATATTCCCTCTGTTCACAGCTGTTTCCTTGAGCATAACATCAGAGCTTTCATGATCATGCTCCACAACAAATAAGCTGCATGGGAAACWACAAGAAATAATGACATCAAAGAAGGAAAGCTGTAGAAAAATCTTTATTTTTCAAAGCCTTGTTATATTTAACCTGTTGTTCAAGTGCTGAAAACTGTGTGATAGTTAAACTGATGTTTAAATACCCTGTGTGTTCCTACATCAAATTCAAGGATGCTCACAAATAAACAAAAATCCTGAGATGATTCTGCCCCWAACTAACTGGGGGGAAAAGTTTCACAAAATATCAGCTTCCAGTCTAGCTATAAAGGAAAAAGACATTGATGCAATTATAATTTGATTTTCTCTGTGTTCTGCCTTCTGATTTCTAAAGAGTTTTTCTGCAACTGAGATATTACTGGGGCAGAATTGATAAAATCACTCTGTTTCAAAGTAAACAAACATGGGAAATTTCTGTCACAGAATTTTTTGTGGGCGTTTTTAATTTTTTTTTTCTAGTAAAGGCATTTCAGAGTAAAATGGCATGATTCCTTTTCACATATTAAAAAACCCATAGCAATTTGATTAAATGAGTACAGTTCCCACCAAGAACATGCTGGTGGTTTTCTTTGTGTTTCAATCAGGCATAATGAGGCATTGCAGCAAACACTTGCACGATGATCTGCTGCAGGGCAGTAAAACAAAGCAGAAATCATCCCCATCAGAATATTGTGCAACACAACCTGTTTTATTTGCATTACCTAAAGGARTGGTTGCAGCTTATTTAGAAGTGCAAGTGAGAAGCTGAGTTAGATATATGTTGGAATACCTGGGTTATTACCAAATGTTGCAGTGCAGAGGAATTGCTCTGACARTGCTCTGTCAAGGTCTGGGTTTTAYTTTTGTTTGTAGTATGTGATTATTAAAAATACCTATATCTCCATTTGCTCCAGGTAAACACATCATTGGTTCTGAGGAGCTCCAATTTTCCACCCAAGCAGGCGATTTCCTTAATARATATTTGATTTACTTTGGCAAACATCAACATTTAAATGGCAATCTCTCTACATCTATAAAAAGCGCAGCRACTCAGGGCTTGTTTTTCTCCTATGTCCCCTCCTGGACCTATCCTACTTTTTCCTCTGTTCTTGCCTTGCTTCTCTTAGTAATAACTTCTATAACTTCTAGCTCCTCAGAAAATCAGGTTTATTCCACAGATGTCTCTCTCTGCTCCTTAAAGAGGGAGTAGAGGCCATGGTCAGCACAATACACAGCAACCTCCTGACTGCAAACTGTCCCCTGGAGCATGGAGGCATTTGGGAACRGAGAGGCTGATGAAAACAGCACAGCTGAGTGCTTCCTTGGAAGTGGGAGCATTGAAAACTGGCTGGATCAGTCTGCTGGGAAATAAGGTTAACGTCCCCAAGGGCATCAGTCCCCACTCTCCTGTGGTGTCATTTACACAGGGTGTAGGAGAGTGTAGAATACTGAGGAGCTGATTTTCTTCTTACTAATACTGATGAATATCAGAAAATCAGAGTCAGACCTTTATTACTTTATCACATTAGRTAAACCATTGTGCTCTGAACCATTTTTTTCTATGCTTTCTGGTGAGAATTACAGTAAGAAGAAGGCGATGGAAAACTTTGCCTGAAGCATTTTTTCTCCCTTTCTTTTTTTCCTCCTCTTTATTTAGCACCTTTTTACAAACASTGACTATTGCATGGTGAATTTTAAACAGCCAAGGAAAGGCTTATTTAGCATAGGAAATGTCAATACAACAGTATTTATGTAGTATATATCTGTTCAACTGAGGGTCCTATCTGCATGTGGAAGAGCAGTAGGTGGAGATGCTGAAAGATCAAAAAAGATCCTCTGAAGGCTTCAGAGCACAACTTTCTGAAAGCCAAGGAGTGTTTTCTCCCCAGTTCTGTGCAACAACTTTAAGACTAGTATTAACCCTGATAAAATATTTCTAAAATACAGTTTGAGAGAGAATGTGAGGAGCTGTGTTTACCCACTGTGCATTTTTTTCTAACAGCATTTCACTACTCCCATGAGTACATAAGTAATTCTCTCTCTTTCTTGGTGTTGGATTTCATTTTGTGTACTCCCTAAAGAGGGAGTTCAATTTTATCTTAATAAAATTTTGACTTGAGGACTCCATATGGAGTCCAAAGTACTTAGAGTTCTCAAGAGCTGATCTGAAATAAACCAAATTAAATAAAGATGACCACACAAATAATCTCATGACACATTCAGTTGACTTTTTTCTGGTTTTGATTTAATTTCTTGTAAAAACCCTGACCATACACCCAGAATTCAGCACTGCAATAAATGCCAGTATCTTGCACTCTSAAACAGTGGCTTGGGGCAGAAATTCATCTCCCCTTGGTGTCTTTCTCCAGGAGCAGAAATGAGGTACAGCTCTTATGACTGGAGCAACAGAGATGGAGCTTCCAGCTATATCAACATCAGTTAATGGGAGCTGCCTGGGAGTGCTGCCTGTGCTGCATGGCATGGGGCACTGCACCCACCCTCCTCTCCAATATAAGCTGCTGTGTGCCAGCTGATTATCCCYGCTGACTTTTGAACCACTGGAAACTTTTGCGTAGTGTTAGCTGAAATGCTCCTGGACAATACCACAGATCACTGACAATTTAATGGGGCAAAGAATGGAGCCTAGCAGTGTTAAGTCTGAAATGTGCCTTGGTGCTGTTTGATTTACAAGAACAGAATTGACCTTTCTGAATTTTTTGTTAYCCACCATTAAATGCCTCATCAGTTATATGTTTGATTTGTTTGGTCATGCTTTACTTCTAAACTCAGGAACTTCCTGCTCTGTTTCTTTTGCCATTGACGTGGCTCTTTTTCTTGTACACCCTAACCCCAGTTCACCTGTTCTCTTTCTACTTCGACAATTTCTTTAGCAATTGCTGAAGTAAAAAAATAATCCTTTTCCCACATCCCTTAGAGGATTGCCATGACCCATGGATAGAGCTGAACTCTGCTCTTCATTCACCAATAGCTGCATGGTTCTCAGTATGTGAGAATGCTGCAAAACTCATATTTTTCCTTTCTTCTCTGGTGCTAGTAAAGGGGAGGCTGAAAAAGGCAGAGATATATCTTTTATATAGGCTAACATTTTTTTATTCTGATTAGACCCATCCAGAGTGAAAGACAAGCTCCCTTTTAGGATTTTAAATAAATAATGTAAYGCAGTGGCCCAGCCCATCATCGTTAAACACACTTTTCATAGAAGGTCGTGAACCCCATACTGGCCTCATTAAAGCTGTGAAAATTCCATCAGTGCTTATGTTTCTGTGTAATGATTTAATTGAATTTTCTTATTGCTGGAGCTTGTCATTATGCCAGTGATTTTCATGCTGACTCCCTAAACTCACAGAATTTTTGCTCAAGTCTAAATAGTCCAAAATTGGTTTTATCAGTGTGTAGTCTGCTGGCAACATATGAGACCTGAATAAGCAAGCAATTATTTGGAGAGCTGGGGGAATTTTCTTAGTTTGTCTTTTTACTTAAGGATTTAATTTTACSCTCTGCTTTTTTTATTCTTTTGAACAGAATACACAGCAGACTTTCCAACCTGTAACAGTAGCCTTAGGAAGCTCCATGTAAACAGAAGAAGCTTGAACTCATTAGTATGTACTAGACAGAGCTGGACTTAATTTTGTCAGGAAAAAAAAAAAAGCATGTGATAAGAAGCTGAATGACACGGAAGTGTTAAGCTCTAATCTAACATTGTTCTGGTAAGGCACAAACCTATTCAAGACACAAAAACTTCTACATTAACATGGGATTGTGGCTGAGAATTTAAATGCCACAAAGCCAGAGGARCTTCCCCAACAATCAAATTTCAGACCTGTGTAACACTGAAGATTAATATTAGTCTGGGCAATGTTCTTCTGTGATGAACCCCTTAAAAGCTTGGATGAGGAAAGACAGCTGTGAGGTGGAATAATTGAAAGTCTTGGTGGTTACTTGTGAGCAAGCAGAGCTCATAGACACAGAACACTGACGTTGAGTGTACACATCTTGGCACAAAGTGTGCGTCAGTGAGGATGTGATCCCCAGCAGCAGCGTGATTCATGCTTCAGCTGGGCATGGCTAAAGAGGCTGATCAGTGAACCTACAGGCAGAATACAATTCACAATATTGTGTATCTTGGAGTATGTCCTAGGTTAGCTGAGTAYTGTATTCCTATCATCTGCTTATGTTAGAGGAATGCTAAACAACCCTTCTGTAACTATACATGATAGTCGAGACTGCTCTGGTTTKTTTGGTGATGTTCCTCCCTTCAAGGACAATGGGAGGGAAAGGGACAAGACACACACGTTTGTTTTTTTTTTTTTCCTCGGGATCAGCGGCAGAAAAGAAGCTGTCTGCTCTCTGGGACTGGTCCTTTTTTTCTCCCTTTCTTTGGACTTGTTTTTCCTCAAATTCTTTTTTCTTTGTCGTCTGAGAATTGGAGGATTCCCGTGGCGCGACAGGTGAGAAAGATCCTTCAGTGAACCACCGGAGAGACTCTGAACACCCCTCTGAGGGCCCGGAGGGGTGGCTACTCCCAGGAGAGAAGAGAAAGGCTTTGGGATCAACAGCTGGTTCCACAGGTTTTTTTGTTTTGTTTTTATAATTTTAAATAAATAGTTTTTTTCCCTTTTCTTTTCACTTTCCTCTCTGTGGAAAAGTTTGTCTCCAGGACCCGGGTGGGGAAAAGAGAGAGAGAGAGAGAGGTTTGCTGGAACTTGGGGGTGTTTTGCTCCCATTAAATTCATTCAAACCACGACAGAGTAGGAGCCACGCATTTCAGCTGACTCTGTGATGACCAGATCTTCACTTTACCTCAGCTCAGCTGTGCTTTGAACACCAGTGATGCCTCAGAAATTATGGAGGAATAAATAACAATTGCCAATCATTTTACATTTGTGAATTAATGTTCAAATGTAATTTTTTCTACTTACCACCTCTGTAATTTGAATGGCATGGTTCATAAGTTGTACCCTCGTGTTTCTAGTAGACTTGCTATGTTTTTGTGGACAGAGCAACTTGTGCCAGTAAGCAGGTATGCAGCTAAATTTCGCATCATCATTTTTCTTCGTGACCTCTGGTTGTTGTCCTTGATACAGGGAATTTTATTTATGGTGCCATGATTATGGCCAGGTCTGTGGAATGTCTGTACTTGACCAGTAGCACCCATTTATGACATCTGGGCACTTGGGATTTTTTGTTTGCTGATGCGGCTGGAGCCAAGTAAGWGCTTCCTGGGAGAGAACATAACCTGTAGCCAAACCTCATAAAACCCTACAAAACCACTTTGATACTGACACGGATGTTCTGATATTTCATTTTTGCTTGAAAAAAAAAATSCCAGCTTTTCATGGGAAGATGGAAACATGAAGACAAATTCTAGAAAAGATGCAGTGAGTGAATATAAGAGGACTTACATAGGACAGAGAATATAAGRTCACATTTTGCATACTTTACTCTTGAAGAAAAGGGCTGTAGGTTCCATAGTTTTATCTTTCTGTTATGCTGACAGCAACCTGAAAAATGTTTGTGACTTCATCAAATGGGCAGAATACTGCTAAAGTTTACTTAATAACATTAGGTATTAATCCACATKCTGTACTTGCTAGTGATGATATAAGCTTGGGAGTATCCACTGATTCCAGTCAAATTGTTCTATGTTTGCCTATACTAACAGAATACAATTCACTTTGATATTTAAAGGCTATTATTAGGCAGAGCAGCTTAGCTTGAGTGTGACTTCTTGTAACTATGAATCAAATTTATTTGTACATTTTACAATTTTTTTAACTGTACAATGCCATTATGTTGCACTGAATAAGAATAGCATTACTGGGAAAACCAAAGAAAAGTCACAAAAGGAARCAAATTAAATAAAGAACTAGAAAGATGGGATTGCAGATGCTGCAAGAGTTATGGTTGTTCTACAGTTATGTTGCATTTATTCATGTTTAAAAATGGAAGCAAARGAAGTAGCAGTTCAGTTTAACTGATTGTTTTACATCATTCCAGCTSTTGATGAGATTTTCACTGCTATTTTCACAAAGCCCATCATTAAATTTATTTATCCCATTCTGGGATGGGGTGGGATCAAGGTTTTCTTGAAGCACCAGGTGCTTTAAAGAATGCACCCCAGTCTGAAAGTAACTTCGAATTATTGTTTTTTGGAATGAGTAAGAATTTGCTTTATGTATATTACTTATATAGAATATATAAATATTTCTAATGAATGCAATAGTTTGTAACRTGTATGACATAATATTTAATCTACATATTATATATTATATAAATATGTAGCATGCATATCCATATTTTATGGTGTGTATACATAGCTGCAGACRCATATATGTTATAGGAGGTATCAAAACAAACTTTTGCTGTGCTGCCAGCAGTGCATCAGCTCCAGTTTTGCAGCAGGGGCTGTAGTATTGTCTACTTCACTTACCTAATTGCTTAGGGAAATGTATCCACTGTGCTGCTGTGGTATGTGGGATGGGGTGAAAACGGKCTCTGCTAGACAGCCTTTAAGGAGGCAACAAATGGCACATCCCTGGGAAAAGAGGGCAATGGCTCAGCTCCCCAGCGACTCCGTGTTTGGGGTTGCAAGGCATCAGACTTTGCTCACCTCGAGCCAGGCTCTGCTGTCCCAGGGCACACAGGAAGCAGACACATCACTGATGTGCTCCCACAGGAAAGGAGGGCTCCTCTTTCTGAGCACATGCAGACACAAACCCTTAATGCAAAACTTCCAGACAAAACACCTGTTTAGAGTGCACATTCTTGTCTTCTTCCAACAATTGTCTATTCAGCTGCACAGTAGCATTCCCAAGGAAACTTTCAGGATTATTTCTTCATTGTTAAGTGCCTTCCTGGCCTCAGGGGGAAGTTGGCATCTGCTTAGTGCTTTGAATTATTCTTCAGSAGCCTTCTTTCAGGCCTGGCTCTTGCCACTGGCTAAGTAGCCCTAAGCTGGGTATGCTGAGTTATCTTATTAATGATGCCTGCTGTGGACAGGCATCCAGTTCTGAGATGTTCAGCACTCGTGTTAGGCAAGTAAAGTAGGCATTCTGAATAGAARCCATTGTGCCAGAGGACTGCAGGGACAGCAAGTGCCAAATTTAAGATTATATTCTACAAACAGGAAGCTTATTGCTGCTCTCTAACTCAGCAAGCCAATTGAAAGCCAATCCCTTGAGCCAAAAGTGAACCAGCTCTACTTATTTCTAATTCTGAGTCCAAGCACAGAAGGGAAGTAATTTGTTTTGCAGTTGGATTTGGAGATGGGAAAACTGACATGTTGCATCTGGATGTTTACTTCACATATTTGTCATTTTATTTATGAAAAGTCATGGAATCCAAACAACCAGTTAGTCATTGCTTGCAAAACTTRCTTTAAATTTTGTGGGTATTTTATCTAAGTACTGAAGTATGGGTTTCAGCATGTTCCTTTTTCCATTTTYATTGCTTTGATTTATTCTGTAAAAACTTCTCTGTCTGTTCTGTAAAATTGTGCACTTGGAAATTATTTATTTGCATGCTTTCAGTGTTAACCTTTTGTTTTCTCTTTTGCATGCTTATGACTGTCAAAGCACATTGTGAAAATAAATTGTCTTCYTCAAAAGAATCTATCCTATTTCCATCCACAGTGTATGCTTGACACTTCTGGGAAAGAGGAATGGACAAGGAGGGAAATTAAACTGGAGCACACAATAATGAAGTTACCTCATTATTATTTCCCTTCCTCAGCAGGCTGGATCGCTTTTAGCTGAACATTGGAGAATCATTAAGAGAAGTCACATACTTCTGAATAAAATTGGTGTTACCTGGCCTTCCTCAGCCCTTCCTCTCAGTGCAGCAAAGCATCTACTATGGCATTTGGGGGGTGATGCAATCTGAGCTCAGCACTGAATCCAGTTCTGCCCAGTAGCATCCAGTATGGAGGTGACAGCTCTAGACTTTCTTACCCTGTTTTCCCCTGCCTTTAAGTACAAAAACCCCAGCCCTCTCCTATTTAGAACTGTCCAAGCCTTTGCAGTCCCAAGAGCTCTGTTTTGTTTTCCATAGACAACCATTTCTTTATTCTTGTACAAATGATGTAGCTGGGATTATCTACCCTCTCTCTTTGCAAGTGACATAGACACATGTTCGCAAAAGTGGGCTGGCAGGAGAGTTGTCCAAAAACACCCGACATTTTAAAGAGGTAGGTGAGAGGACATCCACTGTGGCTTCTGAACAGCTATGTTTTTATTAAAAAAAAAAAAAATTGAAAGAATAATGGTACTGGTGTAAGCCATTTTTCTGCTGGTGCAGACAATACCCCATTTGCATGGGTATGTTATTACTGCAGCTGTGATATGAAACTGTAAGGGTACAAGAAGCAAGTGCTATCCAGGAATAACTTTACCACCTTGAGCTCAAGGTTTGGTGAATGGGACCCACAGCTGAATTTGGATGCCTGAATGGAGAGCTGGTTAAGGCAGGAAAACTTTCAAGGGCAAATCAGGCCTCTGACATAATCAAGAAATTATTTCCAAATGGAAAAAYGGTCTAATTTTTTAATGCTTCACTGTAAAATCAAACCTCAATARCTTTCTTGCTTAACTTTCTAGACCTTTGCAATCCTTTTTAAAAGCAATGTAGACATGAACTGTTGCAAGACAGTTTGACGTGATTCCACTGAGGAATAGCTGGACATTATATTGTTATCTGCGCTGTCTATGCAATAATTAAAGGGTTTGTCCTGTGGTTCCTCTACTCTTCTGCTACCTTTCTAATTTGCTGTTGTGGGAACACAAAATTACTTGTCCATTGTGTCACTCAATGTGCAAAAGGCTTGAAATGGCTTCTATTGAAAAAGCAATTATGTTTCTAGCAGGGAAAAAAAAAAGGCATGCACATGCCATGGCCTTTTTTCAGAAAAACCTGCTTAATGACAYAGGACATGTATATAAAAAAGTAATAAGTCTATTTTACAGCCCTGTTGTACATTGGACTTCTCACATTTCAGAATTCTTACTCCCAAGGAGCTTTTGTGTATATGTGGGCGTGTGTGTGGGTGTGTGTGAGAATCAAAGGAACATGGTGTCCTTTGCTTTAATAGTTTATTTTATGTTATTGCTTTGTGTTTTGCAGTCCCTCTAGCCAATCTGCATTTATGAACTGARGAGAATAGGAGCCAGGGGCCTAATMTTACAGTAAATYAGGTCCTGAATTTCTACTCGAGTGATTTAGTTTTGAATTTAGCCTTTATTCTAACTACTTAGTGTACAAAGATATCACACTGGGAGTTACAAGGTTTGCCTCTTTCCTCAGCAACAAGAAAATGGTAGTCAAGGAGTGAAGAAGAATGCTTCCCTTTTAAACTCTGTATGGTCTGGGCTTTTGGGATGTCTCTCAGACCTTTATATGGTCTGCCTCAGACTTTCAGTAGTCCAGTTAGTAGGGCTACTGGGATTTTTAGTTCTGAGTACAGAAGGAACAGAATTATTTCYGTCTGTAGAGAGAGAAAAACAGCGGCTGCACTTTTCAGATTCATTTGGAGAAAGAGACTGTTTATATTACCAATCTCAAAAAAAATTGTTATTCTTCCATAATTTTATTTTCTACAGTTGCTAAAAGCAAACTGGGTTAGCAGAGAGAAAATTCATGGAGTTTACCTTTTCCTGTCTCACAGTTTATGAGACACTCTGTGTCGGTAATATGATCAGATTAGACTGCTTCTTCTGTTCCTTTTTCAGCAAATGTAATAACATGTTTATGGGCCTGGGTTTATTCAGATTCCTAGGAATACAGCCTATTTTAAGGAAAACTGCTCTGGTGCRACTGAGAGGGGTTGGACCAATCTARACATTGCTTCCTCTTTTTATACTATAATTTTTTAGAAAATTCGTTGTGCCCAAAATTTCCTACTTCTGATTTTTCAGTCCAATGTGCATCCAGATTCAAGTTTTCACAATAAATAGCCGCAGTTATTTCATATAAAAAATTTCACCCTCTCATCCTTACTGCTATTTTTTGCTAATATAATACTGCATTTTTTTTTTTTTAATAAAGAGGTCATGTCAGCAGGATTTTTAATTGAGATTTTCAGAAACTGCAGTAACATGTTTCTGCTGGGATGATCAATGAGCTTGGTTAAAAAGATAGTGTGGGCACATGTGCTGGCAGTAATGTCCAGGTGCACTCTCAGGAACAGAGTCCCAAATGGAAAATGAACTGCTCCAGTGAGAGCAGAGCTTTTGCCTCAAGTGAATGCAGGTGTCCCAGATAACAAATCTCCAGGATCTGTCCCAGGAAATCATCCTGGAACTCCAGAGAACGGCTTGAACACTTGGATGTTTGGACTTTTGCTTCTTTCCAATTGATTTACCTTCRCGTTAGTCTGTTCCAGTGGTTGGGATATCAGGGAAGTGAAACCACTCCAGTTTTTAGTTGTGGAGGCTCCACATGAGGTTCTCAGGGCACAGACACCTGTGCTTACAATGCCTTTATACCTTTCAGAGGCTTCAACACAGCCTAGATCCAGCACACTTGGGATAATAKTTGCTTATTCACTAAGTATCATGGGGTTRTTTTATTTTCTAGTTATTCCAACCAAGACAATAAAATTTGTCTACAGATGTCAGCAGTCTGAGGCCAACCCCACATTTTGAAGATTATCTAAGATCATGCCTGTATTACTGATTTCAGAAACACTTCCTATATCCTGGATCCAGGTGAATCCCCAGGTCCCATCCCACATGCCATGGTGGCAAGTTTGCATCATTCCCTTTCCACACAAATCTTTCAATCCTTCTGTGGAGGTATGGCAAACTCTGAAGGGTAAGGTGTAACATACACAGCTGTAATTTGTGGATGCRAATGAGTGAGAATGAGAATGAGAAAAAGCCCCAACAAAGGTCTTTCTCCCACTATTTATTGGAGCAAGATAAAGACTGTCTCTGAAGCATGGCATCCATGCTGCTGTCYGAGATGATGGGTGCCAGTGGAGACTGCTGAGCACAGACTCTTCTAGAAGGAGATGGAATCAAACWGTCCCAGGTGAGATGGATGTGAGGCTGGACCGCAGTGGTGACCAGGAGCTTGGAATGCCAGTCTTAACTGGAGGGTTCATAAAGAGTTGAGGCCCATGGCATGTGCCTCATCTATGGAGGTTTAACAATAAAAGTGTTGTGAGGCAAATGAAGAATTCCTCASGGCTTCCTGTTTTCTTTCCAGATGAAAACAGAAGGACAGACTCAAGAGTCACATTTTGAATCTCACATCAGGAATTTGTCTATGCATGGCTGCCTTGCATRTTTTTRAWTTTTTTAATGTAATTTAAATGTTTGTGGTTTAGTTCATTACAATTCTTAAAAGAAGACTCTTGAAGAAAAAGCTGGGTTTTATCCAGTGACCTACAAAAAGTAATTGCTGTCTTTTCAGACACTCATTAAAAATTAATGATCAGAGTAGTCCAGTAACAAAAGTCTTCTATCAAAAAGCAGATAATTTTTAAAAAATACACACCACAGATACMCTCCTACTAAGGAGGAAAGCAAGCYCCCTGTTTTGAGAACTGTACTAAGAAATGTAAATAACAGTAATTTGCTGATATACACAAAGGTTCCAGCAGCTTCCTCCCTGCTTCTTGACAAGCCTGTGTCACCTGRAAGTGGTCACTTGGTGTCCAAGCTCCCTTGGATCCCACTGCTTGCTTGGGGCAGCTGCTCCCTGTGGTGGCTGCACCCTGTGCCCTGGCAAAGGATGCATGTCCCAGGCCTGAGCTGAATGGTGCTTCGCAGCAGAAAAGGATTTATACCTTTTTATAAATCAAAAGCCAGGTACAAAAGCTTTTATTTATGCTGGAACAAGCCCCGGCAGCACAGCAAGGCGTGGAGGGGCTCGGTCTCCACATTCGACAGCTTTGCCTCCCTGGCTGCTCGTGCAGAGGAACACGCCATCCCTGCTGCCTCCTCCAGAGCCCCAGCAGGTTACAGCAGCACCTTCCAGCCCTCCATCAGCTTGGGATCGAGCAAAAGGTGGCTTGTTTTCCTGCAGGCCCACAGGGGATGGAGCCAGCGGTGCTGGAAGGCAGCAGCTTGGCTCCCAGCACGAGCCCTGGCTGGCTCTGCACCCCGCGGTTCCCTCTGGCCCCAGTGGCACTCTGCACATGCTGTGGCACAATCCTGCACCCCTCTGCACGAGCARCAGTCCAAAGCCATCTGTGCTTCCCCTGAACCATTAAGGGATATCAGCAGCTGGCCATGGCAGCTGTGTCTCCTCTAATAAATGAAGCAGTGCCAGGGTGCATCACTGGATGTGATTATTTATATTGTTAAATTATTGAAATGCCCTCGGCTTGCTTATGGCCAAGCAGTGCTCTCCCAAATGATTCTCAGGCACAGTGCAAGAAGTCAGCTTAAACCAGGGACTGCTCCCAAGTGTGGTGTAGCTGCAGCCTCCCTGTTTCACAGGGTAAGGGAATTTAATAGCGTGGATACACCCTGTTCCATGCCATTTGGTCTCAGTGTCAGGGAGCAGCTTTAGGCAAGCTTCATTTAGAAATCGAGGCATGGCTTTTGGGTGCAAATATTCTTTGTGCCATTAGAAGAGCATGAGCTTAAAATTCCACTCCAGAAAAATAAAGCCATCTCATGCAAACAATTGGAAGTGTTTTTTTTCYCATTTCTGTTTGTTCCTGAAATATCTGTCCTATTTACTTTGTCTGAATRTTTTTTTTCCTCCAGCTGCTCATATTGATATGCTGTTTGTAAGAATCACATGGAGGCATTAGCTTTTGCTCTGAATGTTTTAGGGGACCTCTTTAGGATGGAAAAGTAGGCACTAAAGCTGCAAAAAGAATTTAAGTGTTTTCTTCCATCTTAGTGAAAAAAATCCATAAATAACAGCTCTCAGAAAATCCTGTTTCAAGCACATTATGTATTTATACACCCATATTATATATATATATATACATATGCATGCACATGTAACATTACTTTCCTTTAAAGAAGAAAAACATATTATGAGCTCAATATTCCAATGAGCACCTTAATGTGCTTACAAATAGTCAMAGATCTAAGTTTTTCTTGGATTTCCTTCTGCTTTTTATTTCTCTGTTAATTCCTTTTACCCAAAGGATAAAATATTTCTCTGCAACACAGACATTTTTTATAAACAATACATTTAATTTATTCTCTGTTGAATCAACCCAAATGTTTAAGCTTTGCTTTCTTGGTTACTGTTTCAAGTCTAAAATTATCTGTGAAAACCAAAGACTTAACACCCGCTGTTTCTTGGACAAACTCAATATCTTTGTGTATGCTGATCCAGAAATGACAGAGTAAGAGCAAACAGTTCTGCCTGTGTCCTTACTCCCAGCTGGAGCTGCAGAAGTGTGCATTTTGGGGCTGTGAACATTTTGATAGGAATTTCATCCTTGTTTTTGGCACACATTCAGAAAACTTTGAACAGTGGGAGAGACTGCATCTTGTCAAGCCACAGCAGAGCATTCTCTTGATATTCCCATCTAAGCTGCTTCTTCAGCCCTCCCCCAGAGAAAAAAACTTCCTATCAAAAACCCTGATGAAATCATCAAATGACAAACATGAGCTCAGATTTGGTTTGCCGCATTCCCCCAGGAGAAACTTGGGTCTGAATAACAGTTCTGGGGTGAAAAAGGCCACTTGCTTAAGTTTCCTTGGGTTCATTTGAGAAGGAAAAGGCTTCTCAATCTACCCTCTTGCTCCCTGAGTTCATCATCAGCTAACAGCGTTTTCAACAGCCTTCTGTTTTTTACCAGGAAGAAACATTGCTTTTCTAGGAAGGAACCAAACATCTATTTCAGCTTTAGATCTTTACCTTTTTTTTTTTTTTTATGACATCATATATCTTACTTCCATTATGACACTCATGTTTGAAACCTTCAGAAACTGTTCCCAGCCCCGTGGATTTGGGTTTTTCATCTTGTAGTGCTTCTGCTCTTGGCCATGGCAGCAGTGGAGTGCCAGGGAAGCAAAGAGCAGGACTGCTGGCAGCAATGTTCAGCCTGAGARTGAGGTTCCATAGAGCTTGTAAGAGAAAAGCAAAGATGTGAATCTCCTTGATAGTGCACAGGAGAGAGTAAAATACATATGGAGACAAAAAGTTTAAGATCTGTGATTGCATGATGCTTTATATTTGTACAAACAGCCGGTTTAGAATGAAGTGCTTGGAGGGAAAACAAAAAAAAACAAAACAAAAACAAACCAAATTTTGGCTTCAAATACTGCGTTATGYTGTGGGAAAAATGTTATGCCTCTGACAAAGGGGACAAAGGGGAAGTGGAAGAGAGGAAAGAGACAGGAGGCAGAGAAGAGGATTAAGAAGGAATCATGCTCAAGAGAAAATGGTAAAGTCAAATTGCAGAGCAAATTCCAAATCATAGAATATTCTGAGTTGGAAGGAACACATCAGGATCACTGAGTCCAACTGTTGGCCTTYTGCAGGAAACCCCAAGAATCATGTTTGATAGTGTCAGGGGTTGTTAGAAATCTGTATAATGTACTCACTTATTCTCACAAAAGAAAAGTGAATAAATTGTTTTATAATTTAATAAAGAATTTGTTCCAAGTTCTCTGGACCCTTTATAGATTTCCTGCTACTAATTCACTTCATTTGGGCTCAGTGAATATTGTTCACAAAGAAAAAAATCAATCTGTAAACAATAAGAAAGGTAATTTTTATATCATATATAAAATGGCTGTTATTGCATAATTTTGTCTTCATTAATAAATCAGAGTATAGCACTGTCTAGTAGCAAATATATATCCATGACATCCATTTATCCCAGAAGAAGAACATAATGAAGAAACTAAAGTATAACTGAAATTTATTGTGATTAAAGAACAAGGAAAGTTCAACTGATWGATTAAAAGCAGAAAAGCAGATAATTAGAATTTTCTGGTGCTGCATAGTGGGGCACTATATCTGTGGCTCCCAGACAAGTCTAATCCAATTCAATCCCACCAAAGTTAACCCAACCCAGTGAAAATGTTGTGGCCATGGATAGGCAACTGTTGGCCTGTGATGATAAAGGTCTAAAACATTTATTTTTCAAGCTCTGTTTTAGTGGCCTCCAGTGGCCTCCAGTGGCCTTTTAGTGGCCTCCAGTGGCCTCTCTGACCTCCAGATTCCCACCATGTGTAGGTCAGGACTGAGCTGGCCATGTGGCACTTTCTCCTGAGCTGGTGGCTGTGGGTACCTGCCCCAGACACTGCCTGCTAGCTGAGATGCCATGTGTGCACCTCAGACCCAGCCAGTGTGAGCATGGATATTGCAGGGGCCATAAGCAATGAAAGGATCGAGTCTTCATCTAACAGCCTTGGGGCCACAGAAAGGAATAAATGCAATTTATTTTAAGGAATCAGTGGGTCAGTAGCCATTTCTCCCCTTCCTCTCCCTCAGGTTTGACTAGCCAAAGGATCAGGGTACAGTCAAGTGTGAGCTGAGGGTTGTTCTGACACCTCCTTTAGCAGAGGTGCTCTCTACCACATGATGGGGAAAAGAGCAAGTGGTTGTGCAGCGTTCATCAGCGTTGTAGTCACAGCCAGAGTTGGCTAAAGATGTTCAACTCTCTATGGAAAGCTCAGTGTTTGCAAAGAGGCTTCYAAGTGGGTAATGGGAGGAGAAAAGAGGAAACATACTGGGTTTAGATAATTCTGAGTACATGAAACAGATTTATGGATGATTTAGGCTGGAGACAGCAGTGGAGCTTTTTGGAGGCTTGGAAAAAGAACAGTAGTTTTGGAGAACAGACATGGGAACAGGAGCCTGAGGTTCCTTTCTTCCTCCTCCTGTTTTCCCCTGGGATACAGGGCTTGCACTTCCCCCTGAGCCCTGTCAGGCAGCACAGTATGTCCTGTGCCTCACAGGGTGACCTGCTGCCTCTCCAGCCTCCTCACAGGCATCCCCCACTGCTCCCCTGACGGTGCCTCTGCCTCCTGGGTGAGAAGGGATGGGGTCAGAGATCCTAGAGGAGGGGCTATGAACTAGGAATTCTGCTTCTCCTGCAGGAAAAGGCCACCTTCTCCAGCCTGCAACTCCTCCCAGAGGACCATCTGGAGTGTCTGACCTTCAACAACTCATTTCTGTGCCAGTGGCTGCCAATGTGCCTTTGTCTGGATCTGAGTGCACTGGGGCAAAGGCAATCATCATCAACTCTAGCAAGATCTGCCACTTTTAATGTGTAGGTGAGGGAGTTTTGTTTGGTTTATTTTTTTTTTTATTTTCCTATCAACAAGAGTTAGACTGCAGTTTGATAATCAGGTATTGAGAAATTTATTTGATCTTAGAATGATGTAAATAGATCCAAGATTCAGAGGAACAGAGAAAACTTYTGATTCAGAAAACTTTGTGATTATGTTTTGTGGATCAACAGAAATAACTTACCAGAGTGCTTTGGAGACTTAGAGTCACTTTGTTGTCCAAAGTAAAATCAAAGAGCATGGTGGTATTATCAGAGAACAGAAAATGTACTGCTTTTCTCACTGCTTTACATTTACTTTAGAATTTTACTGTTACTCTCTTAAATTTTCAAGATAACAGAGCCAGTGACTCTTGTGAGACAGTGAATTAACCAAGTCAGCCTTACATCAAACTAATATAAAGCATCTGATGGTATTTCCATGACCTGCATCATGGGTTTGGAAGTTTTTGAGTTTGATTTGACAGATGACTTAAAAATAATATCATCCTTCTGTGTTAAAAATCTGCCCACCTTAAAGCTGTTTTGATTCTTTTGAAATTCTTTGTTCAGCTTTGTGACTAATGTTAGATAATAAGGCCTTTTTTCAGTTGCCTTCAACAGCTTTCGTGACTTCAGCTTGACAAAGCACCATGGTTTGGTCATTTACCCTGAGCTCACTTTCATTTCTGTTATGACAAAATGTCTCCTAGTATTCAGATACATAATTAATGGTATTATGAGGCAGCTATTCCTCCTTTAATATTTCTAGGTTTCTGAGAAAAGCATTGTCAGCCTTTGTGTTTCTGGTTTTTTTTCTATTTGGTTATGCTTCTGTGCTTAAAGAAATAATAATTAATTTGTTCTTTAAAAAGATTGAAAACCTCTTTCATTTAAGATCTAAAAGCCAAATTATTATTTGCATCAGTAACTAAATAATAGTCTGAAATGCTATTGTGCCTGATGTTTTAAAGTCAGGTGTAAAAATGATTTTTGCCCAAAAGAGCTTATGACCCAAGTGCAGAAGGAGAGACTCTAGACAAAAAATTACCAGGGCAGCGCAGGCAACTGAAAAAAAMCCATTGCTCACATTGGTAAGCTGGGCTTGCACTCCTTTATACAGAAAGGAACCTTTGTTTTCCCTGAGACTATGTGCTTACAAAATCTTWTGTCAAGGGGATCTAAAAAGTCACAAATACAATTCCAGAACAAATATGCATAGACAGAAGAATATTTGTAAACATTTCAAATATCCTTTTTTTTTATTATTATAAACTCTTCAGACTGGGAGACTGTATCACTATGAGGATAGAATCCTGGCACAGTCAGTTTTCATTTGCAATGCATTTTTTTTTTATTCATGCTATACCTTTGATAAGATGTGCAAGGTCCCAGCTTCCTAATCAACATTTGCAATGGATAGATAGGAGCTGAAATCTTTCACTGAACCTGGCTTTTGATGGACAAGAGCTTTCACAATACAGTGTGATAGATGCTGTATGCAATGTGATTAAAGCCCTTTCTAATTGTCTGACTAGAGGAACRTTCTTCAAAATGATGACTTCCTTTGTCTCCCAATTTGTACTCTTAGTACAGCCTGTGAGCCAGTGGGAAATATAATCTACCTAAATACTGAGGTAAGACAACATAAAACATGGCCTGTGCTCGTGACTTTTGATGATTTGCTATTTTGCAGAGTGAATTACATGTCTGAAAGTTAGTGCTACGTGTCACACTGATAACAAAGTTTGAATTAGAGAGATCTAGTCATGTATTCAGGGAGACCAAAGTAGAGTCCAGCTGTTTTTCAGAGAAAGATGCCAGACAAGGCAGAATGCTGAAGCCAGCATCAMAGTCAGGCAAATCAGTTGATTGGTGCTTCCCTGCTTCATGTGGGTTTGATGCTGCTCCCTTAAGAATTTTATCCTTTGTGCTGCCTGGGCCACTTGGCTGGTGCTGTCTGTCTCAGGCACTTGCAGACCAAACATCTTTGGGGTGTTGGTGATGGGATCTAGATCCTCTGGAACTACACTGGGAGATAAACCCACCACAGCTGCAACAAAGCAAAGGGGAAAGGAAAGCTAATACTTTCTAAAAATTAGCACACTCTTTTGGGTAAGTACCCAAAAACCAAGAATAAAATGCTCCAAAGATCAGAGATTGTAATAGTTTAGTGGGTTGGCCTAGAAATAAAGTTTGGAATAAACATAGGAAGATTTGCTGTATGGTTTCCAGTGTCTAGAGGAAAAGAAATGTTTATATGTTTATATGGKATTAATGGCAAATTTGGAGTGATCTCTTTAGTTCAACTTGCAACTGCTTGGGCATAACTAAAGGAAACAGATATGATCCTAATATTTTTCAAGTATACCTTGTGATTTTTATAAGGCTAGCTGTAAGATTGAAATCTCCCAAGATTAAAAATCCTGAATAAATTACTCAAGCCTATGAAACTGACTCATAGGTAATGATATCTTAGCTGTACTTCCAGATATTTTTGTAATCTGTAACTGTTCAGGAACACAAGCAATATTCTTTGAGGTACTCAATAACCCCAAGAGCTTGATTTTGTTCTGATTAAAAGCTGTATCTTGATGTAACATGCTGSCTCTATTGTCAGCTGTTGCAAGATTCACAATTGACTATTTTAACTCCCTTTTCATTGGGAGACTGATATCTTTCAGAATGAGATGTGCTGATCAAAGTTCTGGGGCACAAGCAGATAAAATTATTGCATTTTTCCCAAATCTCTTGTGGAAGATCTTGTCTGSACAGGGAAGGTGACAGAGCATTTTCCATCAGAATGTTTCAAACAGGGAAGTTCATCATTCTCTGAGCAATAATTTGTTTCTCTTAGCAAAGCCCCTCACATATGTTGGTCTTTGTCTGCCAGAGGCCCACAAGATTATGAGGAGAGGCAGAGCAGTGATAAAGCAAACAGCCTGAGTTTGTCCCGGTGGTATATTTGACATGKCACACAGCACCGTGATTTATTAATGTTGCTRCAYGCACCAAAACYATTCWGARTAGGCTATTTCATCTTGAAACACAAGATTTGGTTGGTTGTCAGTATCCTMTTGGAAACAGAGGTTCTAAAAGCCAGGCCAAACTGTTTATGGATCAGCAGACACTAGTCTAACCATATTTTAGTTTCTGAGCTTGTCTTGTGTGGTGACTTGATCTATTTTGTCTGCATGGTGGTGGAATAGAGTAGTTYCAGGTCCCGATACAACACAGCAGGGAGAATTCTCATGGTTTATGGACCTGGCTTACATAAAGAGCATCAGTTTTTCAATGTGACTAGCAAGCACAGATGCTGGAGTGACAATTTACTGAACTGCTGAACCTTCACAATGGTTTCACTTCCATCAAATGATGCTGAAAGCTTCTAGCTTTTTTTTTGCTTTTCTACTGTATTTCTGTTTTGAACATCCTTCCCCCAGACTGATGTGCATGAAGAAGACTTCACAGAACACAAAAATGGAACATCTCTGATAGCTAATCCTTATGACAACAACTAAAAAGAAAATGAAGCTATCCCATATGAAGTGGAACCAGCTGACAGAGCAAACTGATTTTTTTTATATATTATAGCAGATAGCTGCAATATTTTTGTTTAACACAACTTTTCACAATGTAGTTGTTATGGAACTATATGTATCTAGCAATTTCCAGAAAAATGAGAAATTGAAAAACAGACAGATGGCATGCTTTCAATTTCAAMTTAAACACTTCTTTTCTGGTTATGATCACAGACTGTAAAGGAAATACCTCACTGATATTTTCGAGAAGTGTAAAAGAGAAGCAAACCTCTCCTTGGTGCCCTTGGTTTGCTTGATGCTTTYGAAGAGCAAACAGGGAGGCTCTTATGTCTGTATAAGTCAGGGACAGCCAGCTGTGAGTTACTTGACACCACAGATCTGAAGACTCCACTGAAGGAGGCACCAGGAAAAACAAGGAGGCATCAATAATTTATGAATCAGGACTAAGGAGCACTACCCAGAGCGCTTAAGAAAATATGCTTACCCAGTACCTCACTGGGGAGCTTTCATTATACACCGAGACCACAGAGGATTTCAGTTTGATTGAACTTCTGGAAACCATTCTGCATCTGAGCAAGTCAGTCCTTGGAGAGCTTTATYATAGGGAAAGACTTGGGAAAAGCTCTAAGAGAACCAACATCCGAGCAATTTGGCTGTTTATTTACAATGTGCCAGCTCCATCTAAATAAGRCTGAGGACATGCAGACCTGGGGTGTCCACAGAATCACTTAGGACACGTGTGACTGACTGCTCCCATGGCTGGTKTCTTTGAAAGGCTTTGTAGAGAACTTAACCTGGGAAAATCCTTCTGAAGACATCTCTGTGTTGACAATGTGCTGCTCAAAGACTTAACTTTGCRTACCACTCTCCAAAGTGAGTGATTTCTTTCTCCAAAGAAATCTAGTTTTTCCCAGATTGTTCCTTTCCTCTGGTAGAATCCTATCCATGTGGAAACGATGTTCTTGGGTGGGTATAGAGCATGAGGTCTGCACGACTGGRCTGAACTGGGTAGGATGAAAGGACAAGGAATGCACACGTCCTCTGCATCTCTTACTAGCTGGTGCCTGCAGCAGTGATTTATCCAGTAATGAGCTAAATAAAGAAAGAGAGTGTATCTGTGCTCATTACTTYGAAGCAATTGAAACTAATTTTGCTAATAAATTAAATATGTCTAAGTGTTAGAAGCCTAGAAGAGMAAAGAATGACAAGTACTTGTGAAAGGCTTGTGAAAAAGCATGGGGATTTTCCCGGTGGAAGTGGATCTAAACATCCCAGTAGCTCAAGAATTCTGGGGAAAAACCTATCGCTACAGCCTCCTCTCTCTGTGCCAACTCTGCTATAGAAATTCTGTTTTTCACTTCTCACTGTGCTATGTGGGGCCTACTATCTCTGTCCTTAGTATCAGCCTTGCTGATTATTATTCCTTTGGGGATATTTTAATTCAGAACATGTCTCACTTTCCCCTCAGCAAGTCAGTTCAGGTCAAGATAAGACTGTGCAAGAGGCAACATCCCCTTATACTTTCTTCCAAGAAATACTATAGATTAGGAAGTTCCCCATCTCTTTCTGCTTTTCCCACCAACTCTCTGACCTGACTCATAAAGTGGTCCGTGACCACTTGGTTGGACACAGATATGGGTCATGCCACAGACAGTGTAGCATTTCATTAGTGGCATTTGTCCCTAGGGTCTGCAAAACTAAAGTAAGTCTCAGTTACCTTAATACCCTTCTTGGGACATCTGGCCCCTCTCAGTAGCATTTTTTCTCCTCTTTTCTGTACTTTTTGCCCATTGATCAATTGTTATAATGAGTCAATGATTTCTCATCATTAAAAGCTGAAGGGCACTGCAACACTGCCATTTCCTCATTATCTTTCYTTTGTACCATTTTGCTCTCTTCTATTCCTCTGCCACCTTCATTTTCTTTCTCTTCTCCTCCTGTGAGTTTCCTCTTTCCAAATGCTGCCTGACTTATCAGTTCAGTGTCTGCAGCCAACAATACTATTTGGGTATCCTTTGTTCTTTACAGACACCTCCTCTCTGATCTCCAGACTGGTGTCCTTGTTGCCTTCTTCCCTGTTGTGCTTGGCAGACTACAGCAAAACTCCAGCTGGGAGGCAGATTTAAGTTTAACACCATGCTTATTCGTTATTCTTTCACTCTGGCTGCAACTTCAACACTGTACTTGCTATTGCCATTTTTTTTTGGTAGCTACTGCGAGCCTGAGTGATAGAAGTGGGGTGTTTCTACACAAGAATTCTATTATCTAGTGAAGTTTTATATGCCCAGCATGTTTTTGTTGAACAGCCTTTCTCTCATATCTTTCCTGGCTGTTCAGGAATGCTTCAGATCTCCTCTGTACTTAATGTCTGCTGCGTGCTTACCCTGGGAATGGGGCTGCCAGAGGGCACAGAGAGACTGGACATGTCCAGGTGCTGCTTCCCAAACRGAATTAAATTAAAATACAAAGGATGTGCATGGAAATGGCTTATAAATCACTCAGACCCTTATCACAGCCTGCACCCCCATTGCAGTCAATTAGAGAATTTAAAAAGAGATAGGTATAACAAAGCAAGCTCTTGATTAAGCCTAATCACACCTCTGCTCCTTGGTAGATGTGACATATAGGAATCCTGAAATTTCCCTAATTGCATTTGGATTCAGATGTGCCTTGTCTCCCTCTACCCTTAGCTTGCTGCTGCATGAGTTCTAACCCCAGAAGCTTTATTTATGGGTGGGATGTGGCTACTGAGGGAATTCTGAAGCTAAGGAACAGGTAAAGGAGCATGTGCCCTTTTACATTTGTGCATGTGTAAGTATATGCACAAATATCCATAAGTGTGTACATCAATGTGTGTGATGAGTGTGTAGGAACTGATCTAAGCACAGGAAAAGGGATGCCAACATTAGTTCAGGCAGGTGAAGTTGGTAGCAATCAGATGGCAATTATTTTGTTTACATTTACAGAGTGCCTAGCTATCTCTGCTGCCTGTTGCTCCCAGACAYTCAGGAAAGTGGCCCACATCTTTTTTTGGCACAGAAATGACAAGTGAGGAATAGGTCAGAAAGGCTGATAAGAAGGTGTTGCAGTCTCCAAATGATTTGTGGCTTTTGAAACACAGGTCCTTGTTTAGAATTTTAAATGAAAAAACTTGCTGGAAGCTGTAATGAAAGCTTTGCTTTTTCATCCTCTAAAAGAGGAGCATGGCCATGGATGGCTCATTTGAAATGATGCCAATATAAAGAATAAATTTATATTGATATTGATATTATTGTCAACACTGACAGCGACAATAATAATAACAGCATTATTAGAGYAGTAAACTTGTGACAAGCACTTTGTGTGTATGTTACAGGATTTGATGCAGGWATTGTCCTTGTAAAAAGCCATGTAAGTATTTAAATGTCAACATGACTTTCTAAGCTAACATGACCAGAAGGAGGAATGTTCACTTGATACAGTAGGTAAACTTGAYGATTATAAACAAATAGTACAAGACACTTYAAATAGAGACCTGTTCGCAAAATRTTGGCAACAAAATGTAAGCAATGTYAACCACCAACTAGATATGTTTGTTGTTATTGTAGGTGTACTGAATGCTGTGCAACAGCAATAATAAACCCCTCTTTAAAATTACCTGCCTGTGAAAGTGGAAGYTGGATATGCTGAAGAAATAAACCTGCCTCATAATGTTTAAAAGCTTGCTTTTGGTAAAAATACATATTTTGGAAGAAGTCTGTGCTGTTTCTAATTGCACTTTGATTACCTTTTTGTGTGCATTGGTATAATGCACTCACATTTCCTCTATTTTTTTTTTTAATCAGCAAAGGCAGGATGTGGCAYTGTTTTGTCAATTCCCATGGCCTTCCAGGTTTGAAAATGAAAACAAAGACAAAAAGAGATTCCATAGGAATGTGCTCCTAACAAGAATTAGAATTAGTTATAAGAGCTGTAGATATTGGTTTGACACACCTTGGTAGAAACCACACAAATTTCTAGCAAGGTAAAGAAACAATGTGGTGCTTTAGAATGAGAATACCCATTTTAGTGATATAGATCAAATTAACCATCTTCTCTCTAGGCAACAGCACTCTGTTAACTCTTACTGTAGTAAAAGTGAATGTTGTTCAAGATAACAAGCATAGACTTCTTGAGAAAGAGCAAAATACATTTTTCAAATGTCTGTATGCTTTAAACAAAGTCTGTGAGAAGCAAGATGAGCTATTCCTCACATTATCATCTGCTCCATCATTAYGAAAGAAAATTCTGTAAAATAGAAAATGAAAGGCAATTATAATGTAAAGACTACCTTTTTTTAAAAAAATATATATTTTTAAAAATACAGCAATAAGAAAAGCAGGCAACTTCATAATCTAAAAATTACCCATTTTTCTCCAATATATTATRTAGAGCTCCTTTATACTTAAATTGACATAATTTAATATTAATTATGTGTATTTTTGGCATAAGTATAAATTTCTTTCAGTAGAGAACCAAAATATATATTTCAAAACCCAAGTCCTTTAAACAGTGATATGTACAATAAATGCCATCTTTCAGATCTTTTTTTCTATATTCACTTTTGCTAAGTCAGGAGTCCAGGGGATTTTTGTCYCTGGCTAATAGAGCAGGTGTTGTTTCACCCCCACCTCGATATGTCAAGTTTAAAAAGAAGCAACTGGAAAGGAAAACTTTAAAGATGCAAATTTGCCTTAATACCAGGAAGAAGAAAGACCTATTGCCTTGTCTATTGCTTTGGAGCATGTGGAAAACCTCTAGAGATGACTGAGATAAATTTCTGCAGGGAGAGTGTCATTTGTCRCTGTTTCTGACCTTTTTCCCCCTCTTCCTTGAAATCCCTTTTTAATATCCCATTAAAAAGCATAAAGGGTTTATTCCTCATGGTAGGAGACCAGCCTGCACTCAGTACAGCCCCACAGGACTCAGAGGAGCACCTTGAAGTACATGGGGCTTCAGTCATTCATTTGCTATTAGCAGGCAAAATTGGTCTTACTTTACCAAGAAAAATGTTTTCTTGATGCATGACATAAATATACCACTGCTGGAACAGTGTGGTTCTCTCAGGAGCAGAAAATATTTGGCTCGTCTTAATTGCAAGAATGTGATATTTTTTCTTGAGAGACAAATAGGACTTGGGCCTCAGTATCCCATTACAAACWACAAACCTGCAGCTTCAAGCAGAGCAATTTTTCTGCATCTTAAAATACAGCCTCCTGACGAAAGGTGGCTGCTTCTACAGACCTGGAAACAAGCCTACCTAATTTTTATAGCTGCCTGTATGTGTAGAAATGTTTCTGTTTTGATATGCTGCCCCAGGCCTTGAGGATCATGTTATGCTTGGAGACTGATTTTTCTAATTGCTGAACAGCAGAAGCTTTCTGTGATTCACTTGGAGTGGGTAAACGCTTTCAGAATAGGTTTTGGTTATGAGAAATGCTTTTAGCACTGCACTTAAGACAGCAGCCACAATGGGGATATAATTGCCTAACTCATGTTGTTAATTTTTTTTCTTTTTTGATAGCATAAATTCTCATAAAGTTTAAGTAGCTGCAGTGGAAAATCAGGAAAAAAAAACCCCACAAATCCCAACACCCTTTCTCTGGATTACGGGAAAAGTAAAATTCTTGAGAACCTTTAGAGCTGTTTGCAATAGTGGACTTTGGATATAAATGCCCATGTTAAGCACTCTGTCTTTGTTTTGTAAATGTATTTTGTTCAGGCATAGGTAAAAAATAATTTTTGAACTGTAAGTCTTGCCTTTTTGTAAGACTGTGAAGGGGAAGATTCCTCCCTCAGTTTGTAGGAGATACCACTCTGAAAGGCAGTCCTGACTTCTTTCCAGCAAAGCCTTTGAAAGGATGACAAAGAAATCCTTATATCTACAAGTAAGGCCAAAATAAAAAGGAACTCCCCCCAGCCTGGTTCAGTGTTTACCCTTGGCATCCATACTTTGAGGGCCATGGGTAGGTTTAAATTCTTAGAAACCTGAAATGAAACATTTTTTCATTCAGGCTCTTGTAACTGACAGCCAGACAAGTAGACAACTTGTATGGTTCTTCTGAATCCTTCACACGCTGAACATACWGAGCTGTTGAGGAGGGGGAGTTGTTCTGCAGGATTTGTGGAGTTTTTGATGGAAAATGCACAGTCATTGARTTTAATAGCTTTCTTTGGTTGTGGATTTWGTTTRKCATATTTTTTKKTTKRTTKTKYTKTKTTKKTKKTKKWKKWTTTTTTGTGTCCTTTTTTTGATTGTTTTTGGTAATAAGTGCATCTTTTACTCTAAAGCCCAATGACCTGATGGAAACAACATATGGTTTTCTTTATATCAGACACAAGATGTGGCTTATTACCTCTGAAGATAAGGGGTTCACCATCAGCACTGTTTGAGAACATAACTGAAAATCTCCTGTGATAGCAGAAGACAGAGTGCTGTAGATTTTTTTATCAAAACCCATCTGCCATTGTTTTTGAAGGATGGGGATATTCTTTTCTTGTGAGAAGAAGACAGAGAACTGTCCCTTTGCATAACAGAACTAAACTTATCTRTAAAATATATGATTTTACCTTACTGATACATGTTTTCACCTTGGACTAAAATTTTATATATATKTATGYATACATACTYAGAGTTTTGAACTGTACATGGGAATATTTTGAAATGGAAGGAAGTTGAAATGAAACATATTGGTAAATCAGATTTCTTTTCTGTATCTGTGTCCTTCGTGCCTTTGACCTTTAATGTCATCAATTCAATGCTTGCTATGATTTAATATGTGTCTGTGCCTCATTCGCTGGTGTTTACAGGAAGATTTTCTTCCATGACTTGGCCACATTTGTGGCAAACACCACTGGCCAAGACTTTCTGGGTCCTGCCAATCCAGGATCTGACTCTGATTTCTTGTTTCTGAAAAAATGCTGGTCCAGGGGACTCCTCAGCCTGATGTACCATTTTCYTTGCAGTGCTCTGAAAGTCTCAGAATAAATTCCTGTATCTCACCATCTGCAAGAAAAACCCACATTTCCAAATTTCTTAGCCCTAGTAAGCTCAGAAAACACTTTTCTCCCTTTTTCCCTCATTGTGAAGGGGAGCAGCTGTGATCAGGCTGCCATGCTTGGGTCAGCACCCACTGCCCAGCAGAGCCATGMCCCCTCTCCTGGGAGCCACCCTCCTTCTCTAGAACACTCCAGTAAGGGGAAGTTCTACTGGGTKTTAAAAACTATTCTGGAGGTAATTCTCATGACTTGAATCTCAATATAAAAAGCTTATCAAGGGGCAGATTGCAAGTCCAATTACTTGTTGTTTAATTAATTTTCCTTAATTAAATTAATTAATTGCAATAGGAACAGCTGCTAGACTTCACAAGGGCTGGAGTTACTGTAGTGTTGGAATATATTGGAGTATTAACTTTGCTCTAGTACAGGACAGAGAGCATTTAAATGTGTCCTGCGACAATGAAAATGTACTGCAGGCAAGACACAGTTTCCAAAGAAGCAATTTTTGGAAATTCTCAGCAGCAGGATATGATAAAAAGTTGAAACAAAATAAGGATGTGGCATTTAGAACTCCTTGCATTACTAAGGCAGTGATCTCCACCTCTGTAAAACATCTGCACTTCCCTGCTCACCCCTCACTTCCTGATAGATCTACCGGGTGAACTGGATGCTCTCTCCAACATKCCTCCATGTTACTGGGAGCTGGCTACTTTCTCTCGGATTCCTTATTCCAACAGTCATCCAGGAGAAGCTAAAACACCAATTTGAGCCACCTGCCTCCTTTTCCCTGGTGCTCTCTGCCTTCCTCAGTCCCTGTCCCTCCAACKGCAAAGGGCTCAGGAAGCCTCCTCAGATGCCTTCATGCCTATTCAAACACCTTATTCCTGGKGTAGGAACAAAGGAGGGATAATATTTAGGTTCACTGTGGCCTCTCCTCTGCAAGGACTCCCCCAGGGAATAGGTTTTYCCCCATATCATTGCTTTCCTAGGCTTCTCTCCTATGTGGGTTCTCTGTATGCAAAAAAATTGTCCCCATCAGAAAGACTCTCCTTCTCAGGTGCTCATCACCGCAGTATGGGGTCTGTGTTTTAGCAAGGATGGATTTTGGATGGCTTTTCATYCCTCACAGGCCATTGATCAGCATTTCTCCTCCACTGATCAGYGTTTCTCCTGCATGAACCATTGTTTTTATTTCACCACAGACCTGTGACTTCGCCTGCTGCCCGGCCAGGAGAGCCTGGCACATTTCTTTATGTCTGAGACAGTTCTTATGTTAAGCTTTTCTTGCATTTCAAATATTTATACAGCATCTCTCAGGTGAATTTGCTCATGGTGTCTTGGGTAGCATCTCCACCTCCTGTACAAAGGCTGTTTATGCAGAATTCCTCCTTGGGGAAAATCCCCCGATGCTGAGGAAATTCTGAGCTCCCTCTGCAAGTTTTACCTCRGTTATAATATGGATTTGATCCATCTCCTGTGCAATGGCTGTCGTGATCAGGGATGCCTTTGTGAATATTTTTCATGCTCAACTGTTTTATCTGATTCCTCCTTAGAGAGCATCTTTGCTGCTCCTTAAAGCTCTATTCACTCTGACAGCCTTCCCAATACCATACCCTGGGGAATTTTAATTTTCAATTGTCTTGCTAATCTGTTTATGTGTGTTTTAATTGCATGAGAATTTCCTCCTGTAGATCCCAGTTCTTTTTTCTCAGCATGTGCATGCAGTGAAGAACCCAGACTTCCATCAKGTGCCAGAAAAAGGAACTGCAAAAACATATGTGTCCGGAAAATTTTCCTCCAGTCCCTGCACACCCACTCATTCAAATCATCAGGGACTCTACCAATGCTCAAAATACTCCAGAAAAATCAGCAAATAAYATAAGAAGAAACAGGATGTACTTCCAATTTCCAGATGAAGTCCCAGGGAGAAAAAGGGTATTGTTATTGCTAAAAACAATATTTAGTATTATGTAAAGTATTTATAATCATTAAAAAACCCAGTAGGAGGCTGAAGAAATTTGACTGAGTATTTGCTGCAATAGGAGAAAACAGCCATAAGCAACCCAGAAGTCCTTTCTTTCCTCATCTGGATATCACTTTCATGGTTCACAAATTCTGTATTCCGACTCTGGGAAGGGAATCTTCCCAGTCAATTGTCACACAATAATTTATTCCCACAATTTCAATTTTAATCCATTGTCCCAGCAGCCAAATAGTGCAATTGAGCTTGGTTTTCACTGAGTGGCTGTTAAAGGGGTTTGATTTTGGTTTTGGTAACTTTCTGAGAATCGCTGGCATGGGGGCAGAGCTAATGAGGGACAGATTCCTTTGGGTTTCCAGAAGGAGAAAAAGAGGTTGGGAAATACAGAAGCAGGGTTTGGTCTGTTACCAGCAGTTACCCTCTGGTGCTGTTTATGCAGCCTGATCAGCTGTAAAATTTTGGGCAGTGACTTTTTGGGACTATTAACCTTTGGTATCTAAAATGTGCACTTGAGCTAAGTGTTGAAATGCCTTTGATCCATGGAGGAAACAGGCATAGCTGGAGCAGATTAAAATTGAACCCTGCAAATGTCCAAGAACTGTTGGATAAACCCCTCTTGCTGATATTTTCACCCACAGAGAGTCCACCCTTGTGTTAGAAAGTAAAAAACCCACCCTGGGTGTGAAATAGCCCATGTCTATTTATATCTACTTTATAAAGATGTCAGAGAATGAATGCTCTGTTCTCTGGACTTTTGGTGTAGTTGTTGTGCGGGATTGGTCATATGACCAACTCTGAATGATCACTCAAGCATTTAAAAGAACAGTTTATGGGAAATGAGATGCTCTGATGAAGAATACCCTTAGGACAGAGAGCTGACATGAACTGAACAAGCAGCACAGCTCAGTCTCACCGAGCTCTGCCAGCCCCATTTGACCCCAGAGGATTGTTAAACTTGGGATCAGGAGAGCTGTGGCTCGGGGCTGTTAACCAAAGMTAATGCAAGGTGAAGGGAGGTGTCAAAACCAGGAATCCAGAACACAGTAACGAGATTGTGTTAGGGAGACASAGACAGATCCACTTCAGCCCCTCTTTCACTGTTTCGCCAAATGTAAACATTGGCCTGAAATTTTTCGTGGTTTCTCAACTCTTCACTCTGCCATTGCTCATCTCCACTTTCCTTCCCTGTCCATTTTCACTGTTCCTTTCTGTGGTGCAGAAAGATCACGGAGGGGCTGAACAGATGGAAAGCACCTCAGATTTTCTGGTCTGTTCAGTGCTTCTGTKGTTTATAAACAGGCATTCAAGAAGGCTTCTCGAGTAATGTGGAACCTGATGGAGATCACCCATCAAAGCTGGGTTTCTGTGTAAGGTCAGACAATCCCCTGCCTACACCACCCTGCCCCTTCCCTAATCCTACAATATCTCTCTGAGCTGCCTGCTGCCTGGCACAGGCTGTGTGCACAGTAACCATGGGATGCTGYTCGTGTAAATCACATTTTCCTGAAGTCCCTGCCGCTGGACACAGGCCTGGGCAGTAGTCACAGGAGTCATTTCTAAGGCACCTTCATTTGAGGTTGTCCCAGTTAGTGCAGACACTTTTGGTACAGCTGCCAAAATTCAGTAGAAAAGGAGAAAAGAGCATCGACTGCCTTAAATGTCATGGGAGATAAACCCATAGGGCGATTTTTCATAGAATCTTTATTCTGTATTACCCTCATTGAACCTGATGAAAAATGCAGGTATTTTGCACAATTTAAAACCAGGCCACTGGATTTTAGCCTATAAAAACACAGGCTGGAATATATGCCTTTACATTCTGAATAAACCTAAAGCCTTTTACATTCAATGAAAATATTCTTGTGGACTTTTTTTTAAATGCGGTTTGCAAATGACATGCAGACATTAGAACTACAGTTTAGAAATATAAATACATGCYTTTTGTTTTCTTTTCTCTTTTTATCCGGTTTTGAAAAAAAAAAAAAGTTATTTATTGGCATTCCATAAGCCAAAATTAAGCTCTTTTAATGAAGTGAAGTTTCATGCAGCTCAAATGAAGCATTTTGGGAGACATAGCCTACTGGATGTCATCTTCAGGTAAATTTCTCCTCATACTCCTCTTGGATTTTTTGCCACTTTCTCTGTAAATCCTCTTTAAATAATCTGGTTTTTTTATAGACCTCCTGGTCTTTCACAGGTTTTAATGTAGAAGAATCCTTTGTCTATTTCCTCCATTCATCAAAGCACCTAAATATTTAGCTCAAGTACATGGTTTGGACCCCAAAAGTAAATATAATTAATAAATCTGTCGACAATTTCCATGTTTGCCCTTTTCCTGGGATAGCTCCACTTTGGCTATCACCTCCCTCAGCCATGGGTTTATRCGACACTTCGTCTCCTGGAACTAAACCAGTGTTCAGCATCAGCACTGGGACAAATCCCTCTCTGCATTGTTGTAGGTGCTTTCTCCTTTTCTCTTCTTTGTGTTGTTTTACAGCTCTTTTCTGCTCCCAAACTGGAAATTGGCTACCTCTTACTTCACCCATGGCAAAAAGGAGGAAAAGAATAGATTAGCTGAGTTAGTTGAAGTTTGACTCCTCCTAATTGCAGAGGGAAAAACAGTGTTCCAAAAAGGGTTTCCAGGTTTAAAATTGTCCCTTGACAGATGATGGGGTGTTCAGCTGAAAACAACATTCTGTGACAGTGCTTGTTGTCCAGCCCTCTGTGGTCAAAGCAGAAAAGTGAGCAATTCTCCTAATCCTGAAGGAAATATCTAAAGCAGATGATGAAGGCCCCCAGGTTAAACTAGTGTTAATATCTGGAGTTATTTCAGGTGATATCACCTCAGCAATCTTTAACTGCCTTACAGAGAGCTTGCATTGTAGAGGAAATTTTTCAAGTGGTGACTTCATCAGCATTCCAGCAGGTACAAATTCCTTCTTACTGGTTACCCTGTTGCTCAGTGCTTGAATTTTTCTCAGGCAGAAGAGAAAATTTTCTCTCATTTTTTCAAGCAGTTTCATTTTGCCTAAGGTGAATCTCTCTGTGCATCTCTGGTGCATGCTGGTGCAGTCCTGTAATGCCACCTAGAAGATGTCAGTGATTTTCCTCCCAGCACTCAGAGTTCATTTCCTTCACCCTCTGTCTGAACTTTGTCCAGACTGAATCAGAGTGCTGTCTGCTTTGCATTTACCATCCATGGCTCCTACAAAAATGACATTTTGTGGCAAAGTTCACTCAAAATGTGACACTCAGAAATTTTTATGGAAATTGTCAAAGCCTCTATGGAACTCTTCCCTAGAGGACTCAGCCTAAATGCTCATGTTATATTTGAGCTTTTCAAACAAGTGCTTCTCATGGATAGTGCTGCTTGCTGAAAAGAACATCAGGATCACTAGAGAAAAGGAAAATCTGAGCTAAAATCTGTCTGGGTGGACTATGAACGAACCCTTGATTTTATATGTTTTAAACACGGTTTAGCTAAATACTGGCAGAAATGTGTTCCTTAGGATGCAGAATAAAACCAAGTTGAACTCTTACTTCTTTGGCTGAAGAGCCATAKGTAATAACCTGGTACAGATGGCAGAGAAAAGAAAATTCAGATGAACATAGATTATATTTTTACCTTAAAATTTGATGCTGGTCATTTTGCACTTGCCTCTATTACTTGGAGTTCCCTATAACTAATCTGCTCTCAAAAAAACCAAACRTAATTTTATTGTTGCTAGGTAGGAGGAGCATCTAGAGGGAGTTATAAAGTAGTACCTGTGTTCCTGGCAAAAATTGAAGCTGGCAAGAAATATATTTTCCAGCTCAGCCACTGACTTGTTGAAGAAGCATGAGGRAATGGAGCTGAAGAGAGGTTAAGTAGGGATAAAAGACATTTGCAAAACACTTGGTAGCTGTCTAAATGCTAATAGCTGCATGGTCTGTGGCTTAGGTGCCTTCCTCTTGCTTTCTGCTTGCCACCTCCCTGTGAGAGGGCATCTTGTCTCTGCTCWGGGAGCAGCTCAACAGCCTCTTGCCTCCAGATGCTTTTTTTCTGCCTTGAGTGTCAAGACTGGAAAAGCARAAAACTTTTGTGCCTTTTGGACAGAAGAGCCCCTTCTCTAGAGGACCAGGGAAATTGTTTAACCTAAAGCTGCCCAGAGCAAACAGATTTCTCAGGTTCTGCAGGTGTTGTATTGTTCCTGCCTCTGTCTGTGCACGGCTGTAACCATCTCTGCTTTCCAGAAGGGCTTCTGTATTTTAGAGGGGTGAAACTGGGAAGTCACGTTTCAGTGTGGACCCAGATATGGACCGGCAAGTCCTAAAGTCTGTTTTACTTTTCCTTGTCCCTCTGTCCCTCAAGTGTGATCCTGTCCAGCCCAGATCCGCTGGTCATCCCCTTGGCTCTCTCGGGTTGGATGGAGCAACCAAAGACTTTTGGGTTTGTTTCTCTTTTAAACACCCACAGAAAACTCACAGCAAGCCTCAGAGTCAACACTTTCACTGTGAACACTGGAGGCCTATCCTCCTATTTTTCAGGCAGGAATTTGGAAAGATTTGTGTATTAGTCCAGACTGGAATATATCTGGTAAGCTCCAGACACATCTTGAGCACTTGTGCTGGATGACTGTGCTCTGTAAGGACAGCAAAGCTAAAACCTGAGCAGACATCAGACAGCCTCTGAGTGGAATGTGGGAGCTGTTGGGGCTGAAATCCCCATGTCCTGGAGGCACAGTGTGCATGCACAGACTGTCTGTAGGGTAGAATAGACACATCTCCAAAGCTTTTGATTTGCTGCATATGCTCTGCAAAGGGCACATTCATGATTTCTTAGCACATGTTTGCAGCATGTAGCTGTGAAGGAATGCTGGCAGGACAAAGATTGGGGGCAGAGACAGCACACAGTGCCAGATGAGCTGTCAGAGCTGAACAGGCTCTCTTGGGCATGAGCCCTTCTTGGCTACTAGAGTATGTTAGCCAGAACACAGGGACTCCTGAATTAAGATGCAGATTGCAGCACAAATGCTCTGCATGTTTGTTCAAAACAAATCTTTAGTTAAAGGAGTGCGAAAATAACGAAATAGATGTGTGACTGTCCGTTTTAGCTCATGCCCATCACCAGTGTAATGGGGACTGATGTTACTTAAGTATCTAAATTCCTCTGAGTTTTCATTTCCTTTTAAAAAGCCTTTCTGTATATTTCTTTTTGGTGCTTTTGTTATCAGATATTGTTTGMCAGCTCTGAGTAAAAACTCTCTTTAAAGATTATCTGTTTACAAAATCACATATTGATATTTCTGTTTTCTTATCAGGAGGAGAAGGGTGCTCTGTATTTGTTCTACTTTATCAGCAGAATCATAAACCAGCAGCTGTTATTAAAGCTGAATAAATACGCTGGCAGTGCTGTAATGTCTTTCAGTTTGAAAACAGACTTTAAAGTATTCAGCTTTTGGTTTTATTGTTGAGACCTCAGCTGAATAGAAATCTTTATGAGAATTTCTATATAGGGAATTCYAGACTCAAGTTCATGAGGCTCAGTGACAGAATCCTCTAATGCTTCTAACTTTACAGACAGTCAGCAAACATTGCCTCTCATCTCATGGAAATTGAGTGTGTACCTAATTTTCATTGCTAATTACTATTGGTGAGTTAGGTGGGATATATGGAGGAGAGCCAGAATTCATTTATGTTAATTTTATCATCAGCTTTTTGTTCTTTATTCCTGCATTTAGAGATATCCTATCACTCAGTACACCTTTTTCCATCAAGAAGAGGTAAGGAAGGAATTAGTAAAGTATAATTTCTCTTTAGACACGTCTTCTTTACCTTCAGGGATGCCATTGGTACCTGATTTTCTGCTAAGGTTTAGGTCTCTCTAACCTTCCTTAAGTAGGTGTCCATTTATCCTCTGATCTCTTGGAAACAGTCCTTTTAGGAATCTCCTAATTCATTCAGGCTGTTCAAATAATTGCCTRTACTAATAAATGGATTATCTAGATAGTGTTTCATTGCATGCTTGTGTCTCACATCCTTATCAACAAATCTGCTCTGAAAGTAAAAAAGTCAGGAGGGTATTTTTAACATGTCTGAGCTATTGACTCCCCATGGTACTTAGAGGTTATATTAATTTATTTATCTTTTGAGCAGCCAGGCTGCATCTAAATGTAGAGAACTGGGAGTGCTTCTCCATTTATGGATCCATATGCAGGTGATATCTCGGCTTCATCCCAAGATGATACTCAGATATCAATTCCTTCCTTTTTTTTCTCCTAAGGTTATTTTGTAAGAGGAGGGCTTTTTCTCTCTGCAAGTGGAATTACCTGCACAATAGCTTGTGAAAGAGGGCTTTAACTTTCCACAGCCAAGGACTAAATATCATTGGATGACAGTGCTTATAACTATGTATTAGCATGATCTGTTTCATTCTATTGTAGTGATTGTCATTATTTAAAAAAAAAAAAAAGAAATATTGATAAATCCAAGTTGATTACTTTATAATTTCAGTCAATTTTTTCCTTACATAATAAAGATATTGAGTTTATCCCAGCTTGTATTCTGTRAAGGCTGTGGAAGTTTGGAACCTCAGGATCTTCTAAAATTAACAGAACAGTGTTGTTTACTTTCTCCACAGAGCTCTGCAGCTGGTTTTTTTTGGGTAGAAGAGAGGAGCCCAGAATTTAGCCCTRAGTCTAAAACCAGAGCAGTTGTTCTTAGCTGGAAGATTCTGTATGTTTGCAAATATCATATACTGGCATGAAATGGGGAACAAAGCATGGAAAGACATATTTATAACAAAGGAAATTATGGAAACAAATATAGGCAGGAAATGTGTAAACACCTGTAAGCAGCTGCTCTCCAGCCATATTAGCTGTTGAAAGAATGTAAACAAAATTGGTAGTGATATTTAAGTCATGTTTTTGGCTCCCATATGTTTGACAAATAAACATTTCATTTGGGTKGAAATACCATCATTTATACTTTCTGTGTGCACATTCCTCTCTGCTCCTYCGAGCTGGCAAGATTATGAATTTAGTTTTGACTCTTTCAAATTTGTCTTACTTGACAATCAAACAAAAAAAATATCATTTACCAGCTTCCCACAGAATGAGAAAAATTATTCAGAACCATTTAACAGTTTTAATCAGATAACATCAAGATATTATAATGTAGAATGTTTTCTAACTGTAAMTTAATAGAATGATAGTTTGCATATTTTCTATATCTAAGCAAAGTGAATCAAGCAAAGCAAATATGATTTGAATCGTATTTGAAACAATATGCTCTAATTCAGAAAGTAGTGGAAAATTGAAATTATTCAAATTAATGTATGTATTTTTTTAAATAATATTTTTTAAATTGACATATTCCTTTATCCATTGGTTTTATTCCAGTTAAATTGCTTTTTTTTAAATGTAAATTTGGACCAGTGTTCTCTCTACAAAAAAAAAAAAATACCCACCCTGTTCTTAACTAGTGGAAAGAATTGCTTTTAAAGCCACATGATAACTATTTTCTTTATAATCTTTTTCCACTGGAGGTATGTAAAGGGTAATTGAAGTCATCCAGCAGCTGAAAAAGCATTAATGGTTCTGATTTTAAGCCTGTGTTTTAGTATTTGCAGATATCTAGTTGAAAAACTGCCACCTTGTAATACCATGGCAGCCCTGGGCTCAGAGTTCCTGATTTCAGAATATTTGGAAATTTGTAGAAGTCTTTGGACTTTCAGACTCCTCTGTTTATGGTGGAAGATTCCCAATCTACTTTTAGCTCCACAGGAATAGCTTCCTGTATCTGCCTCATTTGAGAAAGAGGAAAACAAAAAGATTTTTAAAATTCTGGTTTTTTTTTTTCTCCACACGGTATCTGGGCAGCAGGAAGTTTCAAAATGTCTAAGTTTTGTTCTTGTAAAGAACTTGGGAGAAGAGCTGCGCAGGTTGGCTGTAACTGGGATCTGAACTATGGCATTGCCAGACCTAAAGTGTTCATTGGTTCCTGTTGCTTTAGGCTGTTCAGAGCTGTGAGTGGGCAGCTGGAGTGGTGAGCTGAGATTCATTAATGCAGGGAACTCCAGAAGAAGTGGAGTGTGAGGGTGGGCAGGCTGTGTCCCCAGTCCCTGTAGCTCTGCTGACTGCTCCTGTCTCACCGTGGATAGCTTTTTCAAAGCCAGGAAATGTGAAACGTCTTTTGTTTCACTGAGAGCACTCAACATCTCATTATCTCAAGATAACAGAATCACAGCAGCAGCAAATTTGACTGAGGGAATCAGAAATCTGTGGTAACTTTTCCTGAGAGCTCCTGGAGGCTGAATAAACTCTGACAGATTAAGAGCCAGGATTCTGTCTTCAGCAATGTAAGATCAGGCCACACAGTTTAATTTTGGTTTTGGCAATAAGCAGTAAACAGAAAATTACCATAACTTTAGAAAGATCTCTGATGCTGCCATRTCATATTATTTTAATAGGATCATAAAGAAACTAAGGAAATCTGAATTAGCTGAAACTACAGCAAAGTGAAAGCAGAACTGCAGATCATGGCACATCGGCAGAAATCTCAGTCATTGTCATTCAGTGTCACACCAGGGGACTGTGCAGAGTAAAGAACTTCAGTGAAGTGTTGCTGTTCAGTGTTTTCATGAATGACTTGAATGAAAGAATAAGAGCATTCCTTGCAGGTACAGAAATCACTCTGAAGGATAGAATTAGAAATCCAAGCTACCTTGTTAAACTAGGGAAAATCCTCCTAATGTACGTGAGGAAGCTGAGTGTACAAATGGTGGTGGAGTCACTGTCCCTGGAACTTCTGGCAGAATGTAGATGTGGTGCTTAGGGACATCGTTTAGGGGTGGACTTGGCAGTGCTCTGTTAACTGCTGGACTCGGTGATCTTAGGGATTTCTTCCAACCTTAATGATTCTGTGATTCTCTGACMCTCTGCTGATTGTTTCCTCATTCCTTGCAGAGCCTCTTTGGGAGCATCAGTGAGTTTTTACACAGTAATAAAAAGATTAAATTCCCTCTCTTTTAATTTTCTAATCTATTGTAACATTTTGTGTGTGACAAGCTGTTCAGAATCTTGTCTTTCGTTATTCAAACACAAGGAATCTGGGGAATAAGAGGATTATTATCAGAAAGATTACACTACACTTACCTTCATTTTTTTTTCTTGAACATGTTAGACATAATTCTTTAAGCATATTTTTTTTCTCTTACCTTAATATGAGTATGTGGAATGTTTTATATTAATTACATACTAATTTTATATAGATATAATYTTAAATATTATGAGAAATTATTGAAAAGGAGTGGAGAAATATGTAAACCACTAAGCAAAAAGTGTGGAAAATAACAAAAAATGTTAACAATCCARCAACCTCTAGTCTGTGCAGATTTTATATCCACCAGTTAGACAAAACAGCAAAATAAACAGAATAAGGACATTATCTTAAGCTATTGGTGTCATTGAGACCCCAGGTGTTCACCTCACAATAAAACAGACATTCCTGCATTTTATTTCTGTTGTAAGTTTGTTGCAGAAGTTTTTATATCTTCTTCAGTTTGTAATTCAATGAAGCAATACAATTTGAAGTCTTCTGAGGTTCTGAACATTTGAACTCACAAAATATTTATCCGAAGAARTTACTGAATGAATGCAACAGAGATTCTCTACCCTCTTTAAAGGATAAATTTCCAATTCCAACTGATCCCTCCWATCTTCCAGCATAATTTCTGCATACTGCTTGCTTAAACATCACAACAGATTGATATTTACAATAAAACTATTTCACATTCATTTCCACAGTTAGTTCTTTCATTATAGTTGATCCTTCTGAAATAAAAACACAGCCAGGACATTCCCACCCTGTGTGTACATACTACAAATGAAGTTTTTGCTGTTTTCTCAAAGTGAAATTGTTCCAGTAGATTTGTGCGTTAGACCAGTTATACATGTGCACATTGCACATCTTGTTGCTTCAAAGGAGCAATGCTGAATATTGTAACAAATATTCTATTATGTCTTTAAGCTTYATTATCAGTATCTCTTTCATGTTACTACAAACTGATTACTTTTGGATGCAGTATAATCAATTGATTTAATTTTTCTTTGAGAGTTAAGCTTGAAAACACTGGAAAATGCAATGCAAATGTTTCTAATTTTGTAAGAAAAAAGGAAGGCTATACTTTTGTTGAATTGTTGTTTGATTTTAAACCCTTATTTAGTATCTCTGTCAAGACATGTATACTGGAAGTCAATGATAATTCCCAAAGGAAAGTTGATTTCCCAAGGTTGCCACAAACATTTGTATTTATGAAGGGAAAAGTGCAGAGACCAAAGTTTTCCACAGACCAAGAATTAAATCGATACATTTAAAACTTTTTGTGTGATGGTATTGTCATCCTGTTTCACGTTATAAGGAGGATTAAGAATATTTGTTTTGGAAAATTGCCTTGCAGGATTTTATTTTTGGGAAAGCAAAGGCATTGTTGGGGCTGAATCAGCATCCTATGCTTAAGTGAAGAAGGAATATTACATGAGTCAGTCAAGATGAATTGCTGTGGTTTTAGAGGGGAACTCTCAGYTGTTGTTGTTAAGAACCTGTTCTTGCATCCATCACATTTTGAAAGTAATTGCTTACCTTGTGTAGTTATTAATGCTAATTACATTGCAGGAGCTAACATGACAGGCTCTTTGTTACCCTTGAAGGTATGAAGTGAAAAGTTCAATATGACAGCTGATAGCATTTTTCTGAGTATTTGACAATTCACAACTTGTCTTCATAATTCTGAAGCTGGCTTAGATAATATTTATTTCTTAGTATTTTGGACTGATCTTTGGTGGCTGAAGCCTGTTTGAGTGTCATGCAATGAGCAGTGGATAGAAGATTTTCACAGAAAGCTTGCATTATTCAACTTCTGATTATATTTGCTTGTCAGTAAATTTTGTTTTTTATTTTAAATTTTATAGACATGGTAGTTTTCAAGTGCTGTAGGAAAAGATCCAGAATTCAGGTTATTTTCCCAAAATTAAAAGCAAAGCTCCACAAAAGGATCAGGCAAGTTCTATGATTTTCCTATGTTCCAAAAGGCTTTTATGTAGAAGAAAGMTTAGATTGTGAAAGCTTAAGATGACTTCTCTGTTTGCCACATTCTGTGGAATGAAATAGCAGTTCCTTTTTCTCATTTCTCTTCAAGGTTGACTTKCTAAGTGTATATATATGCATTTATTTGCATTTATGGTGTAAAGTCACTCACAGCATCTCTTGGCAGGATTGAATTGGAGATTGGTGTTCCTTAGCACGTGGGAATGTTTATTGCCCTAAACTCCAGAGCCCAAATGCTCTGCACAAAACTCAAAAGGAGGGCACTCCKGGATGTAGGAAAAAATATGCCAGACACAGGTAAGAGATACAGGAACATAAAGTATGTCATGCCAGTGTGAATAATATCTGTGACTCTACAAAGTCATGCTAGGGAATAATCAGTTTGTGAAAAAGCTAAGGTAGTCAAGGAAAGTGAGTGGAATCCAAGTGAACTGACTTTTCTAGCTCTGTAAATATCAGAGAGATTCAAATTCTTATTAAGGAGATTAAAAGCCTTGTGGGAAATAAACATCATTCTGATTATTGATAGTGAAGTTTCAAAGCCTGCTGATGACAGAGGTACATGACTCTGCACTCGAGATCATCTGAAACACATGGTAGAAAATATAGAATATGTGATTCAAGACTAAATTTCCACAAAGRTGCTATTTGCATTTCCAGAAAATAGTTTATTTTTCATATTTATTCAATAGAATATGTTTATATTTATACATATTTATATAAAATCCCCTCATCCTAAAATGCTTCTTTATTAAAATAGCTTGTAATTAATAACACATTTTTGACCCCTTAGATTTAAACAACAATAGTAGTGCAGTTTGGCTAGAAAACAAAATACATGCAGTTTATTTGATCTAAACCAAAGTCAGTGGCCTAAGCCCAGAGTGTTTGCTGAAACATGTGCCACATCACTCCTTTGTTAACAGACAGTTAACCACTGATGTGTGAAACAGTGGGTTCATTTCTTKTGCAATTGGTTATTGGCTTTGGTGCACACATGAAGCATTTTATCTTCTTCCCAAAATCKAATAGCAGCACATTTCATTGTATGGGAAGCATAATCCTGTGCTCTCTGCAGCCTCCTGTGCTGTCCAGCTGACTCAGGTGAAATGGGAGAGATGGGAAATGTCAGGAAAAACCCTTTGCTTTTGTTATATACCCTTCAAAGCATTATACCTTCTAAAAAGTATCCTTTATACACCAAGTCTAAACAGATTGACAAAAAAAAAAGTAAAGTAGAGCTTAGTTGTATGGGGCAGACATTTCAAGTTCTCCTGAAACATTCCTTGTGTAAAGGAATGCATGGACAACTCTTCACATTAATTCCCTGAAATCAAGCAGAACCTGGCAGCCTTTGAAATATCTGTACCAAAATCAAAGCTGCCATGTTGGTGCTTTTAACCACAAGTGCTGAACTGTGAAAATGCTTGGTAAGAAGATCACACTGTACCTAACCAATTAAAAAAGGAAAAGGTCCAGAAGCCAAGGATTTGTGGGATAAAGCTATGGGATTTGTCATGGCTTGGTGTACTGCAAARAGTTGATGTGCAGTGCCTCTTATTGTTTAGATGGGAAACTGTTCCAACAAACATGTTATGAGAACTCTTGAAGAAGGGATTGCACATCCAGCTGCTGCTGCTTTTTTAGYTATTAATTTGTCATGCATAATTTCCTATTATTTCATGTCATGACATATTCTATTAAGTTATTTTAGGATATAGGTTGTGACTGCAGCTGGCACYGTATGTCACTTTATATCACATCAAGTGGCAGCATAAGGTAAATGCTTGGTTTAAGCTTCTAATTTTTTCACAAATTGAACAGTTAGTGCCATTCAGGTGCATGAAGTGTACAGGGTAAGAAATGAACAAACCATCTTGTGCCTTCTGAAAGGCTGGAAAACTCAACAGCCCTTGAGGGTCAGATACCCCCAGGGCTTTATCCCAGCCCTGTCACCATGTCCCTGTGGAACCCTTGGCTTTGTCCCAGTATCAATCTGCCTCTCTCCCAGCCTCAAGCCTGTTTTCCTTTTCCTGGGAGCCCTCTTGCTCTGGAGAAGAAAAGACAGATAGTGTTTTGAGCTTTGGAGGCTGCAAACTCAGCATGATCCCTTCCTTTGCCTCACTGCTGGRCATCCCAATATGTTTGGGTGGCCTCAGCGATTTGTGGCACCCATGTCTGGGCACTTGAGCTTGCTCACAAGCCTGAAGCATGAGGAGACAGGCAGCCATCCCTCAGCCAGTTCCCAGGCAGGGAAGTGTGAAGGGGTGGACTTGGGCTGATACTCTTTGATATCAGAGCATGGTACCTGATTTTGTTCACCGATTTTGATCACCTGATTTTGGTACCGATTTTAGACTGCAGCGAGCCTTTGGGAAGGCTCCAGCTTTCTGTGTCTACTAAAGACCAAAGCACCAATCTGAGAAGTGATGCAATGGGACAAGGATGATGCTTTTTAGCTGTCCTTGGTGAAATCAGAGGTGCAAGTGGTTTGCCTTAATAATTCTCTGATAAAACATGCACTATGTTGCAATGCAGTTTTAATTTTTTTTTTTTAATTTTTCTAGCGAGACTCCTCAACTGATGAACTTTTGAGTATATGTCTCCACATATTTCTCTGGAAATCAAGCACCATGTGTGTTACTGTCCTGCACACAGCTAGGGTAGAGTTAATTTCTTCTCAGTATCTGTTACAGTGCTGTGTTTTGGTTTCAGAATGAGAATGATGTTGATAACACACTGATGTTTTGGGTTTTGCTAGGTTGCATTTATCCTGTGTCAAGGACATTTTTTCCTTGCTCATTCTCTGCCAGAGAGGAAGTGTGCAAAAGAAACTGCAAGGTGCATAGATGGGACAGGTACCTCAAATGGATTACAGGGATATTCCACACCATGGAACATTGATCTCAGTATTTAAAATGGAGGAGTTACTTGGAAATGGGGTCAGTCTGGATTTGGGAAGGGGGGTCTGGCRTTGGTCAGCAGATGGTSAGCAACTGTATTGTGCACCACTTGTTTTTCCTTTTATTATCATTATCATTATTATTATAATTTGCCTTATTGTCACATTTTATTTTATTTTCAATTTTTAAACTGTTCTTAACTTACAAGTTTTAATTTGATTCTCATCCCCATTCCACTGGAGTGGGGGTGGAGGGAAGGGGGGACTGAGTGAGTGGCTGCATGGTGCTTAATTTCCAGCTGGGCTTAAACCACAACAGTCTCTGACTTCGTCATTCATGCTGTTTGTGAGATACTTTGCTCACAGAAAATGACGTGGATCTGCAAATGGATCCCCAGACACCAGTAAACGACCTTTTGTTTCCAATTTGCTACCAGTCACAASTCTCAGCACTGACATTTTAATTCCCATATATTTAGGGGCTATGAATAAACATAGGCTGGAAATTAGAAGCAATGAGGGCCTTTTACAGCCTTCCTGTAAGGGAAGTTATCCTGTAAGGGATCGAGTTAATTACCTTTTAGATAGATCAGAGCAGGAAAAGGATTGGATAGTGTGGGTGCCTGTGATGTTTGTGGGTTTCATCACTGTGATCAATGTGACTGATGCATTTCCTTCCAGCACTGCATTTTCTGCTTAGAGGAGAAAACAGATTTCCTTCTGTTTCTGTGTTTTCAAACTGTTAGTGCTTTATGAGTGTCCAGCGAGATTTTGAGTTACTGAATGGTAACCTCCTCTCACCCTTAGCTCTTATCTAAGTGTGCTGATTCTTCGTATTTAGATTAATTAATCTGTCCAGTTAGGCTCAGATGCCACTTCCATTTATATTGGCTGAGTCAMTCTCAAGAGCTAATGGTCCACTAATGCAGTCCTACAATTCCCCCTGTGAGTCCAGAAAGACAAACAAATTCCCAAAYCATCCTCAGCAAAATATCAGAGTAGCTCAGCATAATGTAGCATCAAGAACCACAGGAGATGTCTGAAGGCTTAAAAGATAACATGCATAAGCAGAGCACCAGAGAAGACCCATTAAATGGATTATGACTTTGTAGCRTGATTAAAATCACTTGGACAAGGGTAATCCATCTGTGCTGATGCAAGATAGCTATTCCTGTGAGTTAATGGTGTGTTAAAGAACATGCAGCATTTTTGTCTTCTAAGAACACAGGAGCATTTCGTTCAGACTAAAGGGCTGTCTAGTCCTGTACTCTGCCTTTGACTGCTACCAGCAGTGGCTGGACAAGGATAAAGAGGAGCCCTGGGCTTGCCCCAGGGGCAAAAMCACTAGGTTTTTATCATGGGGACATCTCTTATGAGGAAATATTTCTGGGCAAGCCAAGGACACCTACAGCTGACTTCCAGAAACAAAACGGAGACTTTATTCGAGCTAATGGAAAATGTAGGTTTCCATGGGGCTAGGATTTCAAAACAAATTTACAACGTTTGAATTTTTCACAGCAGACATGTCTGTTTCTATTAAATCTCTCAGAATCAACGGCTACTTATTTTTATCCCTCTAGGCTCTGCTCTCCTATTAAGAAAATCACCAGTGTCACAACTCTAAATGTATATAAAACCAGCCTGTTTTTATTGCAGTCTAAGCCTGCAAGTGTCCAGCTGGTGATGAACTGATGCTGTATCTCTGAGAAAAATGCTGAAATATAGTTTTGTGTGTATGCACTTGAAGACAGCAAGGGTTCAATAAYACCTGCTTGTACATAAATGCTGGGGCACTGTATAAGCTCTGTGTCTCTGGTGGCCATGGACAATTCTTGTGGGACCAAGCAGAGATAGTGAGATGTGAGACAATATTCTAGTCTACTGCAGCAACTTGTATGGAAACAAAGATGGCAGTGCTAGAATCCCTCAGGTTCAGCTTCTGCTGTTTTAATTCTTTTTCACTAAGGGTGTCAAATCTACCAGGAAATCCTACCAGGTGTTTCAAGGCACAACTTATGATAAAACTGAAAACCAGTCACTCTGCTTTGCTTTACTCTTTGTTTTTGCCCTGGCAGCTGTGCCAAATCTGGTTCCAGAGAGTCAACTTGCCTGGATAAGTCTTCTGCCCCTTTCAGGATTCAAACACTGAATAGTTTCCAGTAACTTCTCTACCAAAGACTGAGGTACTTTGTTTAAAGCAAGCAAAGTTGTATTCAATGGCATCATGAACTGCTTTTCACCTTATGATTGTGCCTGATTGAACATTTGGAATAAAGTTGGTACCTTTAATTTTCTTCTGAAATGGGTGCTCATCTACACCACTGAACTGTAACCCTAGACCAGAGTAAGTCTTTTGGCCTGGTTTTGCAATGTCTGAGACACAATTAAGGTTAAAATATGCATCAGTCTTCACATATCCAAATTCTCTACAGTAGAGCGTTGATGGGATGCATTCATGATGCATGGGACAGCTTATTTAACACATGCTTATATTATGGGCAGGCTGTTGGGTTCTACTGCACTGAACCAAAGGGTAAAACCAACAGTAAAAGCATAAGTTCCTGGTAAGGATAAAAAATATAAGAGCACATCTAAGGGGTGATGCATCTAACTCAGCTGACAGAAGAAAGRATTGTGTATCTTTGCAGTGCAACACACGCTGATATGAAGGAACAAAAAATGAATGCTCAGTAATGCTGATTAGCATCTTCATGCCCAGTATCTGTAAGATCAATATTTCAGCAGTCTGAAATATGAGCAAAGGCATTTTCGTTTTTTATGCCATTGAATACAAAATTAGTCTTTTATCATCTATATGTAAAAACCAAATTAGCTGCTTATGTGAGAAGTAACWAACTCCTGGTATTTTTTTCTGTTTCTCTAATTAGTTTAAAGGCATGTGGGCCTATGAGAGGGCAAGGTAGCTCTTTTAACTAGCTGTGAAAAAGATCTTTGGATGTATTTTTTTCCTCTGGACGTATCAGGATTATTAGTGATTAATGAGGATCATGCTTTCAGGCAATGTGTTTTATAATGTGACCTATCAGAGAGATCTTAAAGTATCTGCATGCTGAAAGGAAGAAGTGGAGAGTAGCTCATTACAGGTTGTTAAATGAGTCTTCTTGGCTAAGGATCTTCCAGCACAAAGGCAGTCACACAGYTGTCATGGTCATTTCTAAAGTTTTTGTAGACTTATCACAGTACCTGTCACTGCTTCCTGGRCCCAGCCAGGACAGGGTTGGTTTTTGCAGTAGCCAGTGGGAGCATGGATAGGATTTGGAGTTGTTCTATATGACCTCATGTCATTTCCAGGGAAAAGGGGTTCCTTCCTGTCAAGTAAATGTGTTGGTGGGAGCAGTTGGGTAACAATAGTTCTGAAAATTTTGCATATGAACCACTCACCTCTCTCTTGTACACTTAAAAAAAAATTGTTCCTGGTACTGTTAATTTTTTTATCTCRTTGCTGTTTCCAGTAAATTGTCCTTTACCCAYGATCTTTGCCCATTTKGCCTCCAGATCTCTCCAGCCACCCACAGGGAATGGGGCAGTGGGAAGGGAGCAGCACATGGTTTTAGTGAGAGCCCTAAAGTGGAGAATACCATTTTCTAAATCATAACACACTAGCATAAACAAGAAACAATTTTGGGGTTCCCCATGAACTGGAATACGCAATGTGCCAATATTTCTTGTTGGCATAGACTGAGAAACTGATTTTCCACTATTCCTTAAACAGAAAAAACTCACCAAAATATGTCTTGAAGAATAAAAAGATGAATGCCTTGATTTAGAATTTTTGGCTTTTAACCTTGTTGTGTCTTCTATCCCTTCCATACACAAATGCTAATTATTAATGCAAATAATAGGCAACATTGTAATCTAATCTGAAMTCGAACTGTTTGGTGCACCCCAAGTAATTTTGAAAACCAACAGTAAAATCATATTTCTGAATAAAGAGCATCACATTAGCCYCACATATTCAGAATTCAAATCCTAGAATTGCCTAAACCCACACTTTGGAGCCTGAGAGAGGTGTTGAAGCACTTGCATGTCCAGGACGTCACCTAAAGTGGAAATGCGAAATTGCAGCTGAGGACAAAATGCAGATTGGAAACAAATGGACATATTTGTGAAGACCAGAAATGCTCCAGGTGAAATACACAGCAGGTGCCTCTAGTTTGAAAAAGTCTGAGGAGCTGAGTTTTATACTCTGAAGTGTAAGGTCTCCTGCAMACATTGGTTAAGACTCATGGAGAGTCTTGGGCTATGTTCAGACTCCGGATAGACAAATATCCATAGAACTCTGATTTCAGCAGGAATTTAATGCTTGCTCCCAGGAAAGACTTAGGCTTATGTAACATGTCTTCTGACATTTTAGGAACTTTTTTGCTGTCTGAGTAAGGGGATTCACACATCAGAGAGCAATCCCATCCCCGGCATGCCCCAGTGACCAGTGCCTGCCAAGTTCATTCACTGATCACCAGAGAGCAATCCACCTCCATGGGGTAGGTAGATTCAATTTTCCAAAATAAAACCTTACAGAGTCATATGTGAGTAAAAATGAAGAGGCATTTATTATTGATGCCTTTTGTTAAACATTTATGGGGAGCCMTAACTCTGTGTGGTATTTTAAGTATAGTATTTAGATTTATTTCCCTTTCTCCTCTTGGATTACAAATGTTGATGTGCTTTCATAGACTTTGAATTAGCTCCACACCAGCATCAATTGCATTTCTTCAGAGAAGGCTTTGGGGTGTGATTCAGTTGGACATTCAGGTCCTTTTGTAAGATGACGTGTTGTTGACGAGAGCTACTGAGCTTCTGGATACTGCAGATATTTCCACCGAGGTTAGGTCAAGGCTTTCTAAAGATACAGCTCYCCACATCTTCCTTTCCCAAACAAACTTGTCAGTAATACTGAGTAACAAGATCCCAGTACAGTGGAGAGTTCCAGATCTGTGTTTGCAATCTGTTTTTTTCACATTGCCCATTAATTTATATGGCCAGTACAGTCATAGAAATCTATCTCTGGAGTCTGGGAGACAATCACCTRTCCAGGCATAGATGTCTGCTTTAGGATGAGCTTCTCTGGAGCCTCCAGCTGCATTCATTAGGCTGCCATGGACTGAAATGGGAGCTCAGAYACCCAGTTCATATTTAGAAAACACACACACTAAGCCAAATCCCTCCAAAATGTTCAATGCTACCTTTCAGCACTGGTTTCAGTTGCCCACACACGGGTGTAAAGTGCCATTTGAAATGCCCCTGGGGTACCAGCTGGCCTTGGGGCCACTCCAGAGAGRTGATGGACTCTCAGAGGTCCTGTTCTGTATCACCAAGCCTTTGGTTTTATGCTGCTCAGAACCTGCATCTGAATGCTGAACTCTGCTATTAAATCCCATATTAATCATGTTGCTCTAGGAAAATACCTCTTTGAGAGACATGTCCTTCTTCAGTCACACAATAAAGAAAACRTGTACCCTATGTTTGTAACCTCTTCATAATAAGCACCTAATTAATTACTGGTTTAGTRCAGCTTTTCTTCTGGCTTGTTTTTAATAATGTATTTACTTTGAACATATTCCTGCCTTGTGTGTGTGTGTGTGTTTTCCTTTGTTTGATCTACATTGGGACTATTTTTTTTTTGTAACTAATAACAAAAATATACTTCCAAAGTATATTTTGCCTAATTTTTTAATAACTATTTATTTCTGAAATGTGTTTGGGTTTTGTGCCAATGTTATTATAGCTGTTTACTTAGCAYGATGCTTTTCATTCCACTAATAACTGTTCTCCTGAAAGATGAGCTAATTTTGCATAACTGAGTGTGCAATTATAGTATCTTTTCAAAAACTGTGAAAATCCCTTCACTTTCAAATAATGTATTAGATGATGTTTATTGTTTATATTTTATAAATAAAACTGAATCGAGTTACTTGCATTTATTCCTTCAGGGCACCAGAATGGACAGAAAGCTATCGTAGTTATTCAGCAATGTAASCTAACATCACAGTTCATTTCAGTCCTTGTACAGAACTGCTCAGAAGTTTTTTATATAARCATAATGAGGTAATTTCTTTTTTTWTATGGCTGAATTTCATCCAGTGTCYMATGATCTRAGTGAGTTTCATGYATTGCCTCAAGATCTGAGAATTAGCTTCCTTGTTATGGTTTTCACAATTTAATTATCTTCTCTATATCTAAATGATCATTTAGGTAGCTGATACAAATTTTCTTGATGGGCAAGTATTGGTTGGACTATTTTTGTTAATATATAAAACAAGCCACTGCCACTATTATCATCAGTTTATKATCATACATTACCTGTTGGTTCACTCAGTCTCAAGCTCATACAGAACCTGCAGATTTTTCATAGGACCTGAGACATTTTAAAGGACATGAGAGCTGACAGACTCTCTGGCTCATATATGTGACACTATTAACTTCAGTCAGGAGAAGTTTAATCCCCAAACTCAGGAGGCAGAACAGCTGCTCGTGTTTTGGGATTTTCCTTTGCTCTCCTGRGTGGGGAAGAGTCATACTCAGCTTTGTTGTAATGCCACTGACTGTGAATGGCTGAATCTTAAGTCCATCCTCAAAGTTCATAAAATTGTTTTCAGGAACAATTCCCTTACATTGGTTTCAAACTCCTTTCGTTTAGAAAGGAWTCCAAGTTGAATAGGAGATCTCTCATAATTAAAAATATTGCTACTTCTTTAATGAACTAATTAGTTTTWCCTTCCAGGGTCAGCTTCATTGATTTCAATTAAAAAGAAAAAGAAAAGACCTGCCAAGTGACCTACTTCTTAATGTAGTCGGTGAGATCAAGGTTGGAACAGCAAAATGTTTTAATGAACACAATCCCTGTTTGCTGAAAGCAAAACTATTACTGATTTCTTATTGATCTGAAAAAGGAAGGTACAAACTAGGTTAGAGGATATTTCATGTTTTTTTCATTAAAAATCAATGAAAACAAGACTGACCTGCTTTCTTCCCCTTGTGTTTACACTTGAAACAGATTTGATCATTAGGCGAATAGTAATGGTCTAATTATTTAGACCATTCTTAATTCAGATTGTAGAAGTGGTTGGAGTTGCCTAACTATAAATAACAAAATGCTTTTACATAACAGTGTCTGGGGAAATGGTGTGCTGGGAGTCAGATTATGGCCACAGAACACTATTATTAATTTATGTCATCACTTCAGAAGTACCATGTAACATTAGGTTGGACAGGAACATCGGAGTTAAGAAGAAAAAAAGCTCTTAGATCAAACTTTAGTAATAAGTGTAAGTAATGAGTCTCTCCTCTCTTTGAAGAGGGATAATACTGTGTGATGTGCATTACAGCTTGTAAAGTGGTTGTCTAAATGGCTATCTCCAAGACCTGTAAAACAAATAACCCACATTGTTTAGCTAGATWTTGCATAATGGAGTGTTATGGTGATGGCTATGTCTCTAGAGTTAAATTAAAGTGGCAAAAGGGGTGTCCCTGAGCATTGGATCCCTGTGTGGCTGTTACCTCTCACCCCAGCTCTGCTTTGGGCTCTCCAGCCAGCTCTAAGACCAAATCTACGTAGGTGTTGGCAGCCGTGATTCTGCCACTGCCACTTGGTCTTGGAGCCAGGGATTGCTCCTCAACCTTTCAGTTGGAACACAGTGGGAACACAGCCAGTTCAGGTTCCTTGGAACCTAATCCCAGTAACTCTTTCTCAGACATACCATGTTCTTGCTGCCCTGTGACAGCAGTGTCAGTAAAGTGCTTTTCTTGGCAACGGCAGCTTTTGTGAATGGGRAACTTTCCAACTTGTCTTTGAAACTGGTTAAGGAGATCACCTCAGCTTTCTGATCTCTCTGGCTTTTTTGACCTAGAGACTGCCTGTCCCATGATCTCAGTGCAATAATATATATTAGAGAAATGCATGTTTCCCTTTGTTAGTGGTTTTCTGCCTTTAAATGCATTGTTTTCTATTTTCACCTTGAGCTTTTGTGTGAAAGGCCCCTAGCACAGCACTACCATTATTCTTAGCCAGGAGCCTTGTCCTACACTGAAGGTCTCTGAGGGGCTGAGGGACATGGCCCACTATTCTATTCCTTTCTGAAGGACAGGAACAGCTTTTAATTTTTCTGGTGCATGCCTCCAACTTAAAACAAGCTAAAACAAATAATGACTCCAGCCTTCTTCTTTAGGCAGACAATCAATCAGGCTTTGAATGACTGTTGTGCAGGTGAAATCTAATCTATTTTTACTGATTTGTACTAACATGTTTTCCACCATTTGTATCCACAAGTGGAATGTGGAAACCCTAGGGTTAGGAAACCCTAACCCTTTTTAGGCTTTATATGAGCCTTTATTTGACCCTAATACTTTTAAACATTTTGGTAAGTATTACCTATGCCCATTTCAGTTCAGCTGCAAAATCACTGAGYAATCTTATAATAAAAATAATTTTTCTTCATATAATTTCTTCAGAACCCTTTTCAGTCAATAATTTGATTACAAAGCCTTCAMACACTTTTTGCAATACTGCCACAGTCAGGATTAGACTAACAACGTGGTAATTATAAAGCTAAGGTGTTTGGGTCATATTTTATTCAATCAGTTCAATAAACTCGACTTGGGCAAARCACAACACGGTGGTTCATGAAAGAGAACTTTCTTGCCCTCAGTGTGGGGGATGTGAGATATCCCAGGGAGCTCTGTGTTTGTTTTTCAGTTGTACAAACCTGTTATCAGCTATCTAACCTGGACTCTGACACAATTCACTCATCCCTTCCTYCAACCCTTCACCTGAAAAAAGAAGGAAAATCAACTCATAACCTTTTAACCCTAAGAAATAGCCTGTCCATAGCACTGCCCTCCTGCTCTCTCTATAAAGCAGTGGGAYGATTTTATAAGCTTGCATTGCAATTAGAAAAAATACCCAACATGAGCAGGGGAAAGCAGGTAAATTGATTTATCTGGAGTACAAAGCCAGGGAGCAGTGCCAGAGAAAAATCTGATCCCAGGCAGAGAAGAGAGAAGGATGGTGGGAGCTTTCTTCTGCACAGGGTGTGGATCCTGGGGTTCAGTCCTGAGCCCAGCCAGTCTGGGAAAACAGACTAGCCAGGTTTGTAGTGCTCTTATTGCAAACATATTCCTTTGTCTTTAGAGCASTCATGGCATTCAAAACAGCTTGGTAAAGATCTCCATTTTCTGTTCTCACCTTCTGATGCCCCTAGCCCTGGAGGACAATTGTTTTTTATTTCCTCAATACTTTTCCCTGTGCTGTCCCTGATGGCTCTGCATCCAAGARATCCCTGATTGATGAACCCTGCATGTTGGGCTACATAAATGGAACAATTTGCCCCCTGTGACCATTTCTGAAATGCTACAAAGGACACAACGACACAAACCCAAGGTAACTATAAGAATGACACTGCCTCTTTGAGCTGAGCACTAATGSTGCTGTGAAAGAAGTCACCAGAGAGACAAATCCATCTTTGTTTGTATTTCTTTAGTTTTAAGAAATATAAAGTCTACAGCACTTAAAATGAACATTGCGGAGGCAGAGGCTGAGAACAAAATAGAGGAACACAGAAAAGGTCAAAAATAAAGTACAGATCTTGTATTGTTTTCACCTACATGACAAGGAAAACAACAACATTCACAGAAAGAATGGTATCCCACTCTTCTGGTTCTTAGGCCTCCCAGTTATCTTGCCAGGAAAAAGTGTGAGCTGACTGTTGATGAGATTTTAACTGATTTCTAAACARTAAGCTTATTCTTTTTTTGTCAACAGGGAGAGGAGTCAACTGCTAAGTTATTAGAAGAATGTTGACAAAAGCATCTGAACAATATTTGATTTTTATATTTACATAGCTTAGAATAAAGAGACTAGCAATTATGAAAATAATTGATAAATCACTGTTTCAGATTACATCATGATAAAAAAAACAAAAACAACCGTTATGTACTTCTTGTTAATTCTCATATGGTCTCATATGGTTGTGTGGTCCTCATGGATAACTGCTGCCAGTGGCCAGGTAAAATTCCCTAGTAAAGATGTTATTTCCCACATTTTGAAGCTTTCTCATATCTCTAGGAAGACTAATGGGAAGGGAGTGCAAGGGTGGAGAAAACAAGGTTCAAAGGAGGACAAAGAGATAATGGGTCTTTTCATTACCTGCCATTCACTATAGTAAAACCTCATTTTGCCTTTGCATAAATAACAGTAGACATATATACAATTTCAGTACCAATGCTAGTTGAAAATCTGTAGAAGCCCTGAAGTCACATCTGTTTGCACTTTCATTGTTTTATCAAAGAATTGTGACTTCCTTTTCTTTCTCACTCTTGGGAAAAAAATGTTCTAAAAATGGTGTCTCTCAACAACAAAAACTGCGAGAGTTCCACACATTTCCATTTCTACATTTAAATTCTGGAGATTTAAAATAGGCTTTTGATGTAAGTCAGGTTCTCCTTTAGACAATTATGCTTTGCATCAGTCTTGTTCTGGATAAAGATTTGTGCTATAAAAKGGGATCCACTGTTTTGGGTTACAGTGATGCTGGAAACTCCTTCATGTGGCCATCCAAACTTTTCCTCAGAACTGCTATGGTTGTTGTCCTCTAAGAAGTTATTTGCACATGACCCGATTAGAAACTGAGATGTAAAATGCCCCAAAAATCTGCCATGATACTTAGTTTAGTGAATTTTTTATACAATTAGCCTGTGTGACTACTATAGCACATGATGTGTGCTGAAAAACAGGGATACAGGACAAGCYTCTCTTGCAGCATTTAGGAAAGCATAGACTGTGCTTCCCAGTGTTCACTCAGACAGTGTTCTTTACAGAAAGTGTTYTTTAATCTTCAACCCTTCATTAACTGCAAAACACTGAAAATGGCTTTTATGTGACTTATGAGGAYGGAATAGATGTTACTGAAACTTCTTTTAAGTTGATCACTTAAGCCAAGTCTTCTAAGTGGTTTATGTTCTACCAGATAAACTGTGTTAGACTATTCTTATATCTCCTTTGTAGGTATGCTGACATTTTTTTTTCCTCTATATGATGCTGATTTTCTCAGGAAAGGCATTAATTACATTTTAATAAGCATTTTTTTACCAAATGCATGCTCAGAAAAGCATGGGAATAACACACTAAAAGTGYTGAAGAGCTACTTGCATGTGTTTTGCAAAAGGAAATGCAAATTCCTTCATAATCAGGAGAATCCCTGTCAGCTCAGCTGTGAATGAGACCTCACACACAAATAAATGACTGGAGTGATCTCTTCCAGCAGCTTTTGGGACTTTGTCAGTCATTGCACTTTCAAGTCTCCACTAACTTTGTGTGGGAAAACAGGATCAGGAATAGTTTAGCAGTGCCGTCATTGAAGATCACAAGTGGAGGATGGCTAAATAGTGCCAAAACCACTTCAACTATTTGTTACAGCTTGAGTGCTGTCTGACATACACCTCTCTAATGTTCCCAGACTGTACAGAAAACTGTAAATAAATGGGTAAAAGAATAATAACTTCATACCATCAATTGCACAAGGCAGCACTTTTTTCTAGACTCTTCAAAATTCTGGGTTTTAATGTATGCTGCCAACAACAAGTGAACACTCTCAGTTTTTCTTTCACGAACTGTCTCTTGTGCCTTTGCAGAATTTGTACACAGAGGAATGAACTCTATAGGTCATGCAGTAGACAGCAAGCATGTCCCATCCCTTTTTATTCTCCAAGTCAGATAGAACAGAGCAAGATTTACCAACAAATCTTTTGCGGATTATTGTCAGCCACTAATGCTGTTATTAAAAATACACCCACTGGTTTTCAAACCAGCAACTGGGAATTTCATGCAGATTGAAGTGTTGATTAAAATGCATAACATCTTTGTCACCTAACCCTGTGCTTAGCCAGGTTAGGTTTTGATTTGCACTTTGGTTTCTGCCTCCCTTTATTGTCTTGTGTTTTTTTAGACAAGCTGAAGATCAAGTAGTTTGATTTTCAATGATTAAATTAATATGGATTTTTTTTTTTTTTTGCAAACTTACCCAAGAACCAGCTTCACCCAAGGCATTTGATAGTTACATGGAATTCTGTCTATGAACATTTCTATTTATATTTGGAGGAAAAATTTGGATGAAGGCCTTGCAGCACCATTAGCATCATGGCTTGGATGTATTTTCCTGTGCTAGTGTTTGGCAGGCACTGAGATAACTGAGATAAGGAAAGACGCAATGTATAGCCCTTGTCTGGGGAATGCATCATAGCAGAAAGGCAAGATTTTGGGTAAGTGTCCTTTTGTGGGCCTAAATTTTCTTTTTCTTCATCTCTATATTTTTTTTTTAAATTTGATTTTTTAAAAAAAAAGTTTTCCTCCTTTGGCCTTTGTTTTCTCCACCCTTATGTCCTCTTCCCRTTGGTCTTCCTTGAGGTATAAGAAAGTTTCAAATGCTAGCAGGGTAGAATGTCCTCTTCTCCCACAGAGAGATGTCAGCTTGCTGGGGGCAGCCAAGGAACCAGCTGAAGAACAGGATTGCYTCTAATGGTTCTGCCCAAAGGGATGAGCTTACCCCCAGCTCAGCTTTGACCACAGCTAAGGWGGTTATGGAGGTTTCCTGCCTTCCATTTCCAAGTCAGTCCCCTTGAGTCAGTCCTGGTCATTTGGATGGAGGTTTACATCTCTGTGGTTTCAATTCTGCTTCTTCACAGRGGAAATGTTCCATACCTGCTCTGGGTCCAGCCTGTGAAGGGCAGGATCTGCCCAGAAGGCAACACACTCTGGATACAGGTGGGGAGTTTAGTGGCTCYATTAATGTTGATAAATACAGGAGGMAGKKARATATTCCTGATGACAATGCCAWGTGGGATGAACTGTCTTACAGTCATATAGCTTGGAGTTTTTCCTTGTGCAATGAACTGTAATCATACCCACCCTGGGTTTCCTTTGGGATAAAGGCAGTGGCCCTGAGATATAATTYACCTTTTGTGCTTGGGAAGGTGAATTGAGTTCATAATGTCTGAAGTACCGTCTCAAGTCTGTGTGGTGGTCTATTGGAGAGATATTTTTTTCAGTAGGCAATTGAGGATGTGTCTGGCACGATTTGGGGTACTGCATAATGCGGAGTGGAGGTGCTTGGAGGTGAAGAGCTTGTTGAGAAGGAGTGGATGGATTTTCTAGGAGCCCACACACTGGGGCTGGAAGAGGGCTGAGTCATGCCAGAGATAAGGGGTCTCYAATACCTTCACGTCATCCCCTTGGTTTTCCAGAACACTGCCTTCCTTGTTATCTTCCTTCTGCTTCCCACTGCTGCAGACTTCTGGAACACTCAGTCCCTCACACTACACATTCACTGGYATTATTTAATTACTTTAGAAGAATTGGAGTGCCTTCTGAATTTTCTGCTATGCTCTTTTTTTTTTTTTTTCTTAAACAGCTCAAAGCATTTTCCCCAAAGCCTTTGCTGGAGAAGATTGCATCAAAACATTTGTCTTTCTTCTTTCAGCATTAAGAGGCTGAGTGTGAATTGATGATAGGAGGATGAGAGGCAGCTGCACTGAATGCTGATCTGACTCACCTACTACCCAGCTCMTATTAAAGACCTCAGAGTTAAAAGTTGGAATGACCTTTCATGTTCACAGTGTGCCTGTAAAGTGGGATCYCTTCCCCTAGTGAGGACCTGTGCTCTCTCCCCTCCAGGTGTGCACCCACAGTGTAGCTGACATTGGGGACAGTGAGAGCTGTGGTGCAACCAAATGATTTAATCCCAGCTGCAACAAAAASAATTGAGCGAAACTTGCCATTTGAAAGAAATTTTTATTTGTTTTCATTCACTTTTTGGTATGTATTTCTCCAGAATTCTGTTTGTCAAGGTGGCCTTTTTCAAGTACTCCCAAATCTGGAAACTGATGCTAACCACATGTCCACATAAATTTTAAAGCACTTAAATCAGTTGATGAGGAAGAGTGAGTGCACTGTTAATTCCAGTACAAGTGGCACTCAGCTCTAATAATATTCAGGGCACTGTTGAAAGCATACCTTTCCTTTAGTGCAAGTATGCTAATCATGTCTCAGTCTGGGACAGCTCTAAGCACTATTTTAGTAGCATTTCTCATCAAAATTTCTTCAACATTTTAATTAAACAGTGTTTGTTTAATCTCCAGGTCTTTTAAATTGGTGAAACCGCTCCTTAATGAGTGTTTTTCTGGCTCATAAGAGCCCCATTGGAATTGTTTTAAGGATGCAGACCTAGCAAGCAGAAAGGGGGAAGACTGGTTGCCTCYCCAGTGTTTTGGATCTGCAGAACAGCAGGGACAGCTTCTGAACCAAAAGAGGGAACCACTCCTCACAGCCATGCCAATACTTGATTTTCTCTCCCTCTTCCCTSTTTTACTAAAGTAATTTATCTGTCTATATATGCTTGTGTTCAGCACTCCCTCACCCTGAATTTCTTTGATATAAACAAAGTCCAAGGAAGCTACTAGTGCCTGTGGTAGCATTAACACTTAGACACTTGACATGGAGCAAACCTGGTTTTGTATTGATCAGAGTAATATCTGGTCACTCTAAGAACCACTTTTCAAACAGAAGAAATGTAGCTTTTTTTTTTTTTTCTCTGAGGTACAGTCGCAAGCAAAGGAGGAGATCCACTTCATAACCTGCTAATCCCAGACACTCTTTCAGACAGGAGAAGTAGTGGTGCTGTTGGGAAATGGACATGTTCACATAAAACATAAACTTGTATTCTGTCCTCTTGATTTCTTCCACTTCCAGACAGAACTGCTATTGTATTTTAACACTGAAATACATTGGTTACTGATGAATCRTTTCACTGAAAAGGGGCTGCTTGCRTACTATTACTCCATTGCTRCTCCCTTCTCATGATGAAGAGTTGTTGTGCCCGGCCTTTAGGAGGAATGTGTAGAGGCAAGATGTGACTATATTTAATAAAGAAGACAAGATACCAGAAACAAGCTTTTMATCCTGCATAGTACATGACATTTGTTCTTGAGCATGTATTGAAGGACAYCATCTTTGGCTTCTTTAGTATTTTTCCGGTGTATTGATTTATATTACTTTGCAAAGGATGGCATAATGGCATTATTTCTCATTTCTTTAGGAAATGACATTGGATTTCATTTGGCATGGTCTGTTGAAAGCAGTATCTGATGGCAGACAGATCTCACATTCACAAAAGACCTCTAGATTTTATAAGTTGACTACGGTATTCAGTTTTGGAAGACAGATTACACTTAGTAGAATTCCAAAGGCATCAAGGTGAGTCACCTCTATCTTTTAAATTTCTTGTTTATGTACTGTACCTTCTGCTGTCATGTYGAGCTTCATATTCCTGTCATAATTTGAAAAGGCTTAAAAAGATACTTTACTACGGTTGCAGCCCAAGTTCTCTGCTATCCCAGTGCTCTGCTTTCAAAGGCAGTCTTTGTGTGTTGTGTAACAGGTTTATTGAAACACATTCTCTGCAGGGGCTTTTGTATTTCTTTAAGAATAACTCTATCTTGTTTCATAGAAACAGGATTTTTTAAATAATTCTTTCTGGTTTCCCAGAGAAATTAGACAGAATCAGATGTAGTTGTTATAAAGTTCTAAAGGAAGTGAAATATCASAGAACATACCACATTCAAACAGTTATAGATAGTGTAATGAATGATTTTGCAGAGAGCACAAAAATACTTGCTAAATCACTTTAGATAAAAAGAAATAAAATTGAAGCATTATCTTGAGAATCCTTACCATAATCGTATATTGTTTGTAGGAATCATGTGGAACAAACATCACCTCTGACATTTACATTAATAGTRTGATTTCCAGAGAGATATTTCAGTTCATTTCTTTYRCCTCTRTTTTCTCTAGTGGCTGTTCCTTAGSCTGTGTCTTGATATAATGGATAATATAAATCCCACGCTTCTTCAAAAGCAGAAAGTGGTGCTTTGCAGGATGTAAACACTTTTGCCCTGTAAGTATTCAAAGACTCTATTTGTCTGCATGCAGCAGGGACTCCTGCTAACCAGCTGGTCTGTGTCTACCTTCTATTCAGGTTTTATTATTCCATTTATTTTTTCTTGGCCTCCTGTGTTCTCTCACAGAGCAAAACTTAATTAATGCTTCTGTCTTCACTCCAGGTAGATCACCAAACAGCGGTTTACAGGACAAAAAAAATGTTACTGCTAGGTTTTGATTATCCATCTAGTTTCAGGTTAGTTTAGGTTAGCTTAAAGYACTTTACATAAAAGGAAGAGGGTGTCATTTTTGGAAAGGTGGGTCTGGAAGTGGCTCTGTTATTTATTGACCACCACTGAAAAAGTTACTTCACACTGTCAGGAAAAATGGCCAAAAAAAAATCATGTGTACATACAAGCCAGGTAACCTCAGGAAGCTGTGCAATSTTAGGGAAAGGGCAGGTAACTGCAGTGGTAAGACTGCTCTGCTGCTCATGTTTGGGAGCAGAAAATCCTGTGACAAGGAGGAGGGAAATACTTGGGGAATAATCCCCCTGTGGAAGGCAAATGAGTAAGTGGCCTCGTTTGATTACCTTTAATGCATAAGTCTTAAGAGATTGCAGAAAGTGTTAAAAGAGGAGTGAGAAAATTTCACTGCTTGAGGACAGGYTGAGGTGACACTACTGGGATTCTCCGGGAGCCAATCCTGCCCAATGGGGACCCCCTCACAAATGCTCCTTTTTCTTTTCTTCCTTCTTTTATTTTTACATCTTATCTGGAAAGAGACCAGAATACAAGTGGAAAGTAAMAACATTGCCTGATCTATGCTCAAAAAGAAGGATATACCTTTTTTTTTTGGTGCAGTTTGTTTGTTTGGTTTAGTTATTTTTACTTATCTCTCTTTCTTTGGATGAGTGATGTATTAGCTTTAATTAAATATTGATGTAAGCAGCCAACCATCACAGGGACATGTGCATAAGGAGCACATGTATCTCTATGACATTTCCAACAATCAAGCAAACCCAGAACAAATGAGGAAACTCTGTCTAATTCTGTGCCTTTGAATCAAGAGTATCTGGACTGAGGCTCTTMCCACACAAGGCTTGATGTACTCAGATATGGCTCCTTTTCCCTTGTTCCACAATTTCTTAAATGGAAGATCATCCACCTCTGGATGCAGGTAAACCTTCTTAGTTTCCATGAGAACTGTCTGGGTACATCTCTGGAAGGCATCTGGTCACTAATGGGAAAATGGGGACATTATAAAACAGATTGTTCCTGTTTTCACTGACTCAGTACCAACATGTACAAAGAATTCCAATTTGCCAAATGTCTCACCAAGCCATTGTCTCAGAATATGAACAAAGATCCTTCAGAAATAATCAGGTTGTTTCTGTGAGCTGTTGCATAGAGTGGGAAAAGGTAGTTCCRTTTTCTTGAGTGGAAAAGCACTTACCATTATTCCCAAATTTGATTAGACAGAAAATCTACGCAGCAAATTGACATACATTTTATTTTAGCATAAGAGTTTATCAAAGAGGCAGCAGTCTGTGTGTGTTGGAAGAATGCAAAAACCATTTGCCATGTCTGACTGCATAAGCACAGCCAGTTTAACTACTTTGCTGCAGCAGTACCATCTGTCAGTTCAGCTATAAGGCATGTTTTTATATCACAATAAGGATGGTTTCTCTTTCATCTTAAAAAAAGTGGGGAAAGAAAATGATGATTTTTTTTCTGTCATTTACATTTAACTGCTGCCTCACAGGTGTCAGATTAGTTTCTATCTTTTTCCCCAGGAAAAAAATACAAATAACAAAATCACCAGCGTCATCATTACCACCATCACCACCACCACTACCACCATTATCAACAATAAAAAAAAGAGAAAGAAAAAACACTCTTCACAACCCTTTCCACCTTCTTCATCATCACCCAGAAAAAAAGTAAATGCCTCAAACATTCTCCATTGTGAGTAGCAGCTTCTGGACTCCCCTTTCCTATGTGTGGTGAGAACTCAGAGCTGATGGGAGCAGTGTCACCGATCATCTCTGTGGTTTCTGGCACTGCTTTGGTTGTTCTCAGCTTCTGACAGAACACCAAAGGTGTTCCTGAAGTATTTCCTGCATTTTTCACACTTGATTATCAGACCCAAGATTATTTGCTCACGTAGTCCCATAGCCTGAGCTGATTTTATTTTGTTAATGAATATGTATTTACAAAAATGTCAAGATATTTTAATTTTCTTCTTTTCCCTCCAGGAGAAAGATAATGTATGTCAACAGAAGCTGAAAATTTTTCTCCCTAAGGGTTTTCCTAGTAGAGGAGGAGGAGTCCTGAATAAGTGCTGGACAAGTACAATGTGCTAAAATCATCACTAGGTTCATAATTTGTAAATGAAATCTAGATTTGCATGCTGCAATAATTTATTCCTGGTGAAATATCCTGCTAGGGCCRTGAAGTTATACAAATTAATTATCCCCTAGGCTTCTGGGTCTCTTCTGTGTCTGGCTCAAGAAATAGATTCCTACAGAGGCAAAATTGCTTCTGCTCCTCTACAGGGAAATGGTTCTGGTGTGGCTGGGAGGTTGGGGCATGCATCAGGGTGTTGGCACATGAAACAGGTAAGATCCTAAACAGATTCTTGTGTTTAAGATCATTTGGTCTTCCTGTGCCTCAGTTTGATGCCCATGCAATTGAAGGAAGAGCTCTTCCACACTTTATTATTCAATAAAGTACTACAAAGTATTTTGAAGAGTGATGAACAGTAGTTTTTTCCCCTGAAAATATGATCTCAAATAGATCATCAAATCTTTTAGGAAATCTTTTTGGCTACAGTGACAATGCTGAGTGACAGTGTGTTTAAGGTCACAATGCATGACATGAAAAGGTCATTTGGAGTATGTGAGGAAGCYGCCCTTTCCCTGGGATGATCATGAGACCACCACCATTTTCCTGGCTCTTTGTTCCCCTCTATCTTTGCCTCAGGGTGTGGATGGAGATGACATGGCCCTTTTCCTTGAAAGTCATGGACCACTGCAACTGTGCCCAAGGTCACTGTGGGCAGCCTCCATTGCTCCCAGTAAATCAGCACCAGCTTCCATGCAATTGTTCCCTCTCCAGGGACTGCCAAATGGCACCAGTTGGTGACCTTTCCCAGCACGATGCTGAACACAGAGATTAATCCCCTCCCTGCTTCTACTGCAGCATCTGTTTCCCTGTAACATGGCTCCTGCTCACTCTAGCAGGCAACTTGCATCTCAAGCCTTTTGAAGATGTTGTATTTCACTTRCAGTACTTCATAAAAAGCATATTGGAACAAGCTAACCTTTAAGAGAATTTTGCTGACCTGCATTGAGTTCTTTTATAATTAAATCTGGCACACTCCAGCTCTAGGTTCTGAGTCACCTCTTCACATCACAGCAAGGAGCTACTGAGACCTCCAGCCCTTTGAAATTGCAAAAACATTTTGTAAGACCATTTTCTGTGTTGATTGAGTTGTAGTTACCTTGGGAAAAGTCTCTGGAACCTTTAAAAGAAACAATTTCTTGTCAGCTCAACGTGACACTCTTAAAAGACTGAGTATTAGGAAATGATTTCATTAAAAAGGAAAAGAATTCTTACTGAAACTTTTAGATGTGCCAAATCCCTATTGACAGGACCTTTCACTTACCACAAATGAGATAAATGGAAATATCAATGTCATATTAGGTAAGCAACTAAACGGAAAGAGTGAGTTTGAAGAGTCAAAGAACCCATTGGGAAAAGCAGAGCATATCTTCAATGGCTGAAGAAATGAAAAACATTCTTCAAACGGCTGCTTTATCAGGATGTGAAAAGGCCAAGCCTTTATGCTGCTGTAATTTATGGATATCTCCTGTTTGTAGGACAAAGTGAAATAGAAAAACTTAATCATATTTCTGCTGGAGGAAGAAAAGACTCAGCCTCCCTTCTGTTTAAAAACTCAAATTAATTTTAACTCAATTGCCGTTTGTATGGCTACCAAGTATGAAAACGTGGGTAGAGGTGCACAATGTAACTTTTGAAGCACACTTGCCAAAGACAATGCTAGCAGGAACTCAAAAAGTACATCTAAAATTAGGACATGGCCCTAAAGCCCCAGTTATCAAGCTTTTCTCTCCTTTGGGGCATTAGAAGTAATTGCAATCTGGTCTCTTCAGCTTTACTTTCCGTTTTGGCTTTTATACACATACTATCATCATGATTAATGAAGACATCATCGTGCACTAAAAATGTTACATTTGACAAGTGCTTCAATTAATGCATCAAATATTATGCTCAGTTCAAATTCCCTGAACCTATGGAGTTCACTTGAAAGCAAAGTCCTTCCTCTGGGCAATGCTCCCAGCTTTCRCAGCACTCTCATGATTGCTATAATGGAGAGGCAAAATAATGACCACCCCTGCCCCCAGCTGCAATTYCTGCAGTTCTACCATTAAGTCCTTTCTAGAATCAAGAGAATATTTTGCTGGCTTTATTTTGTTCAACAGCAGTGACTTCTGGTTTGTCCTTAAACTCAGTCTAAACTCATTTCCCTGTGTGATATCCTGAAGAATGAATTACTTTCCTGGCCTGTTGCAAGAACCTGTTCAGAATTAACTTGGAGAACCAAGTCACTGTTTTGTTGCACTACAAGTCATACAGTTTCCTTGCTTTTACCAAATTTTAAATTATGATGTAGTCAATATCCTTTTTAACAAAACCCCAAAACCATGTTTTTCTTTTCTGTTCTTAAATTAGAAATGTGTGGTAAAACGCAGCCTGCTTAGCTGCACAGTGCCCATCCAGCCACTCTCTCACTCCCMCTCCTCAAAAGGACAAGGGACAAATTAAAACAAAAAACCTTGTGGGTTTCAATGTGGCCAGGGAGATCACCTTCTTAGTAAACCTCATACATCAATTTGATGCGAGACTGTATTATGATCCAGTTATTAAAATTATTAGAGATGCCTCTGCCCAAATTAAAGTGCAAACAAGACCATATGCCAAAGTCAATAGTATGGATTTTATTTAACAGTAATTGTGATGTGGAGTGAAAGAGAGATAGAAAGAAATGGCAAAAAAAATGAGAAAGGAGCGAAAGAGAGTGAGAGAGACAGATTAAGTAGAAAATATCACCACTCCATGGATCCCAGCAATGTCACCTTTATCTTATCTCAGGTTCTCTTAGGTGACCTAACTCAGTCCAAGGTCCCAGTCAAGAGGCATATTTGGGGAGGGGTGGGCTTTAGTGTTACAGCTTCTTTTCACAGTTTTGCCATAATGGGCAAAAAGTCCTTCATAACAATGTTTAAGCCATGAACTATAACATTTTGATCTTTCATCAAGTCTTGCTGGATACTTCAGATATGCTGTACTGAAAAGGTGACCCTGTCTATACAAACTTCTCCTTAGTGCCAGTAGAGCACATCACTGATTTTCCCTTAATCTCATTACTTATTTTATAGAATTCTGTTATTAAAAAACATATTATCATCTCTGTACTGTCAGCAAGGAGTCACTTGTGGTTTGAAGGGTAATGAACCCATGCTGAGTGATGTTCACATAAGAAATTATGGTGGGGAGCTGGTATGATACTGGTGACAGGTGTAACAAACTAGATGGGTGATTTGTGGGCCTTATTTCCTGCAGATGCTTGCAATTAGCTGGAGTTTGCTCAATTTTATCTGGCTCTTGCTCAGAATTCTGTTTCTGGTGGATACTGAGAGTGCTTAATTCTGAGGTTCATAGATATTATGTGTCTCTTCAGGTCTATGTTGGCTGTGGTCTGCCAAAAGGAATTTATCTTGACAGCATGGCTGTCAGTGTTCCCAGACCAAAACAGGCCTTTGYAGAGGAGTGTGAAATGTGTGCCCCAATTTTCTGGGCTTTCCTAATGCTTGCTGTATGAAAGATCCTCTGTGAGTTTGCCTATTCATTCTGCTCRAATCACTGCTCAGAAGAATGGGAAACCTTTTTACTTGTCGTCTCATTCACAGTTGGCTTTTTCAATAGATGAGCCTTATGGATAAAAGAAATCCGTTTTCTTTATTCTGTCAAAGTGAAGGTTAAGACAAGGGTTCACAATTTTGAAAACAAGACACAGGGCAATGAAATGAATTATTAACAGTGCCCTTGCATTTTGACTGATAATCTTTCTACTCCTGTTACATTTTCCTTTAGAGATATCATTTATCAGTTGGATGGAGAGTAAACCTTTGCATCCTTTCCATCTGTGTGAGCTGCTGAAAACCTTTTTCTTCAGTCTTTGACCTTTCTTTATTTCACTCATTCCCTTCAGCTCTCTCTCCTGTCTCTACTCTCCTCTTCCACACCCCCTTTCAATCAATTTGTGTWCTTTTTTTAATAAAAACTGGGACCTGGGGAATACATCTCTCGCTGCTTAAATTCAGCTGCCCAGCCTGGCTTAGTATGAACAGCGATGCTAAAACAGGTTAATTTCAATCCTGTAGTTTCCCTAGTGTAACTCCAAGCTAATGCACGGTGGGGTTTGCCCATTCCACCATCCTAGCCTCACTCTAAGCTACTGCAATGGGTTTTCACTCATCCAGTTCATCAGAGCCACTCCAGTGGCAGCCCAGACAGCCTGCTAAGTCATGTGCTAATGCAGCAAGGCTTTGCTTTGTCTAGCTGCACTAATCTTATGCACTACAATCCTTTGTGAATAATACAAATAAGAAAACAAATAAACTGTACAAAGACATCTGTGCATTGAGCCTGAGAGCTCTTCCTCTTCCCATATTTTCACTGAGCATGTACAACACCACAGAATAATTTGTCACAGAGTTTGATTTCAATCCCTTCTTTTACTGTTATAGAAGTACCAGGCAGGCATTTGTTCTTTGTATGTTCAAAACCTACTATTTTTCTGATCTTAATTTATGACCACTGTGCAGAATGTATCTGACTGGAGCAAACAGTTATTTATATTCCAATTACRATCAAAGAGGCACAGCAGAGTCTCTTCCATCTCTTGCCTCTAACTTAGCCATATAGGCTGTCACTAAATGCAACATTTCAGCAGCTATCAGACAAGCTGCTTTGTATTCTTATGAGTTTTCTGTTAAAAGTAAACTCCTGTGAAAGAAGAACTACATATGCAGAGCACAGCCCTGGAAGCAATGATTTTATTTTTTGTTGCTCTGCTTGGGTAGAAATTGGATTCGTTTCTACTTCTTGGGGTTTTTTTTTTTTTTTTTTCAGCAGCTTTAAAGCAATGAGGGAGGGCAGATGTCAGGGTGTTTCTCTTGTTCCTTTTTATGAAGTAGAGCTCAAATCCAGCCAACTCTGTGTCTGTGCCTGTTGTAGCAAACACGGTGTCCCTGGGTCTGCCTCAGGGAGCAGTGGGCACTCGTGGTCCTGTGCTAAGCCCTGCTCCCCTCCAAGGAGACACAGTGGCCTCCTCGGTGTGATTTACTGGGCCCAGAGTGGCTGTGAGCCCTGCAGGGCCCTCCTGTGAAGGTGGCTCTGCTTGGGGGCTTGGTCTGGGCTAACCAGGCTAATATTGTACATTATTGTAAAATTGTACATTATTATAATAAAATTGTACAATATTATAGAGGATTGCTCACAATCCATGGGATGGGTGCTCAAGGCCATGTTTTGGGCACAGCCTTGGCACTTGCAATGGCCCCAGACTTTCTCACGGATGGGGAAAGTGTGGGAGCACAAACTGCCCAAAAGGAATGTCCTGGCTGGCATGAGGGCACTGACACGAGGCCTTTGCACAGTGCACAGAGGATAAGCAGTGCTGTACGGGTTCCCTAGCCCTCCTGAGATCACAGGTTAAGGCTTACTGCAAATCTTTCCTTGCCCAGGCGCGTTCCATTGACTCTGACTCTTCTGGGGAGGACAATAGAGGCACAAGGGCTGCAGGGATCCTCAGCASCTCATGAGAGTGCTGGCAGAGCCAGGCTGGGACACTGTGGCCTCACCCTGGTGCTGTGAGGAGTGTTTGGGATGCTGGCCATGAGAAGACAAGGTTACACTTTTCTGATCAATCAGCCTTTCTCATTTTGGCATCTCTGAGCGTCTCTGGGCCACTGTCCGTGTTTGCCTGCCCTGGGGACATGGCTCATTACTGGAGAGATCTGTGCAGCCCTTTCTCTGCTGGCTTGTGTAAGTGAATGTTTCATTTTCTTTGTTTGGAAATATGAATTTGTGTCCCCAGCTCCCTCGGTGGTTAGCTTCCTCTATAATTAACAAGTGTTTATGCTTTCCCCATGGGGTACAAGAACAAGTCAATCTTTACTTCCTTTCTATACACAGTATATTTTTGCCAAGGCTCAAATGCTTTCTAATGTGGTACACTCAATCTCTTTCCTAAAATCAATGTTTCCAAACACAATTAGCAGTGCTGTAATAGACTTCAAAATATCACAAAAGAACTGTGAGCTAGAGGGCTCCAAGTTACCACTGACAGCCTAGATAAGGATATGTTAGCTCTACTGCTGGAGAAAGAAGTTAATTTTTCCCTCTTTCACTCAGATAACAAGTTCCAATATTATATGTTATAGAAATAATTTACATAATTACAATTTTCATTGACCTATGCTGCTTTTTCGTATTGTTGAAAGAAAATATATTTATCACAAAGTTATAACATACATAGCTTTTGTTTCCTTTATACAAGGACTATTTTTCTGTTCCATTTGCATATAACTAACCAAATGTTTCAGAAATTTTAACTCTACCGTAGATTTTTATGACTTGTAGTAAATTTTAAAAAAAGGTACTACTGTTTGCAGTGTCTGTCTAAAAGACACATTAGTGCAYTTAATCTGGTGACATTACAGACTATTTGCTTCCCAATCTCTTCCATGAGCCCTAATCACAGGTTTAGCCATAAGCCTCATATAAAAATGCTAGTTTTTATATTAGGAACACAAGGAACAGTAACTGGAAAGCTCCTCTAGGTCATGGAGAAATGCCTGTCATCTGCTACTTGTTTCTTTTATAAACTCATACCTCAGGGTCCCGATAGAGGATAGCTGGCCAGACTCACTCACTCACTGGTTGCTAAAGGTGGAACCCCACAGTTCTAAATAGCAAAAATTCATATACTTTGTTGTTGAAACCAGTCTCCTGATGGTGATGGTCTTTTCAACTCCTACATCAATATTTAGATGTTTTTAGTAGCAGGATGCCTTGACTTAAAAAAMCAAAAAGACAAAATAAAAAGGCTTTTCTTACCTCTCCTTTCCTTTTRCAGAAGATGCAGGATATGCAGAGCTTTTGTTTCTAAATTTAGACCTCTGGGTATGGCTATAAGAGGACAAATCTGGCATCTGTTTAAAAAATAAATTGTGGTGAGAAAGCTTTGTGCATGTTTTTGATAGATTTGCTAAGTACTCCTGCCAATGTAATAATCCTCMAAAAAATCCTGACGATTCACAGAAGAGGCCAAGAGTCTGAATCATTATTGATTTTATCCTTTAAATAAAATTCATAATTATGTTTTCAATTTGCTGTGACCAGTGAAATGGAATCACCACATTGAAAACCTCTCACTTGGTTATAGCTGGGGTTTTGCTAAAGGCAAAAAAAAAAGAATTGCAAAAATCCATTGATTTCAGTGAGCTGTTAACAGAACTTGTGATCATTGTAATCAGGTATATTATTTCCAGTTAGTTCATAGATTTTCACAACTTCACTGCATCAACATTTCAAACAAAAGCTTCTAGCCTATCTCTGAGGAAATGTGACACTGACTGATGCAGGAGGCTGTGCATGTACACGCAAATATTTGCAAATGCAGTTTAGGAACACTGCATTTAATGTGTACATATGGGAAGGGAGGAACCCACATTAATAACTTACAGTGATACAGCTGATCTTTAATAACTTAGTTGTGGAACTAAATAAATTTCTTTTTCTTCTTGTATGTGTTGGACAAGTTGCTATCTTTTCACAGAATCACAGAATAGYTTGAGCTGAAAGGGATCTTTAAAAGTGATCCAGTCCAACCACCCTACAATGAGAAGGGACATCTTCACTTTCAGTGTTGTTCAGCACACACTGGTATGGGATTYTGATCCTGCTAAGCCTCTGTGTGCCACTGCAAGCCAAATCAGTCCCTTAACTTGGCATGGATGTTGCTGACATCAGTGCTACCTGTGAAGTYTTGCTAGGGAATTTCAGTCAGCCATAGAGAAAGCCAGTATGTCTTTCTCAGGTCAGGTACCAGTCACATCGAGTAGAGTTGCAACAAAGAATAAAGAATGTTCACTGCCAAAGAAATGCCACTGTCAGGTCCCCTTCTGAGCTCCTCGAGTGCCTGAACCCTTGAGAGCATCCCTACTGCTGCTGCTGCTCTTGTCGTCCTGCATTTGCACATCCTGAAGTGTTATGTTTCTTTTGSCATCTTTCTCATTGAAAATTATTGCCAGCAGCATGAGTGAGAGTTTCTTTCTCCTTTTGCTTCTTTTTGTGTTTCCCTGAAAGTGGCTTAAATCACTGGAGTCTATTGCATGCCATCAGCTACAGATTATGCAAAGACAATTTTATGTACTTAAGCTTGTCTCAAGCCTGTCCCAATATTTTTAAGATGTGCAGAATATCAATTTTCTTTCACAATCCATGCTTTAGTGGTGGAGTCCTAAGACAAAATATTGTTAAAACCAGAGACTGAAAGTAAATATAGAAGACAAAAAACTATACTGTCCCTGAGGCACTGAGTTTTAAAAGGCAATTTTTTTAAAAAAGAAGCTCATGAGCATGAATCAACATTTGTCAATGTAGGCTTAGGCAGGGATTTCCTTTGTGAACTATTATGGTTCGTTATGGAATTTTTCTGAACAGTTTGCTCCTAAGCAAAAAGTGATGTGAACTGTAAAGGCCATCCACAGGTTGTTGAGAYACATGACACCAAGACAGGAGTGTTGCTAGGGAGTGTTGCTATAGAATTTCATAGGGAGTGTTGCTACAGAAAACAATTAGTGATCAGACTGAATCGCAGATTTCAAAATGGGGTCCAAATTCAGAGGACGTGGCTGTTCACGTGGATACGAGGACTTTATGAACTGCATTAGTGCAACTAATTCCATTGTAATTGCAAGGCTGAATGTTCTAATGAGGAAATGAAGTTGCCTTCATTTTCTGAGTCCAAAGAATATTGAAGCATTTTTTCCCAAAGGGCTGACTTTGCCAGATCTCCAGAGAGACCTTTTTCATACAATTAAGAAATTAAGAGCGGATATTAATAAAGTCTTGTAAAAATGTGAGACCAGTCTTAAAATAAGTTCACTAAAATACAGAAGGACTTTTAACTTGGGCCTCACAATGCAAATAGAAGTATTGACAACATGGTAAGAATTACAAATAAATAAATATTAAACCAGTGGGAAAGGAGAAATACAATCCTTTCTTCTCACCTGTTTTGTCTGGATTGRGTCCTAYAATGCAGAAAATTCTTCTTATAGAYTTCCTCTGCATTAAATGAAAGCTAGGTGGCAAAACAGTTTATTTATGATATGGGTGCCTACCTTCTCTTTTAAGTGATATGAAAATGGTCCTCAAGGCCTCCTRTGAACTGTGGAGTGCTTTCAATTGCCCATGACTTCAGCAGGTTTGATGATGCTGAACGTTTCACAGGAGCAATTTCTACTGCACCAGTTCTCAAAATTACAGAGCGCAGAAAGCACTGACAGGGTGTCATGGGGTTCTGAYAGATGGGTCAATTGCATACCAACATTTGAGTGGGCAATAGCTTAGGCCCACTTAGTTTTACTAAACAGCATGACAGAAATGGATAAAAAACACACACTGCCTCTACAGTGACCCATTTCAGTTACACGGGAGAGTGGCCTGGCTTTGGGATAATATATATTTATGTGGAGTTTTGCAAATCAACAAAAGTAAAGTTGTAAGAGTGATATTCTGCAATGGAGAAATCCAGAGTAGAGGTACAAACAAAAACCTGTTTCTCATTGAAATATGTAGGTTAGATGAGCAAGATGGAGACTGAGGTTGAATATTCTTGAAAAAATAGTTAGAGTTCTGAAAATTGCTAGAGTAACAATAACATAGGCTTTTTTTTTTTTTTTTTTTCTAAGAAAGCTAGATCTTCAGTGATTATAATTAATAAAAGGTAATTTGGCACTATCACACTATGAAAATTGCACCTGTGTGTGTTTTGGCCGGAGTAGAGTTAATTTTTTCACTGACACGGTGGTTAAGCATGGGACAGGTACCCAGGGACGTGCTGGACTCACCATCCCTGGAAGTGTTCAAGAAGTGACTGGACYGGCACTTAGCATGGGGATTTGTGCTGGAAACAGTGTTGATAATACTGGAATGTTTCTGTTATTGCTGAGCAGCTCTTGCRCAGAGTCAAGGCTGTTTTTGCTCCCCACCCCACCGGAGGATGGGCTTGGGGAGTGCATGATTTTGGAAGAGAACACAGTGGGGACAGCTGACTCCAGCTGACCCAAGGGATATCCCGCCCCATACGACATCATGCTCAGCAAAAAAACTAGGGAGAAGCCTAGCTGGGAGGCTGCTGCTTGGGAACAGGCTGGGCATCAGTCGGTGGTGAGAAATTTTCTCTCATTTTTATTTCCCTTTCATTAAAATTATTACTATTCACACTACTATAAAGATTTTATCTTAATTATAAAATTGTTCTTATCCGAATCCATGAGTTTTCTCACTTTCACCCTTCCAATTCTGTCCCCTGCAGTGCCACTGAGGGAGAGTGAGCAAGTGGCTGTGTGGCTCTTGGTTGTCAGCTGGGGTTAAACCATGACGAGCAGTTATATGGGCTTTCCAGTAATAAAGCACAGTCGATAACAAGCATTGGTGTTACAGCTGCTGTCTTCCATTTCTGTCCAATTCATCTGTCTCAGTGCCTGGAGCTGTTCAGCAAGACCAAGGGAAACAACATTAGCCTCTTTATTATTTATAACTCATTTTTTTTCCCYGATAACACTGCAATACCATAAACACTGTTTCCATGGAAACTCAAATAAGACAAAATTACCATGGATATTGTTGTTTATACCTCTAGGAATATAGGTATCTAAAGTTTCAACCTGTCCCTGCGTGACRAAGGAGTGCAGAAGTGATTGATATTTTTAATTACTGGGTAATATTGGCTGAGTTGGGGAATTTCTTGAATTGCAGTGCAGTGTGTTGCAATCTTGTTATCCAATTACATCTTATGCTTCTCACTGAGTTTATTTCATTTGAAAGCTGTTCTTTTAAAAATGCAATTAGAAGTTCCCTGGGTCTGTAGACTTTGGTGATGCTGAATGGCGCATTACATTTATRTGATATGGAGAAACAGCATTTAAACATTAGGGAACCAAAAATGTCTTTGTGGGTTTTGTAATGGAGATGGATAAACCTGAGGCTGTATGAGAAATTAAAAACAAAATTAAGTGATCTGAACTGTAAAGCCCATCCACAGGTTACTTAAGGCATGGCTGAAAAGGGAAACATTTCCTTTGAGTTAGCAGCTGGAAAAGTGAAGACCCTCATTTAAACTTCAAAGGCCAATTACCCCCAGCTGAACAACCTAACCAAACCACAGACTCAATGATTCTGTRGAAGAATCTGAAAATCTAAAAATGGGCCAAAGAAAGAGCTGTAGCAATACTGTAGGGATAGGTATTACTAGCCTAGTAGTAGGTGAGGAGTTCTTCTCTTATTTCATGCAGAATCCTACAAAACTTGAAAAATGCTCTTTTTCCCAGTTATGTGAGAACAAAATTTCTGTAGAACTGGGTGATCCACTAAATCCCATTATGTGAAAGAAGGGGGTGTGTATCTCTTATTTCTCCTAGTGAGAGTCTTAGTGCCCTTTAGTAAGTAAACCAAACAAGCTTTTGTTCCAAAATGCTGAACTTGAAGAAGCATGGCTCTCTCATTGGTGGATTAGAACAACCTGAAAGGTGTTAACTGGTGCTGCATTGGGCTTGCAATTATTTATACAAGGTGAAATTTTATTAAAAAGGGGGGCTCAGAACATGTCCTCTCACCTGTCAATAACAAGCCTGGTGTTCTGAGCACTGCTCTGTGAAACAAAGCCAAAACCATTCCTGCAGAGATGATTAAAGGAATGTTCCTTGGTGAAGGGGCAAAACAGAGCCGAGGCATTTTKGAGAAAATCTGGGACAGAGCTAGGGAATTAAAGCAGCAGCCTTTTTAATCAAGTCCATTCTTTCCTTAATTTTCTTACCAAGCGCTTGGAACTGAAACATTCGCTCTTGCAGTTTAATGGAACRTGTTGTCAGACTTAAACAGAATTTTTAACTCTGACTGGTTTTWTTCGAGAATTTGGATTTGTTTGTTTTAATCTCAGTAAAATCTATTTTGTAATCAGTTGCTTTGCAAGCATATCAGTTATTGACAATGCTGATCTGCAGAATAATGCCATGAATGTTTCTGCTTCTCAGCCAGAATGGATGTTTCCTGCTGAAGGAAACTGGAATAGATCTTTTCTCCTTGAAGTAGCAGAAACTGTCTTTTTTTTTTTTTTTTTTTTTTTTTTTGCACCTCAGTAAAGGTGTCTCTCGAGTTTAAGTCTTTTTTGCAAGAGAGCACAGGAGAGCTTCATTAGGTTGGTGGATAGGCTAGTAAAACATTTTTTGTCTACAATATCCAGTACAATGATCCAGTACAATTATTGCTCCATTCTAATGCCACACTACAGCTTTATGTTGGCAAGGAACTAAGATATATTTTTTCCTCTTCTGAACCAAATAGCTAAGGAGGGGTCTAACATTTGAACCATTCTTGGGCTGGAGGTGCTCCARTTGCCAGAACTGAGATTCCCCTGCAGCTTGTGGTGCAGCCCGTGGTGTTCCGTGGTTCCTTAGCAAATGTTAGAGTGGCTTTGGCTATTATTTCCTCTAGAGGAAGGAATTTCATAAACATTAATCTGTGCTATGGATTAGATTTCATTATTTTAATCAAGCCAGGGCAGGGGATTTTAATCACTAATTAATTTAATTACCCTGGAAAGCAGACTAGCAATGGAGATGTTAGCCCAGCCTCTTGTTTTCAGCTGTAACAAATTCCTCTAATTCCTCACTCTACAGGTGACATCCATCCCCACGTCAGCAGCTCTGGCGGGGCTCTGAAGGTGGTAGGGAAGGGTGGGGAGGTGAGGCTGGGGACACCAGGACTGGGCAGGGCTGAGGCTCAGGGTGGCATTCCCTGGAATGTGTCACTCAGTGCCAGGTCCCTGTGCCCATGGTGCCATCAGAGCTGGATGTGGCATTGAAGGGCTGCTCTCTGCTCACCACCTTGCTCAGTGATCACCTTCTGTGCCTTTGGTCTCCTCACAAGTACCCACAGCCAGGGCCCCTGAAGAGTGACATGACCATAGAAATGAAAAGGAAACAAAAGCAGAACTCTGACACCAGCCTGTGTGCTTGTGAAAGACCAGCTTGACTTTGCTGTCTTTGTCATGCATCMCACTCCTGCTCCCTTTGTTTGTTTATTTTAAAGATAAGTAGTGGTTTCTTTGAGTTCATTCTAATATAGTTTAAAATATCTCTGTGGGAAGAATTTAGATKATTTTTCCATCTATAGACAAGGTCTAAGAGTAGCTCTGGTTTTTGTTTTTATGCTTTCTCTTTGACTGCATAGCAAAGCTTTATGTTATAAGATCAATCATACTGAGACCATGAWATCGCCTTCTGTTAGCCTTTCTTATCCAGATTAAATAAAATACTATGTGGCCAGGGATTGCTTTGTGTTCTAAAAATTACTTTTCAGTTGTACTGTGTACCCTCTAACTTGGGATATTTTAATACTTTGGTATCTAGATATGCTGGATGATGTGATGGCAGGATGAAAAAAAATGGCCTCAAGTCCTACCAGGAGGGGTTTAGGTTGCATATTGGGAAAAAATATCTTCACTGAATGGGTGGTCAAGCATTGAAATAGGTTGTCTAGGGAAGTGGTGRAATCATCATCCCTGGAAGTGATGAAAAGGCACTTGGATGTGGTGCTTAGGGACAAGGTTCAGTGGTGAACAAGGTTGTGCTGGGTTATCAGYTGGGCTCAATGATTTTAGAAATCTTTCTATCCTTAATAGTTCCATGTTCTCTGATGTTTCCTATGGGATGATGAAGATGAGAGTGGGAAAGTAAAAATCTTAGAGTACTGGGAGATATTAAATAAGTTTTATCACAGAGAAAACAAAATAGAAATTATTTCCCAKAGCAATCCTGGAAATTTTATATTCTTCTGGGACAATCATGACTACTTGTGGTGTATTATGAYTAGTGACATCATGGAACCATAATATAGAAAAGACAGTATGCAATTTTCAATGAAAATACTTCTGATTAATTTGGTGCAGGCTTATAAAAAAACTTTCAGAATGTAATGATTTCCTTCAAGTCACTATATTTTTTCATAGCTTTCTAATCGTAGTTGATTTTCTCAGATATAATTCTATGTCAGTGTGAACGAATTGGAGTACATTGGGTATAGAGCCTTGAGATTATTAAAAACACAGTTCCATTGTTTTCCAAATGTGATTGAAAATTGTATTTTCTTTACTTCTGAATAAATTTCGTCTCACCTGTCTTTTGCCTCTGCCTGCTTCTACTTTTCTGAGACCTGAAATGGGTTTTTGAGATGTTTTGTCTATGAAAAAGAAATGAGCTTTATATTCAGGTCAGCATTGCGGTCGGGGAAAAACTGTCCTGAGATTATTATTTTTCCATAATTGCCTCTTGCTTGGTTGTTTTTGAACAGCTTTCCTCCCAACTCCCTCTCATTCAGGATGCTTGAGGTGGAAAAAGGTGCCCTAAATTCTACGTGTGAATATCTTGAGACTGAGGAGAGGCTCATCCCGGCTGCTTTGCTCTGCCTTGCATGCATTATCACTGCTGGTCTGAGTGTTCAGAGTGATGTGAGCTCTGAGGGGCTGGGCAGCGCTGCTGCTGCTGTTACCTGTTTTAAAGCACGTGTGGATAGTGAATGGGAAACCTTCCCAGGTCAGTGACCCCTGCTGCACYGAGGGTACAAGCACATCTCACATGAGGCGGTGTAAAAGGATGTTCCCACCTGCAGTCAGTGGATCCCTGGAGGTGTGTGAAAAATTGTAGAGGAATGTGTAAATTCAGAGCACACATGATAATGCCAGTTCCAGGAAATATGCAGGGCTATGGGTAGAAAATCACTGAAATAGTCTGTGCTTGGAAAAGATTTTCCTTCACTGCAGGTGCACCTGTAGGATTCTCTCGCAGGAAATTCTTTTGCAGGAAATTCTTTAGCAGTCCTTCAGCCTAYCTCACCCTCTGAGTATTCTGTGGGAGGCAAATGTGAAAAGGACCAGAAAAAGAGTGTGTGGTAACTAACAAGTGGAAATCTTTGTTAAAAATGGAAATGTACATCTTGTTGATCTGAGCTCTTTCAGGGTGTGTTTAATGATGTCTGATCTTTCGAACTTCAAGAGAGCAGCATTTAGAATAAAACATGTTTTACATTCATTATCATGACAACTCTCCTCCCCCTCTGCTTCCYCTGTTGAGGCTGCATGTACTTTGTTTAATAATAGAAATCCTGATAGGTTTTCTAGGAGAACAAAACCTTTGAGAGCACAGTTCAATTCACAGTTACAACTGCTGCCTACATGTGGTGCTTTTTATTAATTTTGGAAGCAGCAGTCAATTACTGAGTGCTCAGATTTTTTTTTTTTCCTTCTGTGCTGAAGGGCCACTGGAAGGCAGTACATTAAGCATCGCCTCTAACAATAAAGATATCTGAACCTCTCCATCAGAAGGTTTCTGTATCCAATTATTTGCTAGCTCCTTGCAGATATGATTCTGTGGACTAAATGGAAAGCATACTTCAGTCATTCTCTGCATTGATAGTAATTTAATAAAAATAAAAAGCTATTGATTTTTTTTTGTTAGCTGTGTTAAAAGACCACTGTAATCTTGGCTTCACTGTGCTGTTGGCAGAGCATTTGCCAGCAAGCAGATTTTTTATTTTCCTGGGGCACCATTTATTAAATCCTATCTTAATGTGTACAGTTGATTAGTTTAGCTGAAGTGGGGAAGATTCATAATACCTTCCTGTTATTTAACTYCTCTTAGTCARTTCAGATGTTAGAAACATTCACAGAGATTTATCTCCTGTACTTYGTGATTTTGTTTCTTCCATTTCTTAAGCCAAATGTGCCTCTGAGCTTACTGAGACAGCACTTACTGGGCAGGAGCTACTTTTGACAGAGATAGAAAATAATATTCTATTTGCTGACTCTCTTATTGAAATAAACACTTGGGGATGACAGAGGAATGTCACTTAGCTGTTCAGTAAACCTCAACTTGAGTAAGGAGTCAAATCAGTAAAGATGGACTCATGTAAAATGATTTGTCTAAAAGAGTTGAGCTATTCTAAACCAAACTGTTCAGGGATATGCCTTCTCAAAAACTTTTCATATAATCTGTTCCCTTTGGAAGTTTCTATTCATCTACATTGACCATACRTAGTCTACCCAATCCACTGAGTGAGTGGTGGATTTCAGATGTTGAAAAAGTAGTTATACACTTTCATTCCATTTTAGGTGCACTTGTATCTCTCTAAAGCARTGTTTTCCGTGATGCTGAAACGTAGAATTTGAAGTCCTTTTGTCAAGTATGAGTAATCCTGATGCAGCCCCAGAACACTATGCAGGGGCATGTCTTTGTTCAGGGAAGGGCAAAGAAGCTGGTGAAGGGAGATAGAGGGTGAGTTCTGTGTGGGGTGGCTGAGGGACCTGGGGTTGTTCAGCCTGGAGGAAAGAGGACTCAGGGGTGACCTTATCACACTCTGCACCACCTGAAAGGAGCTGCAGCCAGATGGGGGTCGACCTCTTCTCTCAGGCAACTAGTTAAAGTGCAAGAGGACATACACTCAAGCTGCACCAGGAGAGATTCAGGCTGTGCCTTAGGATGAACTTCACAGAAATGGTTGCCAARYATTGCAATGGGCTGCCCAGGGAGRTGGTGGAGTCACCGTGCCTGGAGGTGTTTAAAGAAAGATTGGATACAGCACTCAGTGCCCTGGTTTAGTAGACATGGTGGTGTTCAGTCAAAGCTTGGACTTGATGACCTCAGAGGTCTTTTCCAWCCTCAYTGATTCTGTGCTTCTGTGATCTTCACCTCTAACTTTTAAAAAGATTTAGAGCTGTTGGTTGGCATCAGAGAGCCCACCTTTATTTCTCTGTGTGCTGGTTTTGACTGGGATAGAGTTTATTGTCTTCGTAGTAGCTAGTAGGGGAGCTGTGTTTGGATTTATGATAATACAGGGATGGTTTTGTTATTGCTGAGCAGTGCTTGCACAGAGACAAGGCTTTTTCTGCTCCTCACCCCACCAGTGAGCAGGCTGGGGGTGCACAAGGGGCTGGGAGGGGACACAACCAGGACAGCTGACCCCAACTACCCAAGGAATATCCCATACCATGATATCATGCTCAGCATATAGACCTGGGCAAAATGGAAGAAGGCAGAGGCATTTGGAGTTCTCACGTGTATCTTCCAAAATCACCTTCACATGTGATGGAATTTTCACTTTTTCTCTTCTGATTCCCTCCCCCATCCCACTGTGAGGGAGGGAGACAGTGRCTCTGTGWGGCTGAKTTGCTGGTTGGGATTAAACCACAACAAAAGCCCCATTTGGGGTGAGAGCTTCCACTCATCCCAGGCCAGCCTGGCTAGGTAGATACATCTGGGTTTCTGCAAAGTCTAACCCTTCCCTGGTCTCTGCCAGCATGCCTAGTAAGCCCTTCTAATTCCCTGAAGACCTCAATCAYGGAATCAAAAAATGGTTTGAGTTGGAAAGGACTTAAAAGATCATCTGRTTCCCTGTCATGGACAAGGGAGCCTTCCACTATTCCTATCATAAAAGGCCTCGTATTTCAAGAACCAGTGGTATGTATGATTTTATTGGCAATGATATCCAGCCTGAGGTTTTCTGAGCCATCGTTTTAACACCAAGAACATTTGTTACCAAAGCAACACAACAAGGCAGACTTACAATAATTAGATGCACTTCCTTGASAGAATGATTTTGACTCTATAGCTCTAGTTGCACAGGCAAAAATATTTGGAGTAAAGCCTTGGCCTCCAAATTCCCACGAGTTTCACTAGAGACAGTTTAATTTTTTAAATTCAAGGGAGGTAATCAAAGTACTTAGGTGTTTGTGCCAGCTGAGATCCTGACTTGGGGTGTTGTAAAATCATGCAGATGTGATMAAAAATGCAAAAGTGATAGTAATACTAGATCTCACCTCATGATTGACAGGAGAAAATTCCTACCATAAAAGAAGAAGAAAGGAAGATAAAACCAGTATTTAGATGGATTTCTCAACACTTAATGTTAGAATTGTGGATAGTGACAAGTCTCAGCATTGCTGTGCCCAGCTCTTGCAGATGCAGGGGACGTAGTCACTTCTGCTGCTTAGAAAGTGCAGAACATCCCTGGCTGTAATAGCTGGTTCACAATTGACAATTCTGTCTCCTGGCCCATGTGCAAGGAAGTGCAGACACCAGCTTGGGGAGCTGTATKGTTCACTGAGGCATAATGAAGTCTCTCAACTGTAACTAAAAATGTGCCAGTAAATCCTGCACTATAGCTATAAAATTTCTTTGTGTTGATGTTGAAGCCAGCAGCAAATGGCAAAGGCCACAAATACAGCACGAAATATGAAGACAGAGCTTCCAAAATGGGTATTCTTCAGTGATGCCAGTGCCCTCACAGGGCAGAGGCWGACACATCTCACCACTCAGCTCTCCAGAAAGTTTAAAGAAAGGGAGTGGTGTACCCTTAGAGGTCATCTTGACCAGCCCCCTGCTCAAGCAGGACCACCTACAGCAGGTGGCCCAGGACCATGCCCAGACTGGTTTTGAATATCAGCAAGGTCAGAGACTTGACAGCTTCTCTGGGCACCTCGTGCCAGTGCTCAGCCACCCTCACAGTACAAAAGTGTTTCCTGATCTTGAGAGAAAACMTCCCTTGTTTCAGYTTGTGCCCATTGCCTCTGATCCTGGCTCTGGGCACCTCTTTTCTGTCAGTTTGCTCTCCAGGTGGGTGCTCTCCAGCATGTACTGGTGCATGGGATGGTTGTTCCTCATGTGTAAGTCTAAAGTTTTTACTTCTCTCTGTCGAACTTCATGAGGTGCCCTGAACTCCATCTCATGTTTACTGCAGCCAAGACTGCCTTTGACCTCACATTCTCAACATGRCCCTCACTAGTATGAGGTCCAACACAGTGTCTTTCTTCATCGACTCCACATTTGGAGGAGGATGATATGAAGAACCTCCTGGATTGCTTTTGTCCTGTTCTGCTGTCCTCTAGAAGATTTGGGGTGATCGAGGTCCCCGCTGAGGGCCAGGGCCCATGGATTTGAGGTTAAAAGAATGACTTGCAGTAGGGTAGTAATCTGTGACTGCCAGAGTCCTTCCTGACCATATGTGAGGAAGTGGAACACACTCTTAAGGAACAGGACACTTGTTTCAATTGCCTCCTTGTGGTCAGGAAGCATCTGGTCATCTCTAGATGGAAGCTGGCACTGCTATCTTGCTCTTCAGCTGTGGCACAGCAGTGCAGKGCTAGAAATCCTGCTGAGACAATTGCTGTGATGAGTTATGCAAAAAAATCCTKTGTGTGCCATTAGTCCTTAACTGACACCACCAGTAAGGACCCTAATTCTTGAAATTTGGCATGYCCAGCATTATAAAGTGTCCAAATCACATCCAGTGTTCAGTGTTCTCTGAGAGAAGCTATCACTGCTGCAATCCTGAGGATTTGACACATCCTGAGTGTTATGACACACTGAGGAGACTCYAAGACCTGACTGCTGTGGGTGTTGCTGGAGATGCCCCGCTAAGATCAGATGGACACACTCAAAAAGGTCCCAAGAGATCGATATTTTGTGATCTGACAGTAAAATGATGTGAATGTTAGCCATTAGATCAGGTAGTCTTGGAATTTCTGGGGCAGAAAAACAAGCAAGAGAAAAATTTTGTACCTGATGCTAAAATAGTGTAGTATTTATCAGATACAGKAATTCAATAGCAGGTCATTCTCTGGTCTGCTACTATCAAACACATCATAATAAATGTCTTTTGCTTCCTGTTGCATTGCTAGTTTTCAGGAAGAAAAACAGAGAAGGCTTTCACAACCTTGTACAGCAATGGTCAGATTATGAATTTTCTACAAAGTTCAGTCAAAAGCCCATCACTTTTTGCAAAAAAGCCTTCCTGTTATTATCTCTAAAAGTACATTTAAAGTAGTAAGAGTTGGTTAGAACATTTCCTACAGCATTTTAAATAAAAAGTGTAGTTTTCTTTTAATTCTCCTCTATCTGCTGGCTGTTTACTTCACTGAGACAGGRTTTAGTTTTTATAAATTATGACATATAACCCATTTTCTAAAAATACTTTGGATTTTCCATATAATTTCAGTGTCCCTGGGTAACTGATAGGAAGAAATGGTATAACAGCCTTTTATGTTTTTTCCCTTGCTACTGTGACAGAAGCTGCTAGACCCATCAAACTGATAATGAGGAATATACTTTCCATCAGCCTAAAACCGTGAAAAGAAACCTTCCCAATTATTGCTCAAATTCACTGCCTTCCTTTGCTTTAACCTAATTTCCTTAGTGCTCAGGTCTTTTTCTGGTGTGCTGTGTATTTTTCTAGTGCAGTCCCAGCTAGGAGGGAGTACTTGTGCCTCACCTTGTTCTCCTTTCTTTTTCAGTGKTTTTCCTCAACAATTTTCCTTTGAYTGTGGCCAGTAATCAGCCAGCAGCATCCTGCTTTGGTCCATTCCTGTGCTTTCATTGCGTACATCTGTTATGCTGCAAAAAGGACTTCTGGAACAAAAAAGTTACATTATTCAGGCTTTTTTTCAAGTTCTACTCTATCTGTTAGCAGCCACTAGGATACTTTGGTCTTCAAGTACTTATGGCCCAAATGTTGTTTGATAACCAGTCACCAAAAGCATAGTGAAAAGATGTAATTAAAATGCTGAGTTTCTCAAGATACTCATTTTTTATTAAGAAATTTATTATTTTCTGGTGAACATAATTTTTTCACTCTTAATGGAAGTCCTTGTGTTTTCATACCTTTCTCTTCAGAGTGTGTAGACAGCAGTAGTGACAGATGTTACGATATTCTTACTTTAGATCAACCTTACTTTAGATCTTGGAAATGCAGTTAACTAAATTTAAGRTAGCCCTCCGCAGCTCCCATCAAAATCTTTGGTGAGAATTATAATTTCTGGGRCATGACTCACCTCTCTTACTTTAGGCTGCTCCTTTGGGATGACATGAATCACTCCTAAATGGCTCTTTCTCTGAGCTGATTATGAAAGACACTGCTGGCGATTGGGTCAGTCAAATCCCATCTCTCCAGACCTCATTGTACATCATGGGTGATTGATTGATTGATCAATTGCAATTCGCACTAAGTCAACATATGAACTTGCCATTTGACTTCTGAAATCATAAAATCATAGAWTCATAGAGTCATCAAGGTTGTAAAAGGCCTTCAAGATCATMAAGTCCAACCTTTAACTGAACACCACCATGTCAACAAAACYACAGCACTAAATGCTGCATCCAGTKCTTTCTTGAACGCCTCTAGGGATGGTGWCTCCACCACGTTTCTGAGCAGCCCAATACATGGCAACCCTTTCAGGCAAGAAATTCCTCCTGATGTTAACCTCAACCTCAGGGGCACAGSTTGAGGCTATGTCCTCCAGTYSTGCCATTGGTTGCCTGGGAGAAGAGGCTGACTCCCACATGGCTACACCCTCTTTTCAGGGAGCTGCAGAGAGCAATAAGGTTTCCTCTGATACTCTTTTTCTCCAGACTGAACRACCCCAGCTCCTTCAGCTGCTCCTCATATTATTTAGTCTCCAGACCCTCCACTAGTTCCACTGTCCTTTTCTGAACATGCTCCAGTACCTCAATGTCTTTGTTGAAATGAGGGACCCAGAACTGAACACAGGATTTGAGRTGTGCCCTCACCAGTGGGGCAATCAGCCAGGACAATCCCTGTCCTGTAGGTTACACCATTCCTGAGAGAGCCCAGGATGCCATTTGCATTCCTGGACACCTGGGCACAGCTGGCTGATGTTCACTGGCTGTCCACAAGCATTCCTGTTCCTTTTCCACTCTCCAGCCACTCTTCCCCCGGCTTGTAGAGCTGCATGGGACTGTTGTGACCCCAGTGCAGGACCTGGCATTTCACCTTATTGAACCTCATRCAGTCACCCTCAGCYCATCAATCCAGCCTGTCCAGATCCCTCTGCAGATCCTTCCTACCCTCCAGCAGATCAACAYCCCCAYCCAACTTGTTGTAGAATGGGAACTCACTGAAAGTTCACTCAAAYCCCTCATCCAGATCATTGRTWAAGACACTAAACAGGACTGACATGAAAGAGCAGAGGAAAGTTTTGTCTACACAGATGAGACAATTATCTTTTTAATATGGGCAATTATGTATTTAAACATAATGGAAGAAAATATATTAAACAAAAATTATATTAAAATGTGATGTAAGGATATYTTGAAACAAAAATTATGAGCTCTTTTTGGTACCTTAGGCAGCTATACAATCTTCAGAAATCACAGTGAGCTGCAAATGATAATTAGCTTGATGACTGAGTCATATATTTGTAGAATTTGTTAGAACTATGAATGCAATGAATGTTTTCCCTTAAAAAGCATCACAGAATCTTTGACAGATGCAGTGAAAAGAGACTGTTTTGAGGGTGCTTGATAAGGATGATAAGAAAAAGGACACTTTCTGCTAGCCCCAAGGTGGGTTTTGAACTCAGGATGATATTAGTGGTAAAGTCTGATGTATAAAGTTCTGAAAAAATCTCTGAATTTTTGGTTTTTTCAGTGATATTTAATGGCTGTTTGAGCTTCAAGAAATCAAGCAGACAGAAAATGCCTGTAGTTCACCTGCTGCTTTTAAGCAGCAATAAATGCAAGTGTAAATTTTATTTCCTTTAGCAGATATCCAAAAAGTTTTACTTGCCTCTGGTATTGAAAGAAAACATGTAACTTGGATTTCTATGAAGTAAAATATGTGTGTGCAATCATGGAGTCTTTTTTTTTTTTTTTGAGGACAAGCCATAAGAAGGAGGGGAAGGAATCCTATAACCTTCTCTGGGTTTTCAGTAGCTGTTTTATGACCCTATCAGCATGCACTGTCTTTGAATAATTTAATCAGAAAACAAACTCAGGTCTGGTCCCTAAGAAGACAGACAAACAGATTTTCTCTTGTGCCAAATCCTGATTTCTCTCTTTGGTACTCGCTTCTGAGTATTGAGTGATACACTTTACTTATCTGTGACTAAAGGCAAACTCATTTTCTCAGGGCCACTTGGCAGATTTATGTCCTGTTTGTTCAGTCTTTAGTCAGCGGGGTTATGGCTGATGACTGGAATGCTGCAGCAGTGTGACAGTTCAAATAACAAATAACAGTAGAGTTGAACTAGATGGAAATAAATCAATATTGAAATGAATGGTGCATTACTTGTGAGAACACTTACATAAAGAATATTTATTGGCATTAAAAAATCTGAATTTGAGTCTATTGTTCCATCTGGTTGAACCAATGTCTTTAATACTTACAAAACCAATAGGTTTTGGTGATGTCAAATGGAAACATTTTGTGTAAATATCAACCAGCAGTATCAGATGGCATGCATGCTAGGTTTTGAATACAATTTGGAAATCAAACTATTGCAAATAATTTTCTTTCTTTTGGTTTTGATAGTCTTCTGAAGAATGAGGAGGTCTCTAGATGTAAACTGGAGATAAATCATAGGGATATGGAGTAAAAATGATGCAACAAGAATCTAACTGYTCCTTTAGAATTACAATGTTAATAAAGTGATAAATACTCCATTCCCATCTTAAACACTAAATKTGAAAGTGGTGTCTTAATAAACAGTAATGGCTTGTAAAAGAAGTGTGTAGGTCCAACTAAATTTTCACTTAGCTTTTCATTGCAAAATCAATAATGTGAAAACATTTGCAAACAATCAAGTAATTGTGAGGGGATAAAACAGCTTGCGAGCTTGCAGTGATCATATTGGGTAAACCATGGCTTTATCTTTCTCTATTGATTCTTCCTCCTTTCATTTACTTGATACTCCATGGAAATCTTCTCATCTAGGCACCTGTGTTTTCTTAAGAAGTTACAATCAAGACTGACAAGTTTATATTCACATTCACCCATGCATGAAAGTACTGGAGGAAGATAAGCATTTTTCTATCTCATTCTTATTATTCTTTATTATTCACCATGGAAGAACAACTTTGATGTCTCATCTGCAGAAAAATAACACATTTATCATCATTGCCACCTTTTGATTTCCAATCCATGTTGAAAATAGATGYTGAGTGGAGCAGACTTCCAAGTTGATGGTTTGAAATCAGAACCATGGAATCCTTTAGACTGAAAAAGACCTCTTAGATAATAGACTCTATTCACTAACCTAGCACTGGCTGACAAGTCCACCAMTAAATCATGTCCTCAGTGCCACATCTACCCTTCTTCTAAATACCTCCAGGAATGGTGACTTAACCACTTCCCTGGACAGCCAGTTCTGATGCTTTTGGCTTCCATCTTATGGAGTTGTGGTCTTCTATGGGATTCCTGGAATTCATGTTAGGCAAGAGCTGGTGAGAGATGAAAGCACTCAGATGATCTTACATCTGTGCTTGTAGGGCTTTCCACAGTGTAGTTTGGTGTCTTTAGTGAGAAAAATCTTTAGTCCAATAATGTCAAACAATTTGATTAATATTGATAAAAAAGGTGGGCAAAATTTGTACAATTTTACRTATCTGTGGCGAGATTTTTCACACTGTCTCTGCTAATGTTAATCAACTGTAGATCATCTGAAGGTCTGAATTCCAGAGTTACATTTAGGTAGAAATTAAAAATAAATCTGCTACAAATATAAATTTTGAGCATCATGAGATTCTGAAGTTTCTATGCTTTTCAGGTTGTTGTGTTCCAATTGATTTGTTAGAGTGATTAATGCACCAGTTTAAAGCTGCAGGGCACAGGAGAAACATCTTTTCAGCATTTTGCTCTTGACTTGAACTACCAGTTCTCTCCCAAGGTCCTAAATGCAGAACAATTTTCTTGTGAAATTGGGCAAAATCATAGAATCATCAGACCTCAGACGTGTTGGGTTTTGTTTTGKTTTGTTTTGTTTTTTTGATCTGGTAGTGATATTTTGAAGAGCTGGTCACCATAGCAACAAAATAGGTTTTACAGGCTGCAAACAGTTCAAGAGTCTGTTGAACTGACAAAATGGCACAGTGCAGACAAAATAACAAAATGAGTTGAGTGTCTTTTGGGACTGCTACGGCAAGGATAAACTCTTTCTGTTTGAGAAAATGTTGACCTTGAATACRAATTTTCTTTTTACCAAGTGTGAGCATTGAATGTGTCCATACACTGAAAGAAATGCTGTTGCAAATGGCACTGTCGATGGTTTTGTGAGTTCTAGTTTGTAATGCTGAGCTTTCTGTCAGGGATGTATTTGGMTTGCCTGGAGAATATATCCAAGGGGCTGGGGGATGGCAGAGRGCCAGCACAAGGACAGGTTTCTGTCCCCCCAGCAGTGGCACTGCAGGCAGGGTGCCTTGGGGGCTGAGCCTGGGCTGTGCTGGTGAGCTCAGTAGATGACAGAGCACCTTGAGCATAGCACAAAGTGGCTTGGGTTCTGTCACAGAGCCAGGAGAGGGGCACTATGACAAACTTGAGATCATCAGTGGCTGGAATGGGGGCTCAGGGACCCAGGACAGCCCCYGACCCAGCTCCTGAAAGGCTGAGTTAAGGACATCCAACCCCTCTTGTGCTCCTTGGTTGGCTGTTACTGGAGGAACAGAGTACAATTTTTTTTTCTACAATACATTCAAATGTGTTATGAATGTAGGTGATCAATTAAAAACCTGCCTCCTTGAGTGAGCATGATCCTGGGATTTTCTGGTCTGCAAATCTCTGTGATTGCTTTTTTTACTTGGCTGTCAGTATTTCAGGGAAGGTCATAAGTCTAGCTATACTTTTTTCCAGTTCTTTGTCCTGGCTTATGTTATTTTTTTTTTTCTAATCTCCTAACTAAAATCCAGTACTTTCACCATATTGCTTTTTTTCCTTCAGGGGGATTAACTCCTTCTTTCTAATTCTGGCTGTCATTGAAGGTTGTCCTGGGAGTACAGAGGAGGGTTCAAGTGCTTGTCTGCTGAGCACACCTAGGTTCCAGAGAGTTACCCTGTSGTAAATGTAGTACAATCAGAATATTTTTAATAAAAATCTGTTGAATCCATTGCTTTCATCTACATAGTGAAACTTACTCTCTTTCTTTTATTCTATATCTCAGATTTAAGACTGCATCCACTTCTAGACTGCAGAAATCTAAAGGGAGGTGGAGGTCCAAGGAAGTTCATGTCATACCTGCATCATCAGCTAATCCCTGATTAATCCTTAATTGAGCTTTTCTCAAGWCCACTCTTCCTTTGTACACAAATGTACTTAGAAGCAGGTTTAGATTGAGTTCCGAAATTCTTTCAGTGAATAGACTGAATGTCTCACCAGATTCTCGCTCACTGTGATGAGTTRGCAAGACCTGGTGTGGTTGAAGAGGTGACACTCTGGGTTACCAACAGGTATTCTGAGCTCACCTTCAGCCTGTTAGGGGTGCAGTAGACCCAAATTCAAGATGGACAATACTCAACAGCCTGGAAAGTGGCCAGGCAGTGTGACTGGCATGCTTACATATATTCCTGAGGTTCTTTGTGTTTCACRACAGATAGAGTTGGGATTTTCCAATTTCCTGTAAGGGGGAAGTACCTGGGGTAAGAAGAAAAAGCTTTGTCTTTGTTCTGAAATTCCAGTATKTTGGAGCAAAGATAAGCCCTGCAGTAAAACACCGAAAACAGAAGTATCCAGGCAAAGAATTGACCACTTATTATCACATTTCTATCRTTTATTTTCTTGAAAGCAAGAAGGAAGTACAGGAGAAAAGAAGAAGCAAGGATAGATGTCATTCAAACATCACTAAGGAATTCTGATCTAAGATGGTAAGTTAGAGAAGTACCTAAAGTTAAGGGAATACAGAGTCTTAATCCAGCTWTTTCCTCTTGAGTTCTTAGATTCAGGTTTATTTAAGTAGGAGACTGAAACACTCTTTTTTGTCTTTGTGTGTGCACAGCTTTATATTTGGAGTTGGTCAAACAGCAGAAAACAGTTGATGGGTAACTCAGTCACTAAATTATGGAACAAAAACATTTTAAACATACATATTACATTACAGAAATATTTTAAAAAGCCTTTTTTTTTTTCTCCAGCCCCATCGTATGCTTCTGTGTGTATATAGAGATATATCTACAAAAACACATACACACACACACACACACACACACACACACACACACACACATCTTCAGATAGCTTTGCTTTAATTCCCTGTCAAGTTCTTCAAGACAAGTGATTCTGTGTCCATAAAGCCCCCAAAGGTTTGTGCCCAGGAACTTTCTTTTCCTTCCTACAGCCCATGGCCTGTGCTTCCCCAATGGTGCATCTCCAATCTCCAGACAAGAGTGTACTTGGAGACTTGTAAAAACTTGAACAATAATTGGGCTGGGGCACAAACTTGAGACCCATTTTGACAACAGGACATGGTAGGAAATGCATTATGGGCAAATAAGTTCCTGCTGCACCACAATTGTTTCGTACTTTTCTGCTCCTTTAGCTTCAACTCTGCAATAACTTCACAGCAGCCTTTTCCAAGCAGCCTGCTCCTYACAGAAAATTGTGGTGTCCTGATAGATCAACTACTTGTCACCTACTCATAATCAGTTCTTGCGGTCACAACAGATGCCTGCAAGCGTTTGGAGAGGGTGAGTGGGCACAAACAAGAGGTGGGTTGTACCAGTCACTGACAGGGCAATACATCTCTGGTCTGTGTCAGCAGATGGATCGTTCATTACAGCCTGGAGAAACTCCTGCAAAAATGTGTGGAGCAAACTGAAAGTGTAACAAAGTGAATGAATGCCCCAAAATCAGATGGACAAACGTATTTCTCAGATTTTTTTTTTTTTTTTTTAATATAGAAAACCAGATGGCTGTATTTATCTTGTTTTTAGTATGTTGAAAATATTTTGCTTCCAACATGTTCTGACTTCTCTGTCAGTGCCACCTGGCAGGATAAATCACCTCACTTAACTTTGGAACCCATAACAAATAGGAAGTTTAAGCTGGCCAAAGATGAGACTTGGCTGCTATGAACGCACTGAGTGGATCTGCAGAGGAAACTTAATTTTGCCTTTTCCGGACACTTATCTTAAAAAGGGAGGGATCGCTATATTGAACTCTTTGCTCAATATATGAGGAATCTAAGCCTTGGCTTAAGGTGATAGGACTAAGTTTTAGAGGGCTGATTATAGAGAAGAGGAACCCTGTCTTAATAATCCATGTCAAATCTCCCATGCATTGCAGTTCCTTCATATAGATTGAAATTGGCAAGGGCAGAGCTTATCTGCTCTGTTTCTTTTAAAAAGGATGTGGGTATCTTATTCATTTTGAGAATCAAAAAGATTTCCTGTCCTGGAGGTGATGGTCCATTATGATCCTTGTAAGAAAGGCACTCAGACTCCATAAGGCATCATTTAAAATATTATTTATTAGCACTAACACTGGAGGATAAAGTAGTATCAATAATCTTACATCCCTTTAGATGCCAGAAATCACAGTTTTTGCAGCATTTAAGAGGCCTCTGATCCACGCAGTGCAGACCTTGCCAATGGAAGAGGTCGGTCCATTTTGATAATTTGAACTATTATAGAATTTTCTTCCAAGAAAATGACTCTATTCATAATTTCAACTGCCAGACTTGGGAAATGCTYGCTATACTTTTACATAAAAATGGGGTTAGACTGGTGGCCCAGTCCCTGGTACCAGGTGAGAGCTGCCTCCAGACTCCTCCGCTACAGTAAACTGTCTGATTTGATTCTGCATCCAAAATATTTGTGCAGAAGAACACTTCCTGAAGGCCAGGCTGGGCTCACAGAACAGCTTTGCAGAGCACAGCACAGGTCTGGACTGCTGGGGTTAATTGCTGTGGGGATTGCTATCTCCTCAATGTGTAATGATCCTCAAGCAGGACCTCTGTGATATCTTCAGAACATCTTCTGTGGAGCTCATGCCAGCAGTATCTGCATATGCTTTTTTTTTTTTTTTTTTTTTTTTTTTTTTTTTTTTTTTTTTTTTTTTTTTTTTTTTTTTTTTTTTTTTTTTTTTTTTTTTTTTTTTTTT
>NW_026623233.1:503071-508661 GCF_030028575.1 Malurus melanocephalus | reverse complement strand
CTTAGCCATGCTCCACACACGATGCTTCTGTGAAAGAAGCTTAAAACATTGAAATATTAAATTGACAGTGGGGACAGATGCACAGAGCAGTGATCCAGGCTGGATGTTTTAGCCCAGAATAGGAAAGGTACATCCTAGGACAACCTTTCTGTCAGACTTACTGTTAGAAAWTTTTTCACTGAGATGTGTGCATCTGTTTTTATGAGAGTCCCAGGGTGAATTTTTGAGTCACAATGACATCTCTTCCTGGAAGGCAGGTTCCACTTAAAATGCTTTTGTATCCCAAGTACAGATGTGCACCCTTAGAGGTTGTGAGTGAATGGTTTTGGGAATTTTGAAAGGCTACTTTTGCAGCTCACTAATTTGATTAGTAAATATCAATAAGATTTTCAATGTTATTTTCTCCCAGTGAAAGATCAGACATCATTAATGTACATGGTAATATTTTAACATCATGGCAGATGCTGAACAAAAATACAGGTATTCCCTGCTATGAAGGATACCCAAAGCCCTAGGCAACACCTGCCCATAGAACTTGTTTATGGCTTCTCATCTGGTAGGTGTTTTTTTCTTTCTTCAAATCCTTTATTTTACCTTGGTAATAAATTTTTCCTTGAAACCTGCTGTGGTATGTGTATTTGGTCTCTTATAAGGCTTAACAGAAAGGAAGAATGGTTTTAGGGTTGCTCAAAGACAGATTGACTATGACTACACAGGGAAAAATTAGAGAGAATGCCAAATTTTTTRTTTCAGGCAAAATGATTATTTTCTCTTTACTTTCAGCCGTCCCAATCTTGAGCTAATAAAGCTCGTCTCCCCAGAGTCACCTATTAGTTTCTAAATTTATTGCTTGGTAGAACCTGAGCTATATTCTATCCTCTCTATGCCTTAACCCTGCAATTTTCCATTTCCTCCTGCTTTGTCTCTGCAATTATCAAATTACATTTTTTTATATATAGTTCCTATTTKTCCTAGCCTTGGTGTTCAGACAGTACAACCCCCTCTTCATACTTGCTGATGAGTTTCTTGCTACCCTGATTCTATCTGATCAGGCAGCCATGAATTTTTTGTTGTTTGAGAAAGTTTCAAAACTTTCACAAGGCTGATTTTAAAGTGTTTCCAGTCCTTCAAGCTCTCTTTYAGAAGATCAAGGTCCTTCAGTTTTGTATCTGGCTGTTTTCCATACAAGTTGTCTTCAAAGGYCTTCTTTTGTTTCTATTCATTTTGATTAAGAAACAATAATTTTCAGCTGTAAATTGAGTACATGCTCAGATTGCKGAAGGAAACTTTTTGTTTTCTCCATAAAGCATGTATCTGAGCCATTTATGCTATCATTCATTCTGTTGTGAAGGACAAGACATAAGTCAACAGTTTGGCTTTGTGGTAGTTTGAGTCTAACTTTAAAATATTGATTAAATGTATAAAGGGTTGATTCAGCCTGATCTGGTCACTATGGATCATTAGTCAGAGTCCTTGACTTTTATCACTCTCAGCTGTAGGCTTGGGCTAGATGACCATGAGGTTCTGCCCCTGGAAAACTGCTAAATACAAACTTGGTCTGRGAAAAGGAGCCACTTAAATAATTTAATATCTAACAGATGGACTTCCTTAAATGCAGAAGTCGTCATGATTCTAAGGACAATGCCCTTTGGAATTGGGGAAGGGTCTGTGAAAAGGACACACTGGGAGTTTCTTTGGCTCTAGGATATTGAGAGCAATTTGGCGGYTGTAGTTTGTAAGTAATATGAAATTGGAGACATTTTCTTCTCGAATTTGAAGTTCCTAAAACTTCAATCAGCTGTGACTGAGATTTTGGACAGAATGATTATAGTAATTACAAGTGACATACTTGTTTACCCTTTTAACATAAGCAGAAAAAAAGCTGTTAAGTGATTGGAATAATTCAGATGGAATGAAGAAAAATGTTTTATATAATCAAGAATGAATTTGCTRCTCCAAGGACTAGCATTTATTATGGAAAATTTTTGGTACTTATGTACTGTGCAAATTTGCAAGGGTACTTACAAATACATGCACTCAAGTACTTTGCATAATAGYAATGGCTGCAAACTAATGGAGATAAACTTAGGTCAGACATTAAAACCTACAAAAACACTCTTCAAGTAAATCTCAATAAAAATAAAACCCACCATTATCACCTGTGCTAGGGTTTAATAAAATAAAAACAGATTCATGCAATACTAGTTTTATTTTGGATACTAAAAAAAAATAAAAATCTGTCAAGCGTCTATTTGACTGACTCTGTGATAACTGAAAAAATGAGCTATCAAAAGGAGCTTCCTCCTGCCAATGCTGGTGCACTGAAGTCCAAATGAGTTGCTAAGTTATGGAAGACAATTTTTGACTGAGCTTTTCATTTTTTGAAACTATTCATTAATGACACACMGTGCCTACATGATTTTTCAAATACTTGCATATTGAGCAAACTCAGTTACATAAACATCTTGAGTCTTGTTTTCACCTTACAAAGAATTCTTTAGAAAAATGCTAGACTTAGTTAAAATGATCACTTTCCCCAATACTTATCTTTATGTACATTTCTTAGATGTCCACAGACTCCTGGAAATTACATGATTATTGAGGATAGTTAAGAAAAGACAGCTGCTACATTGCCCCAGCTAGCTCACATTGCACTGTGTACCTGAGTGTCTTAAATATCTTAAATATTACCATCACTGATGCTAATAGTCTCATTTCCTCAGGAGTATCTTTCTGTTACTGCAATTCCATGGTTTACATATTGCTGTACCTCAGCCTATGCAAATCTGATTGCTGGATTKGGTCCTTCCTTTGTGTAGGTTTGATTTTACACATCTGAATCTGCCTGTATTGAAACACATAAAATATTTCCCTTGGAGAGTAATGAATGACTTTAACTCAGCATGGTGAAGGAACAGAAATTTCTTCTCCTTCCTCCCACTTACTGCTGTGGCTTATTTGGAAACTCAGAGCTCACAGGGATCTTATTTCAACTGTTTCAAACTTTTTCTACAATACATGCCATTAATTTGTGTTATTGCTTTTTTGCCTTCTTCCTATTTATTATGAGGGTCTGGCCTCAGTATGAACCTTGAGAAATTTCCATCCAGGAGCATTAAAGAGATTTAAATCCCTTAATGTTCAATGCTTTAAAAACTGTTTTATGATATGCCAATTAAAGGTGACATGCTGCAATTCCTCGATTGTGAGTGGCTGCCTAAAGTAACAGGATCCCACTGAGTACATTACAGATATGGCTCAAGAGAAAATTGGCAATATGTCATATTTCTCCTCTTGCCCTTTCCTCATTCCCTGAAAGATGCAACTTTAAAAAGATAAGAAATTCAATACAGAATATTGCTGGGTTGAAAGATGYCGTTTTTATTGGAGGAGAGAAGGTTTTAAGAGTTTTAGAAGAAAACAATGGCCATCCAAAGTGGGTAATTCCTGGTGAGGAAATGTAACTCCTGGGGATGGGGAGCTCTCCCTTCATGAATAKTTTCCAGAGAAAGGTATAGAAAGCTATAAACTTGGGCATTACTGCTAGAGATGATCAGTCTTAATGCTCAGGTGTCCTTTCTGACCTGTCTTTATGGTTTGTTTCAGCAGTTTGCAGCTATGACCACTCCATAATCACTGTGGGAGAGGGGATGGCAACTACCACATTTGGGGGACAAGAGAAAACAGAATAGCTTTGGCACACTTGCTATCTTGCTCTCTATAACTCTGAGAATCCTTTAATGCTTCTCCTGTACCAGTCATCCCACTACTCTGACTAAATGGAATAGAATTATGAAGGAWAATGTATTCTGGGCAAACCTGAAGCCAAATCTACCTTTACTGGGGCKAGATGCAATTTCTCATAAGTCAGCAGAGCTGCAATCTCATCATATGTTACAGATACATTCTCTTTCTGTTTCTTTCTGTCTCTTTCTCATTCTCTTTCTGTTTAATCAAATGGATGGATTAAAAAAAAGGCTTTACATGTGAAGAAAGGGAAAAGACAGAGGTGGTTCCTTTTAGTGGGAAGTGGGAAGTGCTATCCACCCTAAAAATAGTACTCAGACATGGACCTTCCTRGTTTCTCTGTGGCCAAAGAAAATGGCAAATCTGAATATTCTGCAGATCTGAATATTCTCCATCTATTCACTCTTAGCCATTGTCCCATTAAAYTCCTGAAATTGTCTCTAAGACTGCCAATACACAGCCTGGGGCTCAGCAGCTGACAAATGTAACAGACTGAAGGGGACACAAATGAGTCTTCTGGTTTCTAAAGTTCTCTTATATGCTTTCTTTTATATGCTGTCTTTTATATGCTGTCTTTTATATGCTGTCTGCTAACCCCTAAATATTAAAAATGTCTCATAGTTTTAAATTCCAGCTCTCTTTAATCAGCACCCAGGTATAGGATAGGTATTGCAAAGGGGCCTTAGCTGAGCCCTAAACAAGCAGCTCTTTTAGAGATGCTCTCAGYAAGCAAAGCAGATGTCTGCCTGTTGGGTTTGGGGATTTTTTTRGTTTGTTGCTTGGGTTTTTTTCACTTAAGGATGCATTATGCAATCATTTTATGTATCTCTCATCTTTGCTTTGCCTCATGCTGGAAGGCTCTTTAASAGAACCATTTAAAGCCCTCTCTGTATGGGATGAACCAACAAAAGTCACTGTGAACTGCAGAATGCCTGTGTATCTTTGGTTCATCTCATGCACTGGATAGCACAGAGGCAGGGCTTTGTTCTCTTCAAAACCAGAATGCCTTTTCAGAAAGCACTTCATTGATAGGAAAAGTTCCTCTTTTTTGAAATGTAAAGAGGCCAAAAAATGTTACATTTTCCGTGCTGTCAACATCACTCCTGTTTTGTGARGGAAGAGCTGATAATCAGCACGCCTGTGTTGCACCTTATCTGTGGCTCCAGTGGAACGTCTAGCAAAGCAAAAGCTGAAATCTCAAAATTTGCAGTTGGTGAAAACAAGACTTTCACTCACAGATAGAGATAAAAGTGGCAGATGTGAGTAAGAAGAAAGTTCTCCTCACAACCTTTTCTCACAAGCCAGGGCCTCCCTGTCAGACATTGATTTCATAGCACCTCTCAGTTGTAAGAGAGATTATATTTGTTTACTGCTCAAATGGGAGACCTCAGGGTGGAATCCCATGCTGGAGTCGAAGCAGAGTAAAAGGTGCCACYCTTCCCAAACCCGCTGAGATCTGAGAAGAGTTCAAGGAAACAGGGGTAATTTCATTTGCAGCTCAGTAAGAAACCTGAGTTCTCAGGGCAGAGGTCTGCATGAAAACAGTCTTTGATAAACCTGTTTGAGACAGGATCGCTTCAGTTTCTGATTTCTGCAGCTCTTTGTGACCCTCCTCAGGTCAGAGCAGTCATTAGTGGGGCCTGTAAAAATTACATCAAGCATAGGTGGGAATGAGAGGGCAGGGCAGCAGTAGCTTTAGGAGATTTTTGCCAACAGAGCTCTTTTTCCCTCAGTGGCTTGACCCCAGTGTAGCCTTTATCAATCACATTTTGCAAGAAGCAGAAGGATCTAATTGGGATAGCATTGGTTTCAGTTTCCCTTTTCCACAGACAAGGGTAGAAGT
>NW_026623233.1:484066-502976 GCF_030028575.1 Malurus melanocephalus | reverse complement strand
TTGTTTTTATAAAATTTATTTCCTTCTCTTATGAAAGCATTTAAAAAAGTTACACTGAAGACGAAAACATTTTGCTGGAACAATGAGATTCCATCTACAAATATTTAATTAATTTTCTGAATTTAGGTGTCCCTAGATAGATGTGACTTCCTCACACAGAGGGACCTGATACCAGTTGAGGTTCTCTCAGTTCCCTCTCCTTGTCTCCTGCTGTTGATCCAAATGGCTCTGGGGGTTCTTTTCTCATTTCCAGCAGCCCYGTACACACATTTCTGATGCACATCCCATTTCTACACAATTTTAAGGCAAAGCTGTTGGCTATGGTGATTGGAACACATGTCCAGTGTACAGGTCCTTGCATCTTTGGAGTAGGGAAATAAAATTCAGTCCCAAATAGCCAAAAAAATTTGACAAGATATCATCACACTGCTGCACCACCCCAGGCAGATCGAGTGGTGAGCCATTTACTGAGTTGCTTCACACTCATCAGCCAGAAAAGGTCAACAAGAGCAAAGCTTCAAAGCCTTGGGATCAGGAACTTTGCCTGGAAGGAATTTAAATGTGGCTGCAATTCCTAGTCTGAAAATTCTTTCAATAATTTATTCATTAATTGTTTGCAGTAAAAATAAACAGAGAAGCAAACAACTAATATTCTGTAAAACGCGGTGTGTGTTATTTTTGTACCCGTGTTTCTTGTTCTCTGGACTGAAGATTCTGAATTTGTTGGTATAAAGTAAAAAAACAAACAAAACAAAAMCCCCATACAAATAGGAACAAGAAWGGGTGAATGGGGTATTTGTTGCACATTTACACTCCTTTCCTGCCATTCTCAAAGCCCTGTGCTTGGCACACCCAACAGAAGGGTGGGTGATTTGGATGTAAACACTCTAATGACAAGGAGGGAGCTCTAATAAATCCCTGCTCTCTGGGCAATCTTGTCCTCAGCAGAGCTGCAATAAGAACAAGAAATCATGGACACTGTCCWCAGGGGTAATATTTCAAGCATTTTGATATTGCCATGGTTTCTGTTGTTAGCTGAGATAAGAAAAAACATCTTTTCTTCGTGCAATGTAAATGCAATGATTTGAACCAATTCACAGAAAAGAGTGTTCTGTAAGGGAATTATACTCCACAAGATTTTCTGCAAAGGACAGTTTCAAATATCTTGAGCTGGTATTTTTTCTCATGTCTGCCTAGTTTTACAGTAATTGGTATCTTCTAGGTCCCCAGTCAATGCAAGATTCTGGTCAAGAATTTTACTAAAATGCAGTGCAGGAGAGACAGCTCTGCACTGAACTAGCACCTATTTTGCAACAAATCTGTATTTCTCTCTTAAAACAGTAACCAAAAAAATTGAATGTGAAGCCTAAGAATCATATTAGCATCTGGTTTTCAAAATTTTACTATTTACACAGATTGGTGATGGGCTAATGTTATTCAAGTGCTGACCACAGTGACTGCAGAGCTGAGTTAGGGTGAATCAATTAAATGTACCAGGTCATCTGCCAGAAAGTACTCTTATGTCAAAGGAAGGCTGCACCTAAGAAGAAGTATTACTAATTTAATCAGCCTAGCAGTGGTTAACAATCTCTTTTCAAGATTTCTTTGAATACATCTGTGATTGGGTGACATATTTCAAAACCAAAATTTGTGAGAACATAAGTGATCTATACCTACAAAGCTAACTAGCTATTGCTAGAATAGAGTGYGTAGTATTTTTGTTTTTCTCATATTGGAACACACCAAAACCAGACTTCCATGTTTCACTGCAAACTCTAATGTCATAACCTTGAGAAACACACAACAGCTCTGCAAATCAGTCAAGAGACTTATACTCTYCTTTTAATATAGCTCTCTCTCCTCCTTGACTATGGCAGAGAAAGTACAGTTTGGATTAGTATTTAATCAGTAGGTTCTCTGACTTGGTCTTGAAATGTCAGCTCTTAATCTCCCTTGCCTTGAAAAGTGAAGATATTGGGATTTGATATTGGGATTTGATATAATAGCTTTGTCTGAGAGGCATAGTCCTTCTGCCAATACCGACCTCAAAAAGAGGCCTGCTCATAACCCAGAGTGCCCTGAATTTCTACTGCCCTGGCATCAGGCTCTGTTTCATGGCACTCAATGGCAAATTCAGAAGTTCTCTCTGTGCATTTTCTTCATCTTTGAACACGTGAATTATCCACCATTTAATTTAAACATGGGGTCAAGAAAAAAAAAATGATAGCAATAAAATGCTAGTTTAGGAAAATTGCATGAAGGATTTATTAATGATGAATGTGCTAAAAGTTATCAAACCATAAAGGTGAATTAAACCCCGTATTTTTAGTGTTCTATTAAAACTAGGTACCAAAGCATTTTCCTCTGTGCCCCAACGTATCTTTATATAGAGAGGGCAGTTGGAGAACTGATTTCATGGAGGAAGTTGGCCACATAAGAAAGGAAAGATCTGCCAATCTCGAATGACCTTTCTGTGAGCTCTGTGGTGGAAGTGGGAGAAACTGTTGAAAAGTGAGTAGGATCAGCAGAAAAAGTAGTGGTTTCATGCATTTTGAATCCAAATACTAGTGCCTCTGGCTGCTTTATAACTTACTCATATTGYAGTAAATCCTAAACTAATTTCTGAAAGGTTCATCTGAAGCCTTAGCTGGTCATTCTGTCACCAGAAACTTTTCAGGCAGGAAAAGTGGCAGCAAATATAGATTGCTGATTTGATAACTTAGATCAGAGCTGGCGTTGGAGTGTCCATGTCTTGCTAAGGAGGACTCATGAAGCAATCTTGTTTTCCAAGAGTTCAAGTGGTACTAAATCTTTGTTCCCAGCTGTACCAGTTTTAATTACCTGAGGTGTTTTTAGCAGTAGTTAAGGGAGTGAGTGCCCTACCCAAAGGTAAATTGCCAAAGTCAAGGAAAGATTCATGGATTCTGTGAAGAGTGTAAGTGGTGTTGTGGGCACCTGGCACAACCACAGTCTTCACACATCCATGCTGGAAGACTGCCAGAGTGCCCTGCTGCTGCCTTCTGTCCTCTGAAATTGGCTTTTGTCCCATGGAATTGACGTCAGGTATAAAAAGTTGAGATAACTGCACAGTATTTTGTCCTGTTAGACCTTCTGGATGAGAAGCGCTTTCAAATCTGTTAGCATGAGCCTATCCAAAACTGACTTCTCAGTCAATTAATTCCAGTCTTTGGACACCTCATGCTCCCAGTGACAGCCCTRCAGCAAGACCATGTGGTTCTGCTGTGCCCCAGCCTACATTCCTCWGGAGATGTCCTTTGTGGTCCATTGGAATTTGCCTTGGGCTCAGCTGGTGGCAGTAGGTCCTGCCTGTTGCTGAGTCTATATGTTCTACCTTCACTACCATCATGACACTGATGCCCAAAGCTTTAGYGATATTTAACAAAATAGGAAAGGAGGATGTTGGGAGGGTAACAAAGAATTTGAGTATAGAAATGTTAGATAATTTCTGTTACTCTGAGTTAACACAAAAACTCAAACAAATAGAGAAAGCAGCACATGTTATCTGCACTCAACACCCAACAAGCCAAGTGTAAGTAGGGATGTGCTTTTTAACTCTTTCATATCTTTCTGTAGGCTTAATGTCCTTCAGATTACATAGGTGTGGGATTTTTAGGTGTGAGATCTGAAGTCATGGTTGCTGTCAGCATCTGAGGAAAAGTACAAAGCACTCTGATCTGAAATAATTGGAAAACTKTATAACTGACTGTAAAGGAAATGGGAGAAACATCAACTTTGAAAGATTTTTTTTTATGATACCCTAGAAAGTAAGATGCAGGTGATATTGTTTTGCTATGAAATATTATGTAAAATAATCTCTTTTACATAAGCTGCTCTAATTTCATGTTGTTTGTGAAAAGAGCTGTTGTTGCTAATGCTGGCAGAGATGAATGTGCAGATGAAATAAAAAAATGAGGRGTTAGAGAGCTCAGAGTAAATACTCTCCAAAATTCTACTATATTAAAGCTGATATAGAGGGATATATTCACATAAGTATTTCCATTTATTGAAATGAGATTGTTCACGTGAATGCATCAGGTCTTAGGCAGTTTGGGGTATTTTTTTTTCCTATATAAGGTTTTAATATTACTATTGTTGTATTTTCTTACGAAGATAAACAGATTTTTGGTATGGCATGTCATATTGTTACCTCTTTCTAGTTAGGTTTCATAAATACTGCTTTACACAATGTTTTTTATGTTATTTGCCTCTCTTACTGTATCGTTGCTGTCTATATTTGCTTCAAACTGATGAGAATGCTTTTATTGCAATTTATTTTTCTGACTATATTGAAATGAGCTGCGAGTACATCATGCACAATTTCCTCTTATATCAGTAAATTCTTGTTCCTTTTAATCACTTTGCRTGACTGCTCACTTCCTCAAATCCAGTGTATTTTTTTTCTTGCTTTTATCTTTTTCTTCTGTAGATACTGCTGACCTTCATCCCAACTCCGTTCTCATAATCAGGTAATACAACCACAAACTTAAGCTTCTTCCCAGCTTTATCCTTTCTCACATGTGATGGATGAGCTCGTTTAAGCTACAGCACCAGGATCAGCATTCAGGTCCATGCACTGGAGATAATGGGGAGCTCTGCTGTATCTGGGGGGACGGAGATACAAGGGAATGAGGCAGGCTGAAAAGAGGAGCTGCAGTGAGAGAGTTTGGCAAACTTATTCACAGGACAACGACAGTGACCTGCTCACTCCCTTCTATTTAAGAATCACCTGGGAGTGGGCTTTTCCACAGTGCTTGCTTGAGCTCATTTGGATTAATTGCTATAGCCCTCAGACATTATTGATGCATACTTTGTCTCTGATAATCCAATTCATGTGTGTGATACCTCCTCCTTAGTTCAAAGCCTCATTACATCTCCAAAGACAGGTGTGTTGTTTTCCAGTGTGCCCACATATTTGTGTAAACCTCTGCAAAATCAGGTCCAGTGGCCCTGTCTTCAAAAATTTTTGCTGATAATCTGCCATGCAATGGACTTCCAGAAGTATATTATGAAAGTGAAGAATTTGTTGAATGAACATTGGCATATATTGTTCTGTCATATTTGCACATGTTTAAAGTGTTTGTAGAACTGTGATACATGAAAAGCAAAATCTTATGTACAAATCAAGTGAACATTGCCTAACTCAGACTCCAGAGAGCAAAGCAGAGTACGAATATTACATCTGACTGAGATGAATCCTACTATTTAAGACATTGCCAGTAAGTAATAGGTGACTTTTGGGAAATTAATCTCAGACTTTCTCCTGCTGGACAGTTAACGTCATCACATAAATGAAATCATTATTCTACTGCTTTACAAGCTTGGGAGAGAGATAATGAACAGAACAGGTGAAGCAGCTGAACTACATCTTGTCTTTAAAACAAGGTGGCAGCTAATTAACAGGATGCTGTGGTGATAACTTTTATTCCCACYGCCCTTGCATGACTTCTTTAGAATGAAAAATAGAGTTTCTAAGGTCTTTGAAACAGAAACAAAAGCTCCAGGCAGGTTTCTGCAATTCCTACATGAAGCTGATAATTTTCCTGTTAGAATTTTGTATGAAATGTTTTCTAAAACCATTACTGATGACTGGGAAATGAGTCTTTATTTACAAGAAATCTAACCCCTGAAAAAAATAAGATAATTAACAAAAGGAAAAGTATAAATATGCAAGAATGCAGCTTGAATTAAATAACTTACATGGGAGGCAAGACTTCCTAGGATGTTTTTCATCAGCCCAGACCCAKTAAAGAAAAGGGTATTCTACTAAAAAGGGTTCAGCTACTTTCAGTACCTAAACCCAAATATATGTATATATATGTATAAAATACAATTGAAATGTCAGTAGATGCTTTAAGATAATATCTACTCAATCAGCCCCTTGGAAGGCAGTATCAAGATGCATTTATCTTGACCCTTGTTTGACCAATTCTTGAAAGTTTCTAATGATGGGGATACTTTTTATTTATCCAACAGCAAATCCCAGTGTTTCACTTACCTTGCTTTTCTCATTTTTCCTCATGTCTGCACAAACTTTTCCATATATCAGCTTAAGCTGTATCCTAAGCTGTACTGACTACAGATTTGGAAAGCAGTTTATTTCCTTCTTCTTTGCACCARCTTCTGATGTACTTTTGTATTTTTCTCATATGCCTTGTTCAGCATTCCCCTCTTATTGCCAAGAAACCTGAGTTTGTTCTTCCTTGAAGATCATGCTTGCTCTACTTCTGAAGGATTTTGCTTCTACTTTTCTATGGAATCTTCCCTTAAACCTTGCTAAATTTAATTTATATGTTAACCACTCCCTCCCTTTTTACCCCCAAAACCTTGTCTTGTGGTAGCACATTTGCTTTTCTTGACAAGATTTTTCCTTGATAAAACCATGACCTCAGTCATGACCCATGTACTTATTCTTTACAAGAGATCAAATMTTCATATTACTCATCTCTAAAGTATAAACCACATTAAAGGTTCCCATTATGGATTAATAATATTTCATCCTTATTATTATGGCAGTGTTCAAGGGGCTGAGGACATAGGAATATGGCATGGAATATGGAGTTTGAACATCCTCCTGAGAACGGTCAATAATCAGCTCGTGTATAGTGTATGAATGTCAGTAAAACCTGTAAAAATTGCTGAAGTCTGATCTGTCTGGTGAGCTTGTCKTTGAAGAAATGGTGGCCTTATCATGACATGCAAAAAATTTGATCATCTGTGTCAAGAAAAGGTCAAACAGAACTCACTTCTGTGTGGCCATTGCAAGGCTAAAAGTTATTTCTTTTCCAAAGACCCTTTGCTCAGCACAGCATTGATGAAAGGTGAGATAACCAGTGGAGATCATCAACAGTGTGGAACTGTGTACTGAGACATTCATAAAGCTTGCCAAGTAACAGAACARCAAAACATGTTGATCTTATCCATAACAATTCGTGACTTACCTGGAAACTTATAATATATGTGAGACAATAATTATACAAGCATCCTGATAATTTCAGTTCCATTTAGTAGTTTCTCCTCCAAAGTGTGTTTACCCATTGGGAAACTTTCCTCATAGGTTATTATAAAACCACTTCCCTCGCCTTTAATAGTGTTTCTCCTCCCACATATTTTCATAGTTTTCTCCCCAGATGTTTCTCCTTAGAATGTGAGTAGGAAAAACACTAAAGCCAGTAAGACTTCTTTCTCCCCCATGAAAAACAAAGAACAGCAGCAGATATAGACAATCCCTCTCACTTCCTTGCTGAATAAAACTAACATGAAGTTGTATGAGGGACTGCTCTCCTCAGTTCCTGTTAAGAAAATAAAATACACATGACGTTAGTAATGAAGTTCTGCTTTGTCACTTAGCACATTCTCGAAAACATGCTATTGTTGGTAAGAATTATATAGAATAAAAATAATAAGGMAATGAACAGCCCTTATGGGTTTTGGCACAATTTCATCCTTGAAAAGTCTCCTTCAGGGGGGCCCCAAGCAGACATTCATGCAAAGAATCGAGTGCTGGAGATGGAATATCACATCTGCTGCAGAGTTTATACTCTGTGTAGCACTCCTGGCAAGGAGGCACAAAGCGGGAAATRTGCACTGCAAATGTGGAAGGTTCAAGTGGGATTTAGGGGAAGAGGGAATTCAGGTGTTATTTAGGTCCCCCATGGATGCATGTTGGCTGGCAACCATGTACTGTAATCCTCTTCTCCCCTCTCACCAGACCACTGCTAGATTAATTCTCATGTCTGTTGCTGACAGGTTTACGAATTACCTCATTAGTTCCTCTGAGTCTGCATTCTTCCATTYGGTGCGGGAGAACAAATAAGCAAAGACAAAACAAAGACAAAAATTCCACAGCAGCCTGGAATTCATTTGTCAGGCAACACAATGGTGTGGYATAAGGAATTAATGCAACGACAACAAAAAAGTCGTGGTCAAAATAATTATATTTCTTTTATGCCAGCTGCAAAAAGAAATATCTGGTTTAATTATTTATTGGAACACTATATTGATCAGTCTTATAATCACATTTTCCTGGAGACCATACACTCAAACTTTACCTGCAGGGACTCTTTGAGTATTGAGCTACTATTAAGTTGCCATGAAATTATTTTCTTCTTTTTTCTTTTATAATTATTTTACAGTATTATGTTCTAGGAAACTCCAGTTCTATATGAATATTGTTGTAAAAAATGTATACTACAGAAATATATATTAAAATTATAAACAATAGCTACAGCTGTGCTTGTGTTTTCAAGGTAAGAAAAAGGACTTTTTCCTGTATAAAATATTTAAATGCTATGTATTTATTGACTACATACTAATCTTATAATTTCTAGATGAGCAAATCARTTTTTGGGAGGGCAATCCTTCATGTCCATTTTTAAAGCTAGAAACCTGTAAACCTTCCTAAAACCTTACCAGGTTGGCTTGTGGGAGCTAGCTTTTGAGTCATRTATTTATAAAGCCCATCTCCTTATTTGCCATACTCTGCCAAGTTTACAGTCTAGCCTAAAGAGTGGTATTGTCTGCAAAACAATGTGCAAAAATCTGTGTTAATTTTTTGTGTGATTTTCTCTGTTCTGCCAAGCATTAGTGCATAAAGTCCATCTTTAAGTGCCTGAAAAACTAGTTTTCATTAGCTCAGTCAGCAACTTCTATGTACGTTTGTGAGGTATTTTGACACTTCTGAAATACACAGTCCAATTTTTAGAGCCTAAGCATGCCCTTTTTTTTTTTTGAGATGACAGCATTGGACTGTAAGTCTGAAAGTTAAAATGGGTGAAATAGGATGCCTGGATTGAAAATTGCTTTGTAGACATTTAGAAAATAGGTGGAAAGCAGAATTTCAGAAGGACAGTACTAACAGTGCACAAATCATAGAGGAATGAATAAATTATACGAAGGATTAGGTGATATAAATGAAATAAGGTGATGTACCATGGGATTTTTGTGGGTGGAAATTTTACAGCTAAATAGGCAGAGAAAAGAGTGGCAGCAGTGTGAATGACAGCCCATGCAACCAGTGGAACCAGTGACTGCAGAGAGCCAGTGAACACAAGGAGCCACTTACCATGGAGTTACCTGGTTGGGAAGGGGGTTTGGAGGGTCTCTGTGCCAAAGCAGGGCCAGCTCCAGTGTCAGCCTGCATTGCTCAGGGCTTTGTCCAGTTGAGTGCTTAAAAACACCGAAGGCAGAGGAGGCACAGCCACCTTTGAAAGATAACTGAGCATGGTCTTGGCATGATGCTGAGCAGCTCTCTTGTCACTCCTGGTGAATTCATCAGGCAYCACTGGCTGGGGCAGATCCAGTGTTCCTTTACCTGATCTTCCTCTACCAAGAGTAACACATATTGCCTCATTTTCCTTTTTCTGCTTAGGTACCACTAGAAGCCTGTGGAAGGCTGGCTAAGCTGAGAAGGGTCACGTAGACATTTTACAGCTTGGTGMGATGAAGGAATGCAGGTGTYGYKCTCAGAYAGAATAATTGCTGARATTGTGTGAACCATCCTTCTGAGGCAATGGGAAGGCAATGCAAGGACWTCATGTTTTTAAGCCGCTGGAAGCTCCCTAYRAGGTATTTGTGTTAGTTAGCCTTGGGAAAAAGTAGAAGTAGATAAGGGAAATTTGGCAAATGAATCATTAAAGGTGGAGTTGACGTGTAGRACRTGGACCTATGAAATACATGTATTACAGAATATGTATGAGCTAATTATGTAYGYTATAAARCTTAGACATTGTTTACARTAAATCGAAGTTCGCTTATAACTCATATTGAGTGGTCCSAGTCTTCCCTTCKCYGACAGAAGCCCTTCTTGTTGCCTTCTTTAGAAGCCTTTCTGCGGCTCTTTGCAGCTTCTGTGCTTATCCTGTTTGTGTTAGGATTAAGTGAGGAACTCAGTTTTCATCCATGCTTGTTTCCCACCACCTTTGCTTGAYATTCCGCTCATTGGGTTGGTCCACTCTTGAGCTTGGAGGTGATCTGTGAGAAGCAACCAACTCTCCTGGACCTCTCTTCTCTCTAGAGCTGCATCCTGTGAAATTTTTCCAAGCACATCTCTGCACCAGGGTTGTGATCCAGCTGCTTTTTGCCCTGTTTGGCTCAGGATCACGAACTCTGCCATCTCATGGTCATTAGAGCCAAGGCTGCTCCTGACCTTCACATCCTTGACCGGCTTTTTTTTTTAAGTATGGGATCCAGAAGAGTACCTTCACTTTTTGACTTCCAGTTCAGCTGTGCTGGATGCTGTCCTTAATGGCCTCCAGAAATACCCTGGGTGGTTGTTCACAGTATATTGCCCCTTCAGCAGATATCAGGGTCTGAAAACATGAGATTTCTTCCAGTTATCTGAAGGACTCCAGTTGTGCAGGCTATCTCACATGCTGATAAAGCTCCAGCAGATACGCACAGACCTTTGTTCCTCCTGTCCTTGGCACTKCAGGCAGTGCTGTACAGTGCTTCAGAGAGCCACTCAGATGTGCTGATTTCCCAGAAAGTGTACAARATCTTTCCCCATATGCCTGGGAGACATTATCAGAAATCTGAGGCAAAGAAGACAACACAAGTAATATAAAATGTTTGTAACTTCCCTGGTCTACTTCAGCTGCAGAAAAGTTATATCACCATGACACATTGGTTTAGTGTTCAAACAGCATTGGATGCACCCCTTAGAGCACATTGTCCTGCCTGTAGAAAAACAGCTCCTGATTTAATCTTGGACACTGTGCAGGGACTGGTTTAAGACAGAATAATCACTTGCCTGTAACAATGTAGTCAGATTCAATATCCTGGCAAGTGAAAAAAAAMCCCACCAAAATTAATATTCCATTGAAACTACCCAAAACTTAGCAGATGATTAACTAGAAAGTGGCTAAAAACATTAAAATATTGCAGACAGCATGGAGACTGTTTGAAGGCTCAGACTAATTTTTTGTGTCAGTTAACATGCATCGCAAATCAATATTTTAGGTTCAGAGTAAGCATATTGTAAATCAGAAAGGACTTGCAGAGGATCTTAAAAAAGAAAAAAAGGCCGTGCTAAAGGAAGAGAAAAGGAAACTCTTGAAAGTAAGGAGATGTCTCTAAAATTCTGCTCAAATGAGGAAAGTACAAAGAAACATAAACTCTGGGAAGTTATAAGTTAGTTCACAGCAAGGCAAGCCAAAAARGATTTTGAGGAGAAATATGCTAAAAGCATTTAAACTAGCCATAAAAAGATAACTTTAAAAAAAATTATCGGAAGCAGGATGCCTGCCAGAGAATCCATGGGGCTGATGGCTGGCATAAGCATAAAAGATTACTCAAGGACAAAATGTCATGTACTGTCTGCATCAGTGTTTGTTATACTAAAAGAGAGAAATATTCTTAAATTGGTTATAATCTTTAGTGGGACAGGAGTTTGAAGAACSCACTCAAAACTAAGGCATGGAATATGTTGTAGAATAAATTGTTAAAAATGTTAAGATTTTACTTGAATGAGATATTATTTGCTCATAGGTTTATTGAGAGTTAACAGAGAGAATTCCAGGATTGCAATGGACTACAGTAAATTACCTCTAGTCAAAAGAACCTCAGTTTCAAGCAAATATGAAGGGACAAAATGACACAAAATTTAAAAAAAAAAAGAATCTAAGAATGTTCTAAAAGATCACACAGTATAAAGAAAGTTATCTCAGATTGGCAAAAACAATGGCAAAATATAGAATGAATGGACACAGAAATAAATATTAATATAATGATCAGGACTCTAGTAGAGTTTTGGAGAAGAAAATACATTACAATGTCTCTCAGGTTTTGAAAGGCTCAAGAGATGCAACAAAAAAGGGTCTGTGTAAAATAGGATCTAATATACAGGAGTTTTGAAAAGGCTTTGGCAAGGTTTGTCAGCAGAGGCTCTTAAAGAAATGAAACAGAAAAGGGAAAAAGGAAAGTGCTCTCATGAATTCATAACTGTATAAAACCCAGAAAACAACAAAACAAGATAAATGGATTGTTTTCAAAACAGGAATAAAARTTTGATCATGATCAGAGACACTGATCAATGCCTCTCAAAATTTTTATCAGTGATTAGGAAAATGACGTGAATGAAGAGGTGACAAAATCTGATGACAGTATAAAATTACTCAACATAATGAAAATTAATGCTGCCTACGAAGATCTGTTTAAGGATCTTGCAATGTGGAAATTTGAAAAAATACAATGACAGGTGATGGGACTGTGCAAAGAGGCTKATAAGAATAACAGATAGTCTTTCAGTGATTACTTTTTGTTACTTTTTCACTCAGTTAAATTATCTTGACCTAAAATTAAAGATTAATCAGACCAAGGATCTTGGTGGATGAAAACTCTGGCAGAACATTCCTAACATTTTCTGTGTTACCTGTCTGTGCTCTGTCAATGATTTTTCTCAGTGGAGCAATGTGGAAATCAACCTAGAAAAGGATATTTTCATGCTTTCCAGTATCGAGAGTTAGAGCCCAAATTAATTTATTTTGGTTTTTAGAAAAGTCCCAAATGATTGGTGSAAAGATCAGAAAATGTCTCCTAAGATTTACTTTCATCTCTAGGTGAATTATTTGAAGAGGAAGTTTTTTTTGTCACTTAGTATTTGGCAAGCATTTTCCACCTTGCCTCACATTGATCTGAAGTTCCCTTTTGAGAATAAAGACACTGTAGGGGTATGTTTGTGCATTGCTGCCTTTCAGATTCCTTATGTAATGAATTTAATCTGTGTGCATCCTCAGCAGAGATTGAATTTCAGATGTCAAATGGATCCACCAAGGGCACAAGGAGCTGGAACAATAAATTCAAGATAGTTTTTGAAGGTGTTAATGCAAAAATATGTGAATTCAGTAAAACATCATTGAAGTGCTTCAATGATGATGATTATTTTGGAAGATTTGTTCCCAGTGTAGGTGAGAGGTCTTGCATTTGATAGATATCTGAGTTGGATTTTGTGTTTTCCTCTTGAAAGCATCAGAAAATCCTAGCATGTGAATTTTAGCTCTTCACAGTCAGACAGGAAGAATTTCCTTGCCTGTCTCAAATCTAACTGGGCCTGAAATGCAATACCTGTGGGTTGCAGCATCAGCCAGTGCCCTTGGGGCAGTGCACATCCTATTTCACTGAGCATAACTGTGAGGCAGAAAAGGGTCTGTCTGGACAAGCAGGGAGTCCCCTGTACTAGGAGGTCAGTGATCAAAACTTTACTCCTGCAAAACCTTTGAGATCACTGATATCCTGCAATTTGTTTTGCAGATGAGAAAAACATACTAGAATATGTTGACTTGATTTTAAAAGAAAATTCATAGGAAAAAGAAAAAGTTTATAAATTTCTTTTTCCTATTTTATAGAAAAATGTGTATAATTTTCTCAAAGAGCAACAAAACACAGCAGTGATTTTGACAAGGGAAATTTAATAATGTTATAGTATCAGCGAGATATAAACCATATGTAGTGTACCTGAGAACTTCAGTCGAAATAAAAGAACATGGAATATTTTTTTTCAATAACATAGTTACTAGTTCTTCTCCTGTATGAAGGAAGAGCTGATTCTTTGAAGAGGCTGGCAAACATTAAATGCTTTTAAGAGGCTGTTGGTATAGAGCTGCTCAGGCATTCAGCACAATCCATGGCATTGGTATGTTCTGCCCTCATTAATGGGTGCAATTCATTGCATCTCCTTCACAGGAAAGTGAACTTTGGGTGATACTAGTGGCTTTAAACATTCCTTTCAATTTCAATGAAATGACATTTCTACCACTGTTGGCYCTACAAGTGGTGTGAATTCATAATTTAATATCTTTTCCAATGAAAGACCTGAGACATCCGATTTGGTGTCAGGATAAAAMCAAACAGAAATAGTAAGGCTAAATAGGTATGAATTGTGAGAACATAATAGAATTTTCCAGGTCAGAAAACAGGAACGAATGCTTCAGAAAGGAGAAAAATAATTTGYCAGACGTTGTTCCTTTAAAACCCTAATTAAACCAATTAATCTACCCAGCATTCAGACAGASTTGTAGAAACCTTGGCAAAACAGAGACCACTGGAATGAGAATTTTTACTTGATGGAATAAAATGTCTATCTATTTTTTTCTTCTTTAAATTAGAGCCATTTTCTTCACTCAGAAAAAGGTCTCCCCGGTGCATTTGAGAGCTCAGGGTGTGCAAGTCAGCTTTTCAGGCAGGYCCACTATTGAAGAATTCAACTTTTCAGTGAGGATGTGCAAGTAATGATGATAATATTGAAATCACTCACTCCCAAAATGTAGAATATTATTTTCATTTAAAAGGAAAACTCTTCAACCTTCTTTCAATGACCATTACCATTAGGTGTCACTCTGATAAGATACCTCTTTGATCCATGTGGCCCCGWAGGAAACATATGTAGAGATAGGAAATAATAATTTTCATTACATCTTTGGGCCATTGCCTTATGTACTMAGATGTTAGTACAGGCTTTTTAGGTTTGTGAGGATGTGGAGGTTTGTGTATTTCTGCTTGAAATTATCTTTGTAAGACAGAAACTAATAGTGCCTTTTTGGTAGAAATCAGTAAGTGCTCAGCAGCTCTGTAAATACCCATTACCTTTTATTTCTAAGCCTCYGTACCACACTGTTGGCATCTTCGGCTGTGCTAACACCAGGTAGATGTTGTGCTGAGAGATACTGCAGAAACCTTTCCCTCCATCTGAATTTTTAGATGAATTTTCAAACTGTGYATGTACAATTTAGCTCTGGTAATACTGTAAGATCTTTTGGCATTGTTTATCAGCTCTGCTGTCATTCCACCATGGAGCTGCCAAACCTCTCTAGGAAACTAAGGCAAAACCCGAGCTCATGAGACCATGAAAAAGGTGGTGTGGGGACCCTGAYTGTCAGGAGGGACTTCATCCATTCCCATAAAATGTCAGCAGGGAAAACATACTACTAGTGCAGAATATTAGACTTTAAAATGTCAGTAATGTTTTGAGTTGGTGCTCTATAGTCCTGGCTGCCCTGTTGTGTCTTGACTTGTGATGTCAGCTCTGGAACTTGGTAGCGAAAGCTRAGCTGTCCTTGGGCATCTTTTCTGGACAAGTTTTGTTTGCACCTTGGGAGCAGATGGGAGCTGTCACCTGGCAGACTGGAGTTGTCACCTGGCAGCTATTATATTTTAAAAAATAAAGAGAGAAGCCTCACACTGACAGTACAGGTATCTACTGTGGTATTTTGTGGTCGGGCGCTTTGGTGTCAAGCAGTTTAAACTGGTGGTGTGCCTTTGTCATTTCACCAATGGGAAGGAACCTGTCTTTATCCTTGCAGTGTCCTACACTTGGAGCTGGGAGGAGCTGGGTCAGGCTCAGTGTGAGTCATGAATACCTAAATCAGTCCAGAATAGCYAGAACAGTTACTAAAGAGATGAGAAAAGGGTTAAGTTCTGCTCCTGGTCACASAGAGCAATGCAGTCTGGCTTAGTGCCTTTGAAAGTGTTGACCGTTGAATCTTTATTGAGCACTGGACCTGCTGTAATTTTGTCAGTTTTTCTTATAACCCAAAGTTGTGGGGTATTGAGGAGTTTAGGAATGTTATTTAACAACATGCTCCCATCTTAATTCACCTTACTGAGTTTCTCAGCCCAGATCCACTGACAGGGCACGGTTATTTCACAGCAGAGCTGTAAACACACAGGAGTGAAAAAGGCGTCTTTGACAGTGGGATTTCCTCACAGTGACTGTGACCTGTGACCTCTCATTCTCCTGACACAKTGTGTTTTCAGAGGGGGTGAGCTCTGCACACACCTACACCCAGGCTGGTTGCAATGAGGAGCTAGAAAGATTTTACTTCTTAAAGTCCAAACCATGTTTCCCAGAAAATTTTCTAAAGTGTTCCAAACACTCCCAAAAGCAAAGGAAGCAATCTGAATTARTCTGCTGTCAGAACAGCAGAAAAATAAGGGAGAGAGTCAGTGCCTACATTTTTTTACCTCAGACTATTTACTGAAAAGTTTAATGATATAACCTGAAGCATCACATTAGAAAGCAAGCATAGGTGGAGATTAAAATCGGGATATTGTTATATGAAACTGACAACAGCAAGAGATCTAAAAACAGACTGTTCCAGAAAACCATTTCAAAGATTAATTGGTAAAAAAGAGTGTTATTTCAGAAGCTCTCATCAAGAAAAACAACCCTCCAGAAGATGTTAAAAATAGGAAAGTATGAGTTTTGAGATTAACATTTCCAGCTGAGGGAATACCTAAAGAGAAAAAAATTTGAATGTTGTTGCCTGAAAGGTTTTCATTTATCTGTGCAGATTAAAAAAGGAATTGAGATTCTGGGTGAGGCTACAGACTCTGCTGCTCAGAGACCCACTTTGTAATGAGGCTTCTGAACGTTCTGCTTGCAATGTCTAGGAAATTAGCSTCAGCATGTAAACAGGATGTTCAGGATCCTTCTGAAGTGGTGAAAAAGTCTGAATTAGGGGATTGGTTGAGAGCAAGAAACACCTTAGTGTGAGGGTCTAGTTTCCTCCAGACTTAGACCTATTCAGAGATTGACAAGTGTTTCTTTTTCCTTGTGTGGGATGCAAAAATGCTGTGAAAGATGCCGCAGTCTCATTCACAAACTCAAACTGGGCACGCAGCTGTAGAAATATCTTATAAATGGTGCTATTTCATACCACCCCTTCAAAGAGACACTCCAGTGCTTTTGTGTATCAAGTATTAGGATGGGTTGGAATACCCAGGGCAGGTGTTCTCACCCTGGTAATTCTGAATTTGCACACCATGGGTCTAGGTGGCCAGCGAGGTCACTGCTGTCATGTGAAAAACAAGTCCTGAAGTACCATTAAGGTTTATAATTCCACCCCTGCTCACACTGTGTTGCTCTTTGTGGGGCACGTGCTTTACCAAAGCCCCTGCTCCTTGAAAGAAATGTCCCTTTTCTCASTTGGCTTACCTGAAGAGTTTGTGAGACATAGTATTATTTGATATGACAAAATGTGAGAGAATCTGTCCCTTGTTTTGAGGACATTGTGCTCTTTTTTTTTTCCCTCCTTCATTCTGAGAAAACAACAGAATAATCAGGGAAATTATCGAGTCTGATAATGATCAGCCTGGTGAGTGACTGAGATATCAGCACACTAATTAGACCTCCTTACCCTTGTTTGTGATTTGCTCCTGTGCTCACAGTTCTATGAAGTGTTTGATATATACCACAGAATGGAAGAATGAAATGGTACACAGTGGCTATGATTACCCTTAAGGGTAAATAAATAACACTCAGTCCTGTAGCAGTAATTGTCTCTTCAAAAGCTGCCTTTTCCTGATAATTAAAGGTCCATTGGAGTCAGTTTCATTACTCCTTCTCATTTCTGTAGGAACCAAGCAGGCCCTTTTTTTTTTTCTGCTCTATTAATTGTAGGCTACTTTTTCCAGCCAGAATGATAAAAGATGTGTGTAGGAAATGTCARCCCTAGCTCACAATTGCACCATGTCCAATATCCAGAGGTTTCCAGCAGCAAAAGAGTGACAGTAGATCTTCCTYTCCTTTTTCTGTGATCATAAACTCTCGTCAGATGTGCTCAGTGTTTCCAGTTCCTGCTCCTGMAACTGTGGGAGCCTGGATTTAGTAGGGAACCACTGCAAAACTTCTGTCTGTGTACYATCTGTGATGATGGAAGCAACAAGGAATTTAGTTGTTTATCATAAGGTAAAAAAAGAACAAACCCCAAACCCCTATTGTGTTGGAAAAATGGCAAAAAAAATCACTTTATTTACTGCTTTAAACCTAAGCCATTCTTGCAGATCTCTTCCAGTAACAGAATATCATCATGTGCTCATGAATTAACCTTGCCCTTGTTTTCATGGAGTGGTTTGTACTCATTTGTGTGAGTGGTACATCTTGTTCATGAATGTCTGTGGTGTCTGAAAGAATTGTGAGCTTTCTCTTGCTCTTTGTTAAATCCCCTTTTCCAGGGATGCTATTTTAATACTTCTGTAACCATTTGGTTTTGCACATTCCTTTTTTGACCTTGTGCTGAATTCAATAGACACCAGGCAGAGCCCTTCCCATTTGTCAGGAGAGGATGATTTTGTGATTGTATATTAAACCTATGATGTGAGTAAAACTTGCTGTTGCTACTGCTATTAGCTTTTTCAAATCAGCAAAAGTGTCTCAGATGTGCATTGCGAATCCTCTTATTAATAAGAACATATTCCAGCTGAGCCCCTGCAAATCAGGGGGTTATCAGTGGGAGAAAAGAGGAAGGGTAAAAAGTTAATATTCTTAAGAAAGCTGCAAGCAAAGGAAGTCCTTGATGAGAAAACAGACCATACATTTGTCAAAGAAACAATTTTTTATTTTTAATAAAGAAACTCTTATTAAAAATGAGCAAACTAAACSTAAGACAGGCACTAAGAGGAGCAGTCTTCTTTCTCTGTTATGGTAGTTTAGTTTTTGATTATTTCTTTTCAAACCCTGTTGTCATAATCATGGCCAAAGGGCGGAATCCTACTCTGAATACACTAATGGACAAACCACATCAAACACAGAGTGGGGCAGGGAGGTGTGATGATGGAATCACCTGTCAGCTGAACTGGGAGCATGTCTTCTCCTGGATGTCCCACTTCCACCCTGTGAACACTGCTGGCTTATGAAGGATATCAATCATGGGGGTTTCTCCTCCAGAGATTTGTTAGAAGCACAGAATCACTCATGAAAGCCAACTCTCTAGAGGATCAAAGCAAACCCGCACTCAAGTGAGGTACAGGTTAGATCAYATTACTCAGTCTTGAAYTGTGTCACTACAGGAACCAAAGCAGAGAAACAGCTGCTCTGGTGTCCAGCCCTGAGGGATGTTGCTGGGTATTCTTGCCAGCTGGACTTTGCACCACTGATGACATCAGTTTGCTCCATCAC
>NW_026623233.1:467575-482596 GCF_030028575.1 Malurus melanocephalus | reverse complement strand
CAAAGCAGATAAACAGCTGCTCTGGTGTCCAGCCCTGAGGGATGTTGCTGGGTATTCTTGCCAGCTGGACTTTGCACCACTGATGACATCAGTTTGCTCCATCACCTTCCCAGGGACCGAGGTGAGKCTGASCAGCCTTTAGTTATTTACCTGGATCCTCCTGCTTGCTCTTCTTAAAGAGAGATGAAGACTTGCTACAAGGATTGCTWCTCCTGCCATGTTCCCACCATACTTTAGAAGAATTTTCTTAAAAACCAGCATTTTCAATTACTGTTTTGACAAGACTAACTGAGAGTGAAATTTGTAATTCCCTAGACCCCCACTGAGCTTTTTAGGCCAACAGTTGCTAATCTGAAAACCTCCGGTATAGGTGCTCATTTTAACCAGAGTCTGCACATTGTATTAGCTATAATTTGTTAAACACTATATTAAATTCCTTCTGCTTCAGCACCTTTAGGCAGGTATCAACCACTCCTGATGAGTTCTTGTTCAATTTGCCAGTGTATTCCTGCTTATCTTCTTATACTTCTATCCTCACTACTCAAAATTGCTGATACCTGATTAGAGACTATAATTTTGTTGYGAAATGGTGGGAAAGTATTATTCAAAGAATTTTTTCAGTTTGTTTTCATTGTTGCTTCTTTTTAGTTTTTGTTCATCTTTTCTTGAGGTTTGCCAATCCACAGAATCATAGAATCATTCAATTTTGAAAAGACTTCGAAGACCATTGAATCCAACCTTTGACAGAACACCCCCGTGTCAACTAAACCACAGACCTTGGTGCCACATTGAGTTGTTTCTATTTCCAGACATAGTGACTTCACCGCTTCCTTTTCTTTTTCTGTATTTGCTGGCGACCTCAATAATTTTTTTTTTTGTTACACCTGGTAATTATTTTCCCTATTCCCTGTTTTTTCTTTTTTTTTCTCCACATTGCTAGTGGTGGTTTGCTATTTTCCCAACTAGCTGCTCTTGGGTCAGATTTATTTCTTCTGAATGAGGTCAACTGCACTTCAGTAGATTTTAAACTTTGGTAGTACCCAGGTAATTTCCTCGGTTATTGGCTTATTTTTTCCTACTCATCATATAATTTTATCCACAAGGATTAAATTTTAAGGCAATTCTGACAAGAAGAATTCAGCTTTAAATGATCTTCTGGGGAAACCCAACTATTCATTASCTGTCTAGAAGCCCTGTTGCTCAGTTCAATAAGGGCACTTCTATTAATTAAGGATCAGAATGCACCTCATCAATGGACACTGAAGAGGAAATATCAGGAGATGAGGAAATGAGAGATTTTCCAGCATGGTGTGTTTAAAACAGTGACCCTAAAGTGAACTTTAACTACTCTTACAGAAAGTAAAAAATTCAAAGCATTTGACAATAACCTTTAAGGTGAAAGATGAATGCCGAGGGAGGAAAAAACCTCACTCAAACCACACATACATAAAACCAGCTTCTGAATTTATAGATTGCTACAGGGTACTGAAGGTGGTTAACTTGTTCAATTTTGGGAAATCTTTCTATGTGGAACAGTTCATCCAGATAGAGAAACAGTAATGCTATTTCTATGGTAGCTTTATAGCATTAAAGGTAAGATAACTTTCCTATAGATATTGATAATACTTTGTTCTAATTACTAAGAAATCCACATATATTTGTGATTTCTAAGACTAAAGGAACTTGTATTTATGTCTAGAAGAGAAGTCTTTCTCAACCTCAACCCCTCAACCCAGCCTAGGAGATCTGTTTTTCTAGGTGTGTTATTCCTGGCAAGAACAGAAATCCACAAGGGCATTTTTCTTCGTAACCTACAGGTTTCTCTACCCTGCAGCCATTCTGAGTACTTTACAAGCTAGTTTCTGAGTCAGATGTGGGAAAGTGATATATTTACAACAAAATAAAATTGGTAATGGAAGTCTGAGAACTGAAATAGTTACCACTTTATTTCTCTCATTCTCCATTTTCATCATAATATCATAAATTAAGTTACATTTTATTCTCTCAGAAAGGCCTTTGTAGCTACAAATCCAAATGGCTATAGCATGAAGACAGTTCATTCCTCCTTCTAGCCTTTAATTCAATTTGCTCCTCTACCACTGGATCTCAGCCGAAAAATAAAGCATGATGGAAAAAGACACCGAGGGTTTTTTGGTATTTCTAAGTTAGAAAGAAAAATTTAATGTTTTGAATGGATTATCAGAAGCGAAAGAGCTTTTGTTAATTTTTCTTCCAGAATTCTCAAATGCTGAACTTTTGCAGCTCTCAGCTTCATTAATTAATTGTGTTGAACTTGCCCAGAAGCCCAGTCTGTGCCTGAGGGTTTTCCCTGGCTGTGTTTGGGAGCTCAGAGATCCCAGAGCTGCTGCACTGCCCTGTATCTGTAAGTGCTGGCCTCTGTSGTGCCTGCAAGGTGCTGCCCTGCAAAAGCTGTGCTAAAGTGAAATGGTTTCACAGGCAATCAGAGAGTGGCTGCAAGGATGAGTCTGCCAATTTTCACTGTATTGTGTACTCAGAGCTCCTCACATCCATGGGAGATGCCATCTGTGCTCACAAGCAAATGGAGACTGTGTTTGTAGCCAGTCACTGCAGGCGCTGCAAAAAGTGGGAATGTGCTTTGCACACCATTCCCTTGGATTCATCTCTTCCCCCAGAACATATTACTTGCTAATGTTTTGCTTGTTGGGTTTTTGTTTATACTCCTGAATCTATAGCTAGCAGAAATGGAGGTACCATCATGAAGGAATCCAGATAGTTTCTTTTTTCCCTAATAAATCAGAAAAAAAATCCTGCAAATCCATTTTCCCTGATATTTCRTTTTCTTGTTTGGGCACAAGAGTGGGTTGCTTCTGATAGTATTTATAATTAGAAAATATGTTTGAAAAATTAGGTGCATGAAATGGCAATCTTCTTGGTTTTACATTCTTAAGTGAAAAACTACCTAATTAATTTTCAAATGGCAGCATTTTCTATACAATAGTTAAAAATCATACTTTGAATGAGAATCTTTCAAATTATTGACTGGCAGAAATAATGTATTTTGAGCATTTGTTCCAATCAAGCAGCAATTCAGGTTTCCTTCCAGACATCCCATTTCTTCTCCTTTACTGGTGTAATTGCACAGCATTCCCTTCACAGAGTCTGCAGTCTGGTGTGTGCATGAGAGAAGAAGCAGAATGATTTCTGTGCTTCAGGTGGAATGGCTGGGATGGCTSAAATAAATGATGATTACCAGGATTTCCATTGTGAAGACAAATGAGCAGAAGATGCTATGGCAGCAAGAATCCTTCCATCTAATGCAAGCACTGAGCTGTAGCCTTCAGGGGGCCTTAATCAATTATTCTAATTGTGTGACCACTGCCTTAATAACCTTGGTGTTCATTAATGGTCTAGGTCTGTGAAAAGCTAAAAGGTACTGAGGCACAACCTATTGTCTAGGCACGTCTAAAAAACCTGATACAGAACCATGTTTGGTACAACCTGCTGTTCTCACACAATATTCACTGATGAAATTGCTTTGTAATGGAAGAGCAGCCAGCTGTGCTTTCTGTGGAATAAAGAATAGCCAAACCTGTCTGTGAGAACACACATGAAGATGTTCTGTCYACCTATAACTGCTGTTTGAATAAATATCTGACTTTGCAATGAAGCTTTCCAGATTTTGAWTTCTTTTCASTGGAGATATGCTACTASTTTAATACACTATACATTGYTTTTATATTTCAAGAAAATGTTTCAAAGCAGCTTGGCTTTGTGTGTCCGACCCACAAAGGGCTGTACACATCCCAGTTTAAGTAACTYTCATGTCTTTCTCAAGGAGGACAATGAAAAACGAAAGGCATTGGTTTACTTTGATAGTCAATGTTGCCCAGCTTTATTTATTTTGAACCAATTTCTCAAAGGTCCTCTTAAAATGAACTATTTTAATTTCAATTTTTAAATTTAGCATTGGAGATAGGTAAGGTCAAGATCCCTCCCCTCCAAACACGTTCTCACCATCTAATTGCAGGCAACTCTACCATAATCATTGCTCCAAACACTTGACTTTAGTAACCAAAATTAACAAGCTAGTTCACACTATCAGCTATCTTTTAAGATGTTGTGGCTATGCCTCCCAAAATATAGGATATCCAGTCTCAGCTTGTGTGTCTATCAGGAGGAAATCTCCAGATTCTCAGATGCTTCTTGTAAATGGATTATTTTATTGATTCGTTATTCTCTGAATGTAAACATTCCCTGCCAAGGGGAAACAGGAGAATATACTCATGCATCTCAGAAGCTGGAGGGAATTTCCTGACATATAATATGTTTACTCATTCACCCCAGCTAACTCCTAAACCTAAAATTTAAAACTTTCATAAAATTGATGACTAGAAGTTTCTCTGATGATCTTCATTTCACTCACAGAGTTTGAGAGCATCACACATTCTAGAAATGTTTTTGTTGTTTTGCCATTTTTGTAGATCCTTTTTGGTTCTGATATTTAGAATTTAGAAGTTGCAGTAGTTTTGACAATGAGAAGTTTACTGAAAACACCATTTCAAGATGGGATTTACTGAACTCCAGGTGACCTATTTACATGAGAGTCTAGTAAGTCAGAATGCACCAACAYAAAACTTTCTCTACAAATTCTTCTGAGAGAAAAACTCAAGCCCTTATTTTTAATTTCAGACATCTTCATTAATCCTGCAGCTTTACAGAGATAAGATATGGATAAGAAAAATAAATTTGCAAATAATACATTTTGGTAACAATGCTTTTYCATCGTGTTTTGCACTTCCGACTCTTAGGTTGCCCTACCTTTGCAGTGATGTAACTTAGGTAATACTTAACAAAAACATTGTCAAGATTTGTATTGAATTAACACCAACAAAGCTTGAAAGAATCAAAAAGGACAAGACTTAGGAAAAATAAGAAGAAACCACTGTGGGCCAGGCTGGTGCTGCTTGCTGTAACTTCTTTTCAGAGGAGATGGTGATGATAGCCAAAGGGAGTCTGACACGGTTGACAGTCACTTGCTTTTTCAGCACAATGGATGAACTGAGATGTACAGAAATGAGGCCAAAACCACTGATAAGTCTGCACTGAGCCATTCTACCCATTCAGATTCTGCCTTCCTATTTTGTGAAAATCATCACAGAGAACATGCCATTACAAACCAAGCCAAAATTAATGTTCATAAATATGTGATCAGAGAAAGGCAGAGTCCCCAGATAGAAGATTATTAATGGCTGAATGGTCTTAACATATTTTCTTTGATTCATGGGAGCGTGTTTATAGCATAGGGAAATGCCACTGCTTTCAGATGAAACAAATGTCTTTGTATTGACTATCGAAAGCAACAGATGTTCTGCAAACCAGTACTTCCACAAAGGGACAGCCTTGGAACTATTTTGTAAACAACCTAGCTTAAATTTTAATACATGCACTTTGAGGATGGCTGTGTGACAGATGGGTCGGGCAAGCTCTGTAATGCAAAGGGCATCTAACTGAATTTGGAAAGCCTCAAGCAGCCTGGCTTGTTATTTGGAAAATAAAATCTGAGAGCACTTCCCAATGCTTGTACATTTCTCTGCATGTGTGTCCTTTTCTGTACATAAATATGAGAAAATGAGAGCTCTTTCTCAAAAATTTTTCTAAACTGTTATGGATCAGTAACATACATACATACATATATACATGTAATTTTCTGAAAATGTTTTTCCACGTTTGATTGCTTTCTTTCATKAAGTGATGAGCTTATGAATAGATAATAAATGAAAGCATGGTTGAAAAGCAGCTGGAAAACTCCAGCAATACTGCAAAGCTGTTAAATTATGGTCCTCAGGGTCTGTCCCTCAGGYGTAATTCCTGCAGTGTGCAGCTTACACAGGTACAGCAGAGCACCATGAGGTCCTCGTCAACCATTTCTCTGCATTTTCTGACACTTCCTAATGAGAATGCCAAAAGAGAGGGGTCATTTCAGGGGAACTGCTGGGATGGACAGGTGTCCAGCAGGCATCAGATACACATACATCTGTGGGATCTAATTGTTGCCCATTCTGCTTATTGTCAGGGGACAGTGGTGGCTGCCCACTCCCTGACAGASTGGCCCTTGCACCAGCAGGGATGGATGGGCCCAGACTGGCTTGAAATGGGATTCCTAAACCCTTGAAARGTGGAGGTGGGGATGGGAGCAGGTACTTGGGGGCTGTTGGTACCTTCAGAGCCCTGGCACTTGGTGTATCCCTGTTCTTGGCTCTCACTGCAGCTGCTGGTGTGCATGGTAAGGACTTGTTCTAGTTCTTGATATACAAGATGCTTTTCCAATACCTGTTGAATGGATTCACCTGGAAATTAAAAACAGATCTGCACTTTTTTCATTTTACACATTGGGTCTGATGGCTCCAGGAGATACAGAAGCTTTATTTTATAAAAGTCTTTGTGACGGCCTATCATCCACAATTTTAAGTCACTGTCTTACCTGAGAACTTCTACCTGCCATTAATTTCATGAAAAAAGTGCTTAAACCCTTTTAAAATGTCCCTTTCCAAACAATACCACAGTGAATAAAAGAACAATTCTCCTCTGTGTGAGGCAACCATCTGTGTTTTGGAGGTTTTTTTTTTCAGATTTTCTTTCATTTTTTCATTTGCAAGGGCAAAGATTAAAYGTTTTGAAGTTTTGCACAGCCTATGCAACTCCCTCTTGCAAAAGAGAAAGAAGTATAGAAGTTATGTACTTTTAAAGGCAGTGAACWCTGATTTGCTTATTTCAGCAGTTATCACCATTGACAGAGATTTCCAGGCATCACACTGCTCTTCTGGTGCACAAATCACTTAAAGGTCAGGCTTTAACAGGGCTCTTGTCTGATGGCATTTTAAACAGGGCAAATAATCTGTTAGTTGAGATTATGCAAAACCGTACATGACTATCTGGCTTCGAATGTGGAGTTAATTGTTGATTTATTGAAAGGGGTRTAATTAATTTAATACTTTTAATTTCACTGAATATGTGGGCTTTAAGAATGTACTTAAGTGCCTTTCCTGTTGMTCTCAGAGCTGAAGCCTTTGGAAATTAATGTTGCTGACTTAGGTACCCAGGCAAAAAAAGGAAAAGCTTATTGGTCTGTCACTTGTGAAGTCACTAGATGAAAAATACCAGGCTGTTTTGAGTAGATCATAGTCAAAGAGGAACTCTTAAATCTCTCTTAATAAAAGTTATAWGTATGAAAAACGGATTGCTGCCTGTTTTGACTGATAGGAAAAAGAAAGTATGTTAAGGTGAACCTGGTTATGGTCTTATATAATACTGACTAAATGCCAGTNAAGCTAGACTAACCTCCAAATCTGCATTACAATGCATAATTTCCATTTCCAGGGAAACATTGCTTGAGATATATTTGTGTGGATCAAGAAAGTTATTGCTCTGGTATTGCCCTTAGGTAGCACATGCAGTAGTGTCATATTACCTCCAGGGACAGCTTGAACAATTGCTGTGCTAGTGCCTTTCTCCTTCAAAGATAGAAATTTGCATTGGATTCAGATAAGGTTGCATCCTGAATGCAAATATGATCATAATTAATACAAAGAAGGGGCAGGCATAGTCCTGCACTATTACGGTTGTACTGTAAAATCCATTATGTTTATGGGAAGCTCCTGACAGAAATAGCTTGCCTTCTTAAATAGCACTAATGAAAAAGAGGACAAAAAGTCATTGATAAACTGCCACCACCCCTATGTCCTTGCAATATATTAGCCCAAAATAGCATGTTGATGATGTATAAATCTCTGGAATTATGATGGAGAAACACGAAGGGTACRAAAGCATGCGTTTCCAAGGGCATTTCCATTATGCAACCCACTACAGTGCGTCAATAGACTTCATATGTCACTGTCTGATAATTAAAAGGGGAGGGTTACTAAGGGCTTTTTACTTTATTGATTTATCAAGGTATCAATGGGAAATTAGCATATTAAGAGTTCTGACACCCCAAATTGTTTGTTTTTCATTGGAGTTTCTCAACAGCCAGAGTAAAGTTTCAGTTTCYTCTGACAGGCGCAGTGGTGTCTCAGCTGCTGTTGGAGTCAGTGGCAAAATTCCCACTGATACTGGGGGAGCAAGATTTCTTGGAGTAAAATGGAGGTTGATGCTGTTACCTGTGTCTCTTTTCTCACCTTATCCCTGGGCCAGGAATCTTGGTGCTTATCCAGAAGGTGCTGCCAGTCACCTCCCTAAATTTTGCCCAGTGACTCCAAGAAGACACAACCTGCCCATGTTCACTCCTGGTGCAGTGATGCCTCGTAGCTCCTGCTGGCATTAACCTCACCTGGACTACGGATGCTTGCAGGGTCTGCCCTGTGCCCACTGCTCCATGGAAGCCCCAAACTTTATTCTGTAGGATCAGGATGGATCCATGGCCCCTTCAGGCACAAGCTGCTCTCAATGGCCCAGTCTGCCTTAGTGATTTCTGCACCGTGCGTGGTCCTGAGGTCCGGAGATGAACATAAATGTGCTCAGTTTTGCTGTGGTCTCAGCCAACCCCRTGCAGTAAATGAAGAATGAACAGATTGTGGAGGCACTGCTATCAGCWGAATGGCAGGCTGTGGTGACAGACTGACGTGGGGTTTTGGCAGGAGCTGCAGGAGAGAGATGTATGAGTAAGAAATTAATTGCTGGCCCTAGAAGATGCCATGTGCTTYATTAATGAGAGTTAATTTTAGTAACACTAAATAAAGTAATATTAATCTATCAAATTGAGTTTTGAATAAATGTCTTCAGTTTTAAAATTAAATTAATTTTTGTTTAAAATAAAATTCTACAGAAGCTGGTGAGGCTTTATGCAACTAATTTAAGGCATTCTGCAAGAACAAGGGCTCACAGCGGCAGCCTCAAGAGCATATTTGATTTAATGCTTTCTAAGTATTATTTGCTTTCCCTCTGGCAGATATAATTAGTGTCTCCCTGACACCCTCAGAGTCTGATYTGCCTTAATTTAACATAAAATCATGAATCAATTATTTTTTAGCTGTGTCACATATCTACAAATCTGATTAAAAACAAACTACATGGAATGAGGCTGCGCTAGTAGGTAAATGCTGGGGCAGACTTTGCTTGCTATTTTTGTCTTTGTGTGGTTTTGTTTTTTAACAGAAGGCTCATATTGGCATGTCTTGATGTTTTGGGCAGTATTCCCGTGRAATTTAACTGGTCTAGTTGCATAACTCAAGTGGACAGTCTTTGGTCCAGTCAGATCCATGYGTGCATTCAACACGAAAGAAAAAGATTCACTGTTTCAGTATGTGCCTGAGCTTACAGTTTCTGGGAATTGAAACAATAAACTCTCCATCCTATTGTGTTTTTTTGTAGTCACCTCTCTTCACAGCTCTGTGTGTTCTGACTAAAGGAACATCTTCGATGGCATACAGTCAACGGATTAAACATCATTTGCTCTCCTAGCCCTTTGGACCGGCCTTTTCAGCATTTTTCATTCCTTGTTTTTAAATCTCGTTTGTATTCTACAAGACATTCTAGGCAATCYGGTGAAAAGACAGGTGAATGTCTCGCAGCAGGAATAAAGGAGGACAGCTATTCCCTRACACACAATACAGACAGCTTTCCGAGTGTTTCATTAGTGATGCTCACCAGCCAATGAAGAGCAATCAAGCCAGACTGGCAATCTAAAACTCAATAGAATAGGGATCCAAGACTGAGCTATGCAAAATACAAGCTGAAAAACAAAGGGCTAATGCTATTTATGCTCACAAGAGCTGATWCAAGAAGGCCTCAAATTATCCCTTTTCAGAGACAGTGAAATTGTCTCTTTAGTATGATGGTGTCTTTTTTTTATTGAAGCCACAGTTAGAATTGAATATTATCTTCTCTCTGCTGTGGCTGCAGTTCATTTTCAATCCAGTATTTCATTTTATYATGCTGCATCTTACCCAATCAAGTTAAATATTTTAGTACTTACTGCTAGTACTGTATCCCACACAATTCCATGAAGCATTCCAAGTTCAAGATGGGTTGATTATCCTGTGGCAAAAGCCACTATTGTAGGAAGCTCTCTGGTAGACCACCACCAGTCATGGAAAGCATTTGTGCGTGGTATTCCAAACAAGGGAGTGTGTGTATGTCCCCAAATTAAACAAACATCATAATCTGCGGATGTTTGCGAGATGGCAGGAGGCCTGGAAGTGGAACACTGACCTCAAAAAGTGGGTTTGGGGGCAGGTCTTGTGAATCTTGCCATTTGCTGGAGCAGATGGAGAGCCAAGGCGTGATAGCAGAGAAGCTGTTTGAGGGAGGGAAGGCACTGGAGRAAACACCACTGTCATGGCACAAGAYAAGGAAAAGCACGAACAACCAGCTCTTGTAGGGAACAGGGATTCCAAAGAGATTTGATACATCTGGCTTCTTGCAGCAAATCGAAGGGGAACCTGGCAAAGTGAAAGAGGGAGAGAAGTTGGATCTGTTGATTTTGTAGAGACCAGAGGAACTGAAGAACAGTTTTACAGAGAAGTGTTGTAGGAGCTCAGCAGGACTGAGCATTCAGGCCCGCAGGGCACGATATCTCCAGCACAGCTCTGCACAGATGCTGTCCCTGTCACTCAGGCTGGAAAAGCCAGACAGCAGGCCTGGCATATGGAAAAACGCCTGTGCTCAGATTATTTAAATATATACTTAGAGGGGTCTGTGTACTGAAGGCTGCAAACTTGCTCTGTGCTACCACCGTGTAGAAGGAAAGGAAGGGGGGAAGGAGGGAAGGAGGGAAGGAAGGAGGGAAGGAAGGAAAAATGGATGTTGTCAAGATCCCAGCATTCTGATGGTCTGGCTGTGCCCCGGGGAGCCCTGCAGATGGTCCTTGTCATCTGTGAGGGGACACAGCAGCTTCCCAGCACACCTGACACTGGCTCTGCCTGTTTGCACAAATGCTGAGTCCTTGGTGGGAGGCAGGCTCTCTTTGCTTCTGCTGCTGGGAGATGCTGCAGCTCATTTAATCCAACAGGCTGGGGTACAGCAGGCTGAAGCAGGATTTATTTCCTTTTTAGCTCTCCAGTTTGTCTAAAATAGAGGGGTCTTTATGCTCTACACTCCTGTGCATAAAAGTATGCTTGAAAATGTTTTCATACATTGAGTGGACAGAAAACACGATGTCAGTCATTCTCGCTGAATTCTCGTCTACATTTAAGATATTGAGTGAAAATAAAATATGTGTTAATGGCACAGTGTGTGGGAAAAAAAAGTAGGCTGTGATGACTAAAACACTACTTTCTCAAGGAAAGTARCTACCCTGTGAAATGTTTCATAATCCAGAGGAGCTTCACAGATCTCAGTTTATCCCTCATCTCTCAAAATATTGTACATGTAAATCATCTGCTTAAGATATGTGTGATTCAACTCGTGCTTGAACTTGTTCTTCACCTTGTCAGTTGCAATATGGATAGGTTCCAGAGAAATAAATATATTCCAGAATGCGTATTGAAAAAAAAATGCAAACTCTCATTTAGTGAAATTTGACATAGGACGTAATTTCCACTAAAAAATCTGTTTATAAGATTAGGCACAGGGAAACTACATTGTCTCTCTCTCTGGATACATGTATGTCTTTGGTCAGAGATGGGTGCCTCAGTGACTGAGTCTTCTCTGATGGATCTCATAAACAAATGTCTTTTTTTTTTTTTTATATACGAAATTATGTATTACACAACTGTTCCAAAGTGGCAGACTGGTTCTTGTTTTTTGGAATAAAAGCTGATTTTAATCATTACATTTATGATTAAAATTTCAGAACAGGGCTTTATAATAGTCTTGAAAAAACCCTCCTCAATCAAGATTTACAGAGCCAGACATTGCCTATGTCTTCTATGGAAGTTGCCAACACAGGAAACTTCCACCGGGTCAGAAATCATGTAATCTTACTGAGAATGCAGTAGCATCCACATGCTTTAATGGGCATCTACCACATCTTAATAGCAATGTTTGTGAACTGGGTATAATTTAGAAAATATTATTATAAAAATACACATTCACACAAGCACACATACATAAAGCACTGTAAAAAAAATTGCAAGAACTTTTTTCCTAGTTGCAACAGTGAGTTGTGGCTGTTTTTTGTGGCTAGTGACAAAATGGCAAGGAGGAGTATGAATCACATCAGGACATGGAGAAACAGAGGTTCTGTGAGGCTGASATTTTTTTTCAGCCCCCTCACAGACCGATGGAAGATCTGAGGACAGTTCCTGTTTAAAAGCTTACATAAAACAGCTGTGTGCCAAAACATGCCCTGTATTACCCCAAACACCAGATCAGCAGGACTTTGTTTTGTTCTGTAGAATCTGGATATATTTTTCAACTGATTTGAGGCCTCATGGTAAGAAAATACAGAGTTATAGTATAAATGCAATAAAAATAAGGATTGAGATGCTGAATTTAACTTTAGATCATTCTCTCTCCTGCACTGAAGATATTTTAGGTTTGAGAAATTTATTACAACAATGACAGGGAATCTTCCTTAACCAAACACTCCCTTGGGTGTCAACGTGATTCCTTGCAAAACTATTTATAGGAATATGATCTGTAGCAGAACATCAGCCACAGGTACTCTACTACATTATAAACTTCTTAGAAATAATCTGAGAAAATCCATTATTATGATAGTCGGATTTTGAGAGTATAACTAAGTGCATATTTCCATGTGATAATAAAAATGTACATTAATATTGGGTTTTTAGCAGTGTGCTAAAGGTTTACCAACATTATGAAAGGGAAAAAAGGTCATCTTTAATTTGCACAAATTGATTTTAATTAATCCTATTAATTTGCACATCCTGCTGTTTCTGGCATTAATGAATACTGAATTGTGCCAAGCATATATTACGAACCAGATAGAGAGAGCTTTGACAGCTTTTCATTCAATGATTCAGAACAACATACTAAACCCCAATAACTGTTCCTTCTGAGATGCTGTAGTGCAAACTAGAAAGATAAATTAGAATTTAACTGGACTGGATAAATGAGCCCATTACCAAGGGTTTAGTTCACTGTCATTTTGAGATGACAGTTAGATAAAAGATCTGTACTTTACTTGGTATTACACATAAGTCATCATTCCAGAATTTTTCAAACAGATATCCCTTTGGAATTAATAATTTACTTATTCCCATTATCTTGGTAAATCTGGACAGYGTTCTGCTGGCTGCACTATCAGCAGAAACACAAACAAGCAAGATGCCTGAAGAATCCATTGCAAGGTCACGAATCGCCATAAATCCACCCTTACAGCTTCTGTGCGTGCATCACTTACCTTCTTCAGTTCCTTTCTTTGTCTGCTTGGAAGGGTTATTTGGGTAGAATTCACAGGCTACAGTTGACAAATCACATGAGGATGGCTTTGAAAAATGGGTGCCACTATGACATCACCGTCATAAGTCAAAAGCCATGATTTTTCCGTCACTGGAAAATTCTTCTTATTCCTTTAATTTTCAACATGTCAATAACACCTAAGCYGTTTGTCTATGACCCATCAGCAGGGGTCCACAATTTGTAGGAATCCCCTATGACAGGTTTATATGTTACCAGGGATTAAAAGAAGTGTCTGAATTTCTCCTCTGGAGGGAGCCTAAGTCCTGAGTCACGGGTTTGTTTGAGTTTTTTTTCCTTTAGTGAAACAGAGACCAATTTCTTCAATGAATTTTTGAATTCCCAGGATAGTTTCTACAACCAAAAAGACAAAAACCTACTCTTAAGCTGACTGGAGGCAGTGTTGGCTATATATATCAGTTTTTCAATGTCCAAGGCAGATATCAATATACTCATCTATCCCCACTATGGGCATATGSAAACCCAAAGCTGATGGGTGAGTGAATACTTCTGACAGATCCAGAAAATTACATTGCAGATCAGGAAAATCTCTGCCACTAGAGGAAGTTCTTCAAATGGAAGCCATTACCAACAAATGCAGACATGTAACATGCAGGTTTCCTTCAAGCAATCACTGTAAAATCTSTGAGTGCTTATCATTATAAAGAAACTCTCATCATTCACATCACTTTATACAAGTCTTTTGGAAATCTTGGATGGTCATTTTAATAATTGCTATTGACAATTTTCCAAAGGAGAATCACAGTTTTAACTACTCAATCCTCCCACATTTTACACATTACCTTTTGCAATGTTCCCCAGAATGTTCTTTACAACCTTTCACCCGAGCTCTGGACCCCAGCAGGTAGCCAGGTGGACATGTAGGTTTGCAGGGGCTGTGGCTCACCCTTTAACCCATGCATCATTCCACAGCTGTAACAGAGAGCAGATTTAAAATTCACCTCCAGTGTGCTCTCCTGACTCACTGCAAACAAATCAATCACCTGCTTGCCTTTTCCCTGAAATTACAGTCGCCCCTGAAAGAAAAGGAATCTGCATACATTAGATCTTTTTTGGAGCTTGGCTTTATTACCCTGACAAGAACATACCATTTCTGGCTGTCACTTCTTGCACATTCAGCTGTAGATGGGTTTCCTAAAGGTCAAGTTATCTCATCTGAAAGAATATCAGTATGGATTGAAAAGCGTGTAAGAGTGTAGCTGGCGTAGCTCTCCAGTGAGACAACAAGGCTGACTGAAGCAGAATTCAGAGGTCATTTTCTTATGGTATCAAAAATATGTCAAATCAGAAACCAACAAAGCAGTGACGTGGCCTGAGTCATTAATCTTTACAGAATGTTAGGAGCTGGAATTAGGTGCTGGGTCATGTGCCAAGCTCAGAAGGGCAATACAATAATTAGTGTTCAGCAGGAACCATGAATAGTCCTTTCTTTCATTTTCCTTTGTGAATATCCATAACAGGACATATGCTCAAGTGTTTCTGCGGAAAAAAACCCCTCTGAAGCAATCACATTTCAGTACTCTGTATTCCCCAAGCCTCTGCCTTTCCTTGCTTTTTGCAGAACTGCAAGGACACAGGGAAATCAGTCCAAATCCTCACACAAGAACATATGGAATCTGAATACAAAAATTCAGCTACTGTTAGCCGAAAGTAAGACTA
>NW_026623233.1:345594-466770 GCF_030028575.1 Malurus melanocephalus | reverse complement strand
TCAACAGCATAGTGCTAGAAAGCAAAACCCAAGATTGTTATCAACACAGGAAAAGCTGCTTGAAAAGGGCAATACTGTGATATTTGAAATAACATTTCAGAACACTGTGTTTTAAGAAAAGAACAAAACAGAAGTAATTTAATTATTATTGTGTTACTRTAGGAAAGATGTAAGGAGGTTGGATCTTATAAAACACAAATTCTCATTTTATCAGAGTTTATGTGGAGACCTTATCCAAGGGAAAAGCTTTCTGAGTAGCAGCTGGTGTCTAGACTGCCTCTCCCCTCCCAGATTTTCCTGTTGAAATGCTGTAACCTTATTGATATAATTGCTCCTAAGCTGATTTAATTCAGAGAAATGAAAAGGGAATGTTGGCAACTTTAACACTGCACAGATGAATATGGCCCAGAGGTCAGTAGGCCTGAAGCTAAGCATGTATTAGCATACTTTTTTTTCTGAGCTAAGGCGGATAAATTCACCAAAAGAGGTTAATTTCCAACATTTGGATATTTTTATTGCATTGATAAGGGTAAAATAGAGTTTATAACTTAAATGCCTAATAGCTACCAGGCCTGATGATGTTTTGCAACTCTCTATTTGTAAACAAGAAGAGAAAATGGTTCTATTTGTGCAGCATTTGTGGAATAGCTGGTTTTATATGGATTTAGTGTGAAGCTGCCTGCTTGTCCACAGACAAGAACTTTGCTCTTTATTATTCATCATTCTTTAGCTTAAAATATGGGAATAAGAACACCACCTTATGAATTCAGTTATCTGTCAGATGTACAGAGCAGTCCATCGATCATGTTAAAATACTCATTAAAAAAGATTGAGTTGGTAACTCTGAAAATCCAATTTGAATAAGCAAATCTTTAGTGCAGATTTGAAGCGATATGCCTTGTTTTAATGTTTTATATATTTCTGAAAGGCATTTCTACTCTGTGAATATTAAGCTTCTAYCTTACCCTCCTCAGAAGAGACATTGCTGCACAAGTGCACAGACAACCATGTCACCTACGGGAAGTCAGGCAGAATTGCCCCTATTCTTTAGGGTCATCCAACAGGGTATTTTCTCTATGGGATTTACCATCCAAATGGCTGAGAGCTGCCCAGAGGGTACTGAGTGCTTCAATGYTTATGGAGGCACATGGACCTCAGTCTCCAAGATCTCAATGCTGTTAGATTTGAAGGCTTCTTTAAAGTGAGGGGAGCTACTCTCTTTAAAGCGTCTTTAAAGAAAACTTGGACCCTATGAGAGGATGGAGTATTTAGCTCTCTTTAGAGTCAGCTTCCCTGCCATTTTCTTTCCCTGATTGTCACTTCAGCCAGAAAACAAGTTTATGCAGTTCCATATAGGGATCATTTTATAGATTTAGAAATCTATAAAGAAAATTGCAGAAGGGCCAGGAGCTTGAGAGATCAGTAGAATCACAGCAGTGCTCCTGTAAAACTCACGGTGTGGTGCAGCAGGGGGTGTCGTCACACACAATCCAATTTCTTTGGAAAGATGATGGAAGACAGGTTTTATCACATGCATGCCACTTTACTTCTCAAATGAAAATATGGATCTCCATAATTTAAAGCTTAGGTTTCTTTTAAAGTTTATTTTTTATTCTCTCTCTCTCTCTGTACAATTGTGCAGATATGCTGTCTGAGTTATTGCAAGGGTGGAGCTTTTGTTTGGAAGAGGGATCAGTGAGGTTTTGAGGCTGAGTAAGTCTACACAGTGTGATCATTTCAGCAATTTCCATTTCCAATCATCACATGGAGAGCTGTMTCTCATACACAGCCTATTTCACACACTCAGAAACCTTGCATAGGGGTTGTCTGTTTTCAGTCACAGCAAGGATGTTCAAATCTGTTCAGAGAAAACCAAGACCTGGAAGAAGCATTTATCAAAAAACCTCAGTCAGCTCTGCATATAGCCAGCTGGAAAGTAGAGTTTCATCCAGTCCTTCTGCTAGAATTGCTCAGGGACACCTCATTAATCAGAGGGAAGACAAGGGCTTTGTATCTTGGATGGATCTAACATGTTTTAGCCATAGGCTGGGACTAGAAATCTGAAGGAAATAGCACAAAGTGCTCTCAGAATAAAATGAAGACTCTCTTCAAAAATTAAGTCATTAGGAACATCATACAAAATCTGTTCTTGTGACTTTTCCATGGGATTTCTTAGAACAAGGCCTTTTGCAAGCATGTATGATAGAGGAATTATATTGTAAATGAGTGGGATGAATTTGTCTTCTAACAAACTGAGAATTGCTTCCTTGGCTTTYTTAGTAGCCTAGAACAAATTAGCTTGGGCTTCATTTTCTTTCAGTAGAGCCATTCTCCTACAGCCAAAATGATCTATCTTCCAGGCTATAAGTATCGTGAGGAGGTTYAGTGTGTATCTCTTCACTGATCAATAAATTCACCTTCTCTGTGGGATCATGCACCTTCCCGATATGAGTCTTTTGTTTGAAAAGGAGGATGCTATTCATGGAACATAAAAATCTCAGAAATAGCACTATAGAGTAAAACCTGACCTTGGAAACAGCAAGGACATTTGCAGCTTCCAGTAATGAGACAATACCTGACAGATGAAGGGAGCACCTGGAGAAATGGCAGGATGGTGGAGGGTAGTTCATACGCTGTCTCTGTGGAGCAGTTGTTGAGGTCAGCAACTCAGTCAAGTTCTAGGGAGGAGGGAAGTGTGGAAGGATTCAAAARCCTTGACACACACACTGTGCCTGAAGAGAAGCCATTTTCTATTTGCCTGTGGCTGGAGTCCAGCTGAAAATAAAATTGCTGATAAAAGGAAGCATTAAGTTACCCTCCTAGACCATCCGCTTGCTGGTGCAGCATTGTTCTCAAAAAATAAAGCAATTCCTGCATTTTGCCATGACATAATTTTGGAGCTYGAATGATTTGGCTTTTCAAGGAATTACCTGTGGACAAAACTTTTCAACCTTCYGACAGAGCCAAATTTACACTGACTATTGTATAACTATTTAGACTGCTATGCTGCTAAAGATCATGTTTCCCTTCTGCCCTTCACCCAGTGTACTGCTCTTCTGGCTGCTGCTGGCATGTGGCATCCATAGACACAGACACAATGACCCCAGATGTTTTGGAGCTGAGGCAGCCAGCCCATGAGACCCCTGGCTAACCCTTGGCTGCAGCACACAGGTCAGTCCAAYAGGAAGAAGACACAGAGCCTTCCCTCTCCTGCTTCCTTTATTCTTCCCTTGAGGGCCATCATCAGTACAGACCTGTTGCACTGTGATCTGAGAAGCAGAAAAACACTTGTTTTCTACTTTTTCCTCTCTCAGGCACATTTTTTACCTTAGTATTTCAGCTACATSATATCCTCCCTTATTTGTGATTTCAGCAGCAGCCATGGAGATGCAGGGGTCCTCACTTCATTGATGTTGGGGTAGAGCTTTAGGATGCCTGGGAGGGCAGCCAGGGTGCTTCAGTGTGTCTGAGAAAGCTTTGAGGGATTAAGCCTTGTGGTATCCTTGTGTATATCTTGTGTATGATGGGTGGGTTAAAACTAAATGATCCTTAAGGTCCCTTCCAACCCAAGCCATTCTATGAGTCTATGATTCTGTGATTCAATGATTCTGTGAGTCTATGAGTCTAAGAATCTATGATTCAAGTGGCCAACAGGGCTTCTGCTGAGGGYCCTGAGCCCCCATTCTCCACTGCCTTTGTGTCCCAGACCTCAAAGCACCAGGTGAATAAATGTGGGAAGCCAGCAAGGGGCTGCCTGCAGTCTCTCACTGACCTCCCACAAATAAAACCCAACCTATATCCCATGGAGCTGAGAGCATTTATACTCCTTTGGGACACACTGGGATTTGTAATGCAGTGGAGACGCGGGAACTTAAACCTTTCTGAAAAGCTTTAGCTGCCTGTGATTGTGTGTCTCTTTTCAGCTCACTGTGTTTTGAGGGGGGCTGATGACTTTCCATGTCCATATCCCCGACAGACAGACCCCCAATGGGATCTGAACTGATCCAGGACGAGCACACAAAAGCTCAGCTGTCATTTGACTCCACATCCTATTACCATTTCTAGAATTATCTGCTATCTGCCTTCCCCTCTGTTCGTGTATTAAAGAAGATAACTTGGTACTGCTGGAATAAATATAGCTCACAGCTCTCCTGTCAGGGTGCTCACTTCATTAGTCAAAGAAAAAATGATTCTCATAGTTTTTCTCCTTGTAATTTTCCTGAAAGGCACTTTTTTATTCCTGCTGGAGGTCCTGTATRTGTAGTCAGCCATAGCACAAACCACTATCTGAACTCTCTGTAAGTAACCCTTTTTAGTGGCGTTACTTATTTTGGAGGGAGAAATGAATGATACCAGGACTGAGAACTTTTGCAGTTCTTGTATTGACTTACTTTGCAGTGGGCCAGTCAGTGCTGGGTTAACAGCTTAACTTGATGATCTTAAAAGTATTTTCTAAAAAAAAAAAAAAAATTATGAATCTATGCATGGTATTTAGCCCCTCCACACAAGATTTTGCTCAGAGGAGACTCACTTGGTTTTGTACTGAGTCAACCAAAAGTGAATTTTGGAAGAAACAGTGAGGTTCTGCAGTCAGGCAACAACCTCAGTTATGGGTAAATGTTCTGTTTCTTGTCAGAACACATTTAGAGAAGCTGCTGGAGGGGTGATTCCTGCCTGCAGYTCCCAATGTCTCTGCTCACCATTCATCACAGCTCAGGACCATGGGCCACACGGCCACTCTGGGCTGCAATAGGTTCTGGACACCAACCCTCCCATTTCTACCCTCAGGGGGCATGGAGAAAAGGCTCTTTAACCTGGAGGCTGGCTTTGCTGCTGAATGCTGCTGTGGGTGTACATCACCAGGACAACTTTTCCAAGTGCAGTTTATGTCAAATATTTCAAATTTTTACAGGGTTTAAATGGACACTGCATCTCAGTCATGTGATCTGCTTTTTGTTTCTTTCTTTAGAAAAAGTAAGCCTGAAATATTTTTCTTGGTCTTTTCTTTTAAATTATTTGTTTTCCAGTTTGCRTTCCCACCAGAAGTACAGGCACAGTCTCTTTCCCCCAGAGAACTCCATGGATAAGCAAAAAACTYGTAAGATTTTCTCATCAGAAGAACAAAAGCAAAGTGCAAAGTGAGAAAGAGGACATGGATTTCTAGCCAGGTTACTTAAAACTATTTCCCTTGTCTGTTTTTTGACTCTTAATTAATTCAAGCACCTGCTAGACACTCAAGTCTTGAGAAAACCCCACAGACAAGTTTCTCAGTCCCCTAGCAAGGCATTAAAAAATTGAAGAGGGCAGCGGATTATATCTCAGAAATAAGAAATGAACAGTAAGCAGAAATCTTTAGAGAAAAAATGAAAGATCAAGTTTTGCACTTCTTTATGCAAAAGCAAGCTGAAAGAAAGTGTGTGTCTTCATGTGTCTATCCAGCAATGAATGACATGAGGTAAGACATCAGAGGCCAGAAAGCTTGTTAAACAAACCTTAATATGGAATGGATCTTGATTTTAACAAAAYGATTCTGATTAACATTGCTGATCAGCTGAGGTGCTTCCTCTGTTAAATAAACTGTAGTATATTCCAAGTGGCAACCTGCGTTTAATTAGAATTTCCAAAGGATCACCTAATGGAAAAATATTAAGTAAGAAACAAGTTGCTGCAAAACTAGGTGGTATGATTTCTCTTGCCAGATGTGGTTTAAGTGTAATTTATGATCAGTGGCCTGCATATCATGCTTAAATAGCTGCACTCTCTCTCAAATAATAAGTATTAGGGTCACCTTTCTTTCTCCTGTACTGAAAGGGGCTCTGTTTGGATGGCTGATTCCTGAGCCAAAACCAGGGAATTTTCTTGATGCTAATGGAAGTGGGCAGAAGATATCATGTGAATCCAATTTGGAGGATAATGAGTCTGCTTTCCACTTTCCAGGGCTGGCAGGCTGTTTTCAGATAGAGCTGTAACAGCACATTTTCCTCATCCTCTGCCCTTTCCAGAGGTCGTTTGACCTGATATACTCTCGTCAAACGGTGCAGATTGCCAGAGAGCTGAGACATATCCAGGGTGTTGGAAAAGGTATCAGGTGGGTTTTTCTCTCACAGAARATAATGTTACCAGAAGGAGCGTTTGGGACTCCAGGCAAGAAAAYAACAAGAAGGGTCAGAGCAGAAGGCTGGATCTGAAATGGCGATGACTCCTGGTGATAGCAGGCAACCRGCAGGAGGAAGGCACAGAAATGCTTTCAAGCTCAAAGAAGCTCCTTTTCTCACTCTCCATAAAGTTTTTATATCAGGAATTTARAGGTCATTCTCTGGCAAAACTGAGAGTCAGAGGTGTCCTCTACACGGATGGATGCAACCTGCATCCCAACAGCCTTTGCTTCTCTCTGTGGTCCCTTTGGTCGGGTTTAAAAGTCAGAATAAATGATCTGAGTTGGCCTCACATGAACACAGCTCCTGGAGTAAAGTGCTGCTAAGTTACAGACAGAGTAGAAGAGGAAAAAAAAGCAAAACTAAAGAAGATTAAATATAGCTTGAGCTTTATTCCTGTCCCACAGCCAGTTTCAGGGAATGTTTATCATGTGCATTTTTGAGGTAAGWTCTGCATTCATATTTAGCTTGTTGCCAGTTCATATTCTGTCACAACATAGTCCCCCATATGGAAATCATGTCCTATTTTYATGCAATTTATAATATCTCTTTGAGATTAGTCTAGCAAACTGCCAGGTTGGCATGGATGAAATTACTGTACTAGAATAACTTACGAGAAAAGCTAGAAATTCACATAACAAGCTCCTGACACACAATTGGCTCTGTGAATTACTTACCCTAAATATCCCAGCATGTGCTTGTGCTAAATTCTTAGCTGTACCTTTTATTCCATTATAACTGAGGTGCTACAGTATTTATCAGGGCCTGCTGATGAAAGAAAAACTTGGGGCTTGAAAACATTTATAAACAGAGATGGTTAAAAAATGATAGTTTGAAAGCCCTGTGTTGGGCAGGCAACTCATCTTGAAACTTGGGAAGCACAGACACCTCCCTCCTGGAGCTCCAATTTAGATAGAAAACCTGACAGAATGTCAGAAATGAAGTACCAAACTAAGCACAGTTTTATGAAGAGAGTCCTTGCTAAACAGGATCCTTGTGATCACCACTGCTGAAGATCAGACGCACAAACCTCGGACCAGCTCTGTGCTCTTGTTTCATAGGGAGAGGTGTTTCTCTTCATGGGAGATGTAGTCTCTGATCTAGGAGTAGTTTCTAGACTCACTAATTGGGCTGGAGAATGAAGGAGATGTGTCTCTCCTCTTCATGCTGTAATGAAAGTGTTCTGGAATATTTTGCTGAGGTCAGCCCTGTGATAAACATGCCAGTGTAAATGGRCATCCCAGGGAGGGCTGGAGGTGTCTGTGCTTTAATGCAGGACCAGKAATATGAGGAGCTGAGGGGCACCTTCATATTTAAAGTTCTTGTAAGTGTTGCTGAGCTCAGTCTGTGATAGAGCCAGGAATGACAGCAGCAATGCRGTTGGGATTAATTCTAAAGAATTTCAGAAAAAAAAAAAAAAAGCAAATTGAACATTTTAGAAAGAGCTGTTCAAATTAGGTGCCCAACAAACAGTCCACGTCCTCTCATGTTAACTGTGCTCTAAAGGCAGCAAAAATTTTCCTTCTTTACCTAATGATTATTAATGCTAAAACTGAGATCACGTTGCAGTCATGCTTCTCAAGCTCCCACCCAACTCCTTATTTAATATCATAGTCAGGGTTTCTGCCATTGTTTTCYCAAGAGAGCACGTCTGTTTCATGAAGCAATTAAATTTAAATTTGTTTGGTGGCCTGAAAGTCCTCAACTTCCTTTAAGGTTTATAAACACAGTGGGAAGAAAATGATCCCTGAGAAATGAGAATAGTGTCATTTTGGGGATAAATATCTTGAATTGTAATCTCAACCACAAATCCCATTTCAGGAGCAGAGAGCAGCCAGAAGAGGTCATGATCCACCCTGACAAGGGATGAAAGTGTCAGCACAAGCATGTTAAGCACAGCCACTGAAMCATAAAAAGATGGTGGGCTGAAGTGATAAAATTGGACAACAGCTGATTTGTTAAAAAAAAAAAAATCCATAAAAGGTGGCACTCCTCTTAGGGAGAAAAGTTGCCAAGATACAAAGACCTGTGCTCAGTTACTCACCCTGCAGTAAAATASGTAGCAGCCAGTTTTAAAATCAATAGCCTATTAGAATTAACCAAAATAATTTATAACAGAAACAAATAAAACCCTTTCATTGTATTTTATATGAACTCTGTGGACTGCTTATGGGTTTGAATGCTGCTAACATTATAACTGTTTTAAGATAAGGATCACTTCTAGACCCCATGTTACTATCACAGTAACATCAATGCAGAAAAAAGCTGTGTAACTTGAGCTGTGTGTGATCACAGTGAAAACCAGGCCTTATTGCAACTGTGCTAGCACATCTCAGCACATGGGTAACAAGGTACTAAAACGTGTTTGAGATGTCATTATGAGTGGCCAGCTCAACAGGAATATTCATTGTGAGTGCCCAGCTACTGAGATGGTCAAACCATCCCCAGAGCAGACCAGCTGGGCCTGGAAGCCTTTTTCCTACTCAGAAAAGTACTCAAGCAATGTTACACATTTTTGCTTGTACTGGCTCGATTGACACTCAGCTTCTCAGTTCTTCRTCACCTTCAGGGTTTTATGCTTCTTCTCAGCATTGCAACACCAGCCAGCTAAATTTGGGGTTGAACTATTTTTGAACATCAGTTTTTAGAAGATACTTTGTCAATGTCTCGCTAGTTTTTGTTTTGTCTTTTGCTGCGGAATGGAAAGTTTAATAGCATATACCCATGAGGTGACACTGTGTAGATCGTGTTCTCCTTTACACTGTGTCCTACACCTGGCTTTCCCTTGCTAGTAATGTTTTGTTCCCACCTCTGATAAAYCCCTTACCAAATTTTCTCCTTGCCCTGATTCAAAGGAGCATCAAATTTTCTGTTCTGGGGGGCTGGCATGACTTCATAGACAGCTGTTTTTCCTCATATAGGCTTAGTGGTCTAATCTCTTCAAAGGACAACCAGGTGCAAACAGAAAGAACAAATTTTGTTTTTGTTTTTGTCGTGTTTTAGCCCATGAAAGGGTCAGCAGAGTGAAATAGGCTTGCTCTCACTGCAGCTCTGCTGACACACGTTTGATGATCATCAGCAGTGTGTGTGGAGAGACGATGCCCCAGCAGCAGCTACTGTGAAAGTGTCTTACCARTGCAGTCCCTATACAGATGGGAAACACAGTGAGAGAGACAAGACCTGACAGGAAATCCTTCTGTGAATTTGTGAGGGGCTTTTGTTTGTTTGGTTTGCTATGTTTTGTTTATTTATTAACTGGTGAAACTTAGTTTTTTTTTGAATGTAAATATTCCTGCTAAAAACTCAGTTAGGAAGTGATGGACAGGTCTAGGATGGCAGTGATATTTCTTTGGAAGGAAAAAAGACAAAGTATAATCTTGGCTAGTGTAAACAAGAGGCTTGGGGCAGGGAGGGGATGCCTAGTGAGGGTGAAGAGCCCTCAGAGATTTCCCAGATGGATCTATCAGGGACAGGCTGCATGTGCTCCTCTTTATRTGCCTGCTTTCCTAAACAGGAGGCAGAGCACCCCTTTCCAGACTCCCCTCAGCACCCTTGGATGTGTCCTGTGTGTCACCTCTGAAGGGCAGTAGTACCCACAGATGGAGARACACATCCTTCTGTTCTTTCCTGGGAATGCTCGAGCAGATTGTGTTCTTCAGGGTGATTAGTTTTCATCCCAAATTGCAAACAACAGCTTTATGAGGTTTCTCAAACAGTGGTTTATGCAGAGGAAATCTTGTGTAGCTTGTGMCCTGACGGCATTGTGGCTGACTAAAATGGATTTTGAATGCTCACATATGGTGTTACTGAGTCTGGATTTTGTTGTCCTGTGCAGTTTCATGTTGGTAGACAGTGTTGAAAAYGTTTATTCATCACCACACATGAAAACAAGAATCTTCTAGCTCCTCCCTTCCAATTCATGACATTTGTTTAAGCATGATGAAAAACAATATGAGAAGATTTTTTTCATTTATTGATCTGTATTTAAAAATATGTTTATGAGAGTGGTGATGGGCTAAGCCTGGCTGGCAGCTAAACCCCCACCTTGTTCMCTCCTCCATCAGTCCGGGAGRGAATCTGAAGGGCAAAAGTGAAAACAGTTGGTAGTTCAAGATCAGGACAGCTTAACAAGTGAAGGAAAGTTGTATGTACAAGCAAAGGGATTTGTTCTCAGCTTCCCACTGGCAAGCAGATGTTTATCCAGTTCCAGGAAAACCAGGTCTCAGCATGTATAATGGTTACTTGGGAAGGCAGGTGACATAACTTGAAACACCTATGACTTCCTCCACCTTTCCCCATATTTTATTACTAAGCCCAATACCATAGTATGGGATAACCTTCAGTTGGTTCAGGTCATGTCTCCTGGCTATGCCCTGTCCCTGTCACAGTGCTGGSTACCTGAAGAAAAATTCTTCTTATTATTAAGACTGCAGCAAAAAAAGACGTGAAGTATCTCAGCCTTTTCCTCATCCTTTGTCATCATGTTTTTCCCCCTTCTTCTGATAAAGGATGGAGATTCTCCTTAGCCCCTCTTTTGTTGCTAATGTGTTTATAGAAACATTTTTATTCCCTTTTATGGCAGTAGCCAGATTAAGTTCAGGCTGGTCTTTCTCCCTTCTCATTTTCTCTCAGCATAACATCACAACATTCTTGCAGTCCTCCTGTGTTGCTTGCACCTTCTTCCAAAGGTCATAAACTGTTTTTTTTTTCCTGAATTCCAGCTTTTGTGAGGCTTGTCCTCCATCTGTTTGAGATGTTCCTGCTACAGTGCTTCCTATTAACACACAACTCAACTCAAATTGTGGGTTATGACAATTTAAATGTATGTGGAAGAGTAGATTTTCTAAATATTTCACAGGGTAAAAATGTCTTGGCTCTGGGATTGCCATCAGATCTGACCATTCCTGGTCACTCAGCTCTGTTCCTTCAACTTGCCCATGGCTCAGAACCCCATTTCAACCCCTCACTTTACAGGGGGGCTTTCTTCCCCCCCCCCCCCCCCCCCCTTTTGCTTTTGTTTCTTTTCTGCTTTCTATATCCAAACTGAGTTTCTTGCCCAAGCACAGATCTTAGACATGACCCTTTCTAAAGAACCACGATCAGAAATATTTCACAGTGAAATTATGATGTCTTTGCACTCACAAACACATTGACTAAAAGGCCAAGTTTCAAGAAAGTGAAAAAATGAATGGAACACAAAAGAGTCAGGAATAGTTTGTAGGAAGAAGTGCAGAACATAATTTAGGTGCAATTGTGAAACTGATTGTTCTCATGGAATGTGGAGTGTGGATATTAATAAAGGATGGCCCCTAAGAAATAACTTTTAAACACTCTCCAGCTTCATAGGTTTTGAAAAAAGCTAGGATTTTTTGAGATTTTTCTGTGTCWAGACTGATTCTTGCTGCCTTGTTTGGGCTGAACATTTGCAACACATCAAAATATTCCTTCTGCTTGAGCGTGAGTGAATTCTTGCACTCAGCAAACTCCCATTAGYACCAGCATTTCAAGCACTCAGCTTTTTGTTGCCACAGTGAGTTTTCTCTGCCATGTTATGTGTATAGTTTTTCATGCCTGCTTTGTAAATTCGCAGTGTGAAGGGTCAGGCTACGTCAGGTCCAATCCCCAGTCAGATGTGAGTGCTGCTGTATTTTCTGATGGCTGACACCAGGAAGAAAAATGACCTCTGATTCATGTTTTTGAGCAGCTACCTTCAGGTTGTTTAATATGAGGCACTTGACCTCATAAYATGGGATATATAAGAGCTTGGAAAAGATTTATTTCCAAATTACTAATTTTTGTTTTTCCAGTACTTCTCCCCAAAATCCCTGGTTACTGTGATTATTGTTGTATACACTTTACATTTGGTGAAGAAATGTCCAAAATTCCAAGCAACTGTTTCAATTAACAGGCAAAAAGGTATTTTCCCTATAGTGTTGTCAGGAAAATCTAATACAGAATTGGCTTGTAAATTATATGTAAGTGGATCTTCCAAACAGTTTTTTCAAATGAGGGTTTGGTGTATTGACAGGGAAGTTGAGGGAGGTACTTTAACTGCTACATGCAAATATACCTTTTTTCTYAGCCAAAGCTTAAGCAAACATCATATTTTAGAGGAATTTAGAAAGTAATCAACAGTCACATTTATTTCTCTGTGTACATTCAATTTCTCTTTTGAATGAACTATTAAAGAAAGAATTGAACMAAGATRTGACAATCTCTTCCTGCTGATGACAAACAAACCTGAAGTAGAAGATGTAATAAAACTGACAAAGCAGAGTAAAAGAGGAAGAATGAGAGCTCAGATTCTGGCAGCTTGAAGCTAGGATATTTAAAATTTTAGAGCTGACGTAATTTGACAGCTCTGATGAAATCCTAGGAGTATGTATGCCCATTCAGCAAAAAAATATAGCYGTGAACTCTATCTGTCTTGACAGGCTGCCACTTGAATGGATACTTGATTAATATTCTCTTTATTCACAGGGCTGCTTGGCRTGAGCAAATGAATTTCAAAATATCGAGCGAAATGCTTCCATAATTCACTRTTGCAGGAAGGATACAGTGCAAATGAGACCTGGAAAATTAGTCCTACATTAGACACAATCCATCACTTTTCCAAAGGTTTGGCTTATTGAGGGATACAGGTAGACTTGGACATTTCAATGATCACTAGAACACATATTTTATATAAATGAATCTTAAATGATTATTCATGTTAAAAATGCTGAGTTGGGTCTTTATCTGAAAAAATATTCTTTTGTTTTTTGAACTCTGGATTATCATTTATTATTCTTCTATTTACTGTTGATTACAATTCCTAAATAGATAAACTCTTTCTTTAGCARCTCTAGAGCAAAGAAGATCCAGCAYAAAAGCTGTCCTATCYGCAACCCATAATWTTGCAAAGAAAAAGGTTCTAGGAATAAATTTTGGGGCACTTATTTTAATGCGTTTTCCCTGTACTACTTCCAGCATTACTTCCAGCAATGTTTCGTTCCTCTTTCGAGGGATCCATTTAGAATGTGAGAGACACTTCATTTACACTTTCCCTCTCTTGCAGTTTTTTTTCCATAATTGAAACTGCTGTTATTTGGCTTGGCTTCTCCTGGAAGCCATCAATGCTGGTTTTGGTTGCAACCAGCATCATAATAATGGAAATACTGCCTTTCTGGCTTAAAAGAAAGGAAACCCATCCAGGGTGTTTCTGTACTCTCTTGGGTGAAGGATGGCAGTCCTTTGGCACAGTTGCAGCTGTGTGTGATTTGGAATGAGCTGTGCTAAGACTTCTCAAGTCTGTAATAGAAATTCAGCTCACAAAGGTCTTAGAAATGGAGGATTTTTTTTTCCTCCTGGCCAAGAAACAATGATATAGGTGAAAGCATGAACCAGCTGGTGAGAGGAACCAAAGTCTGAGGATTATGTTCCTTCAAGAAAACATTCTCATTACAACCTTGAGATCTTCACCTTGCAAATCTTGGGGTGTTTATGCATCGATGTTACTTGAGATGCTCTTGGACACCTGATGCATATTCATAAATCTGCAAGAAACCTACACTGGTTTAGCTGCAGTCCAAGTGGGACTAGGGAAACTTAATTGGCACAAAATGTTCTGTCTCTATGTGGTAGATTTCTACCTACATCACCTCTCARTTGAGTACCCTGTGGCTATTGTAAGGACAAGGCAGAGAGGAGAGAAGAAACATTCACATTATGTGTTCTTACAATGTATTGTAGGTTAGATAAGATGTCCCACAGCTCTGCCACAGCTGCTAACATGGAAAATCATGTTTTACATAGTATTTTATGAGTGTGCCTTTCAGCATATGAGCTGTCCTTACCATGTTTGCTCTGAAAGCTTTCTCCTGSCTCTACATTAATTGTGATCTGGAGAAGAGGAAGCTTGAGCACATCCAGGCATGGACACATTTTAAGTGAGTGCTAGTGTAGATATTTGTTTGCCTTGAAAACTCTTGTGCACTTTGAGAATGATTTTTAAAGGTGGAGATTGCTCACAGAGATGTTCCCTGAAAGCAAGAAAACYGTCCTACAAAAACTGAAGTGTCTTAATTCATCTCTATGCATAAAAATGCATTTAAACATGTTTTTCTTTACTGTTCCTTCTAATCCTCACACCAGCACAGTGTGAGGCAGAGGCAGACTGGTTATGATGAGGTTGTCTTTTTAGTAGAATCAACAGAAGGAACTGCTCACCACAGTGCATGGTCAAAAAATCACTTTTTGTTGTGGTTCTTTATTTTTCTATTGTTTTCCTATGCCATGTGCAAGAAAATTCAAGTGCATTTATTTCATTTTTTATTTTGAGAACAGAAAATGTTGCAGTTTTTGTTTGGGCATGTGCCAATTTTCCTTACCACCTAGCAGGACAAGGTGGTTTAGAAATTGCCTTAATAGACAGCCCTGGGAACTGTTCCCAACTAATGAACACTATTAAGTAGCAAGATCTAGTTCAAGGATGATGACTTTGGTAATTCTGTGTACAGGAACATGCTGGTTTTGCTTTGCAGTATAATTAGAGTATGCACCTGCTTTATTTTAAATGTAAGCCATATGCTTGGTTTATGAAAACTAAACATCTGCCATAGAGTTACTAAAAAATTTACCTTAAAATATGCTTCTGATCTGCTGCTATATATCTTAAAGAAAATAAACAGAAATGCATATTGATATTTTAAGACTGAATTCATGGCTGCTCCTCATTTAATTCACTGTTCTTCTCAAGAACTGTACATTTGACATGCATAAGTCACTTGGTCTAAAAATGCCTTTTATACTTCTGAATCATGTTTCACATATTAACCAGAAAGCTTGCTTCTCTCTGAGTGAGTAGATCTCATGAATTTCTCTGCTTAATAGTACTGGAATTGAATCCTCCTGACCATTGCCTAATGAGGTTTACCCTTGAAAGATTTAAGACTGGTTTATTGCCTGTCAATTTCTAACAGAGTAAGAGGCACTGAYTGATGSAATGACCATTTAAAAATCCACATAYATTTGGAAGCTGCCATAAATTTTCTTTTTGCTATGGTTTTTGCAAGGAAAATACTAAAATATACCAATTGAGTAGATGAATGTGAAGGTCAGGCTGATTTTTCTGCTGTTACAAAAACATAGTACCCTATAATGAGAGGAACTCTTATCCKTGCTATTTCTGAACAGTGTATTAAGCTTGCTGGAAGTTTTTACTTTATGTCTAGAAAATACAATTAACACATTTCATGATTACATTGTCTAGTCCATGTTAAACTTAACTGTACTACTTTCCCTTGTTTTAAAATCAGCAAGCCTTCAAAAGAACTGGACAATATTTCAACATTGTTTTAAAATGGCAAGCTTGAAAAACAAACTAAAACATGCATGATGGTTTTTTGTCACTGAACAGCCCTCAGCCAGAACTGATTGCATACACAGAGTAAGAACAAGATGGGAAAGTTTGATCTCTCAGGACCCTAAAAGTGAGAGATCTATGTTTTCCATGCCTTTCCTCTAAAACACTGTAAGCTCCAGTTACAAGTGTGGTCTCCATTGTGGGTGTACTTAAAGACATGGGTGTTAGAAACAGCCTGGATTTCTTCTGGTCAGCGATATATTCCATGGGGGAAATTAGTTTCAAAAATCACCTGTTTCCTGAGCAGAGTTTGGACAATAGCATAGGACAATGTCGATTCAATTTTTACTGGTAAATTGTCTTTTTTGGGTTTGGGTGGAATTTTTTTAAGGGGGTGAGGGGAAGAGAGGGGAAATGAGGAGAAGAGTAGTTGTCTTTAAATAAGGCTATGGAAAATAACCGTGACATCACTGCAAGGAAATATTCATCTTGCCCAGCAGACAACTTTATGGAACCATCTTCCATTAGAAAATGGAGATTGTTAAACCAAAAGAATTTCACAGGGATTTAATTAACAATTTATGAGAATAAATTTCCTTAAACTTCTTAACCAATTGAAAAAGTATACAATTTTGTGTGCTATGCRTTAACAGTAGACTTGAAATACACACCATATTTAACATAATTATATATGTATAATATGACCTTGCTCAAGTGTTTCAGCATTTAAGGAGAAAATTGATACTTAGGGCATAGTACAGTTACTCTGAGTTTTATTCTGTGGAAAAATTTACTTTTAATTGCAAGATTTGTATTAGGAGAGAAAGAATGAACAGCTCTACATGTAAATAAAGTTCTGTAGCAGATGGGGCAGTTACCTATTATACATTACAATTAATTTATTACAGTTAATAAGGATTCTAGACTGTTTGTGTTCACATACTTGACAGTCTTCAAGAGAGGTATAAGCCGGCATGGTTAAATTTGGAATTCAGTGTTTCTTCCTAATACAGTACTTTAAGGTTAACAAAAGAGGCAAAAACAGAGACAGAACTCAGATCCAAGTTGTTCATTTTTTTTTTCTTAATACCTTAGTGCATAAACTAAAACATGGTTTTATTTTGTCTTACCCACTTGTCAAGGAAAATGAAAAGTTTAAGTTTGTGCCCTGTTTTTGAAAAAAACAGCTAACAACTAGTACATGAGGGAGAAACCTTTTCATCTAAACAGCTTTTCAGTGCTTATAGATGTTTGCAGAAAATAACATTTTTTGCCTAGCATCTGTCTGCAATGCCATCTGCTACTATGCTTCAGGCAGCTTTGATTGTGTAAACTTAGCTTTCCAGTTTGCCAAATGTGGTGACTTTGAAAATGTATCCCCATTCATCCCCTACTAAGGCATTTGGTGCCTTCAGCAGACCCAGTGCAGAATGTACCAACCTCATCTACGGTGAAAACATTTCTTGGTTCCTCACTTCTGCTTGTGCCTTCTCATGTGCCACAGGCCAGGCTTTAGGGATGGATAACAGTAKTCAGTCTGTCACAGCAAAATTGTATTTAACACACATCTGTAGTGATTTTTAATTCCATTGTTGGGTTAATACCTTCAGTCACAGTTGTTTAATATCTTAAAACATTATTTTCTCATAGCTATTGGAAGACAAGTTAGTACCATAATGATAAGCAATACTACTACCAACACACACTTCTGTATTTAATTGACCTGAACCAAAGTTTAAAATCTTGTTATTTTCTGGACTGCTTGTGCAACCATCTCTTATGCTGTGCTTGTACAGTTTGTATTTATTCCCCTGGGTGTAATGGGACAAATCTCTAAAATCCCTTTTTTTTTCTTTCTTGAAATGTTCCCAGCTTAAAACATCCTCTAGTCCTTGTCATGGCTTCAGTCAACATGAGTTTCCTGTATTTTATTATATGATTGTAACAATGTGGAACAGCCAAGAAGAGAATGCCCTSAGAGACAAGTCAGAGAAGTCAGACAAAGGGTCAGTCATGTCAACATCATGTTGCTGAGAGACTTTCTGCACTTCATGGAGGCAAAGCTTGAAGAGATGTGTAGTGTCTGAGTTTTTTTGGGTTTTTTTTTTTTTCTCCCCAGCTGAATTTGAAGAAACATCCAGGCTTTTAAACACAATAGTCCTTCTTGAGCTCTGAAGGACGAGCAGCATCACACTTCAAGCTAAAAGCAAACTGGGAACAATTGTGTTTAGGTTAATTATGTTAATCCATATAAATTTGAGAGAAAAGGATGATTGGCACCTTTGGAGCAGAGAGAGATGCTAGCAAGGGCAAGAAAAGTTCATATACTTTTATATTTTTAGTCATTGTGACACAGCAAAAAGAAAAGCAGGTAATTATTACCAGTGGAAGTGAGACAGTACCAGAAGCGAGGGTGGAAGACAATATTAGTGTGCTAAAATAAYCTCTTTGTGTCTGTGATTTTGAGTATCTGTTAGAATGATGAACTGAGTTTCCARTGCCATTCTTTGGGTTTCAATCCTTGACAATCAGGACTGAGCTGTCCTAGAGGTGGKCTGGTTGTTTTGAGAAGAACCTTCTCCCATGAACAGCCACACGGTTCTGCCCTTCACTGACCACATGAGCTCATCCATGRGAGTGCAACACCCCTGTTACAAGCACTGTGAGAGATGTGTTAGACCAGAGAGGGTGTGTGAAGTGTCCAGCTTGGCTTTCTTTCAGAAATATATCTCTTTCAGAGATATCTGTGGTCAGCACTGATCTCTTTTTGAGTCCCAGGGCACTGGATGAACAGGGTTGCAGACTCTGAGAGAGAAAGGTGCTATTTTGTCCTGTCTGCAAACTTCTCTCAGAGGAGTTGCATGCCTCTGAGAAACATGTGCAAGGAGCTTGCTCATCTTTCCAGGACCAGAATACACAAATAYATTGGTCTGAGACCATACCAGCAAGACCAGGTTTCACCTGAAGTCCTTGAAAATGAGCACTGAGTTTTTAACCGGGATAGAAAGAACCTGGAGGTGCATTCCCACTGCAAAAATTAGCAAGGTCCTACACCTTTCTAGCCAGTGAAGAGATGAGTCTCTTCACTCATGGTATGCAGCAAGTCTGGGGCTAGACTATTTYAGTCATTATGCAAATACCTGGGTAGTATTTGCACTGGAAGAGCTTCTCAAGAATTATGTGAATCACAAGACAGCTTGTTATGGCAAACACAGTGTATTCATGACTTTCTTCTCTTTCATCACACAATAAAAAAATGGAATTTGACATATTCCYAAGTCAGAGAAGGTCTGATTTATGAAGTTTTAATTGCTACAATGAAAAATGGGGGAGAAAATGAAGAAGYGAATAAAGCTGTGGGACCTGGTGGAATCAATGCATAGATCCGAAAGTAGAAAAGCTCATTAAATTCTGATGAATGAACATGATTTTAAATGGAGATGTTTTAAATCTGTTACATCCTTCACTTTTTGAGACCAAAGCAAAATAAATAGATTATATTAATGTAAAATGGATCACCTCTTGGAATTTTATGATATGTTCTAAGGAAAAATGATACATTCTATGGAAAAAATAAGTTTTCAAAAATTTGCATTTAAAAGTGATTTTGAGATGAAGGGTCAAAAATAAACAACACTAGAATTCTTGACAGCACAGGAGTTAAAGGAAGCTGAGGCTGATGTTTCCTCCAACCAGCTGCTCTTGGGGTGTACAGAACTGGGTGTCAGAGCAYGACAGCATATATAGAGGAAAAGGCACAAGGAGTTCTCATCAAATGAAGTTGGATGTGTTCTTCAGGGGTGGCTGTACAGCCTGAGACAGTTGAGTGAAAGGAATGGTAATCTCACATTGCTGAAGAATTAAATTCCTTTTGAAAGTGGTGACAGTGCTATTACTCTAAATAGCAACAGGTGAACTAAACGCGATGATTTTTGGCCTGGAGGATCCTAGTCTTGCCTTAAACTGAGTAGAGAAAATGAAGTAGTGTGCAATAATTAGGTGTTAATGATTTAATTTTAATGAGCTGTGTTGGTTTTGCTTGGCCTGATTTAAACTGGTTTAAAAGAGGGTAGGCACTCAAAAAAAAGGAATTCAGTGATTCTCTGTGATTCCAGAAAATGGTGGCATTTTCCTCTGAAGTCTTTCACATGGGATTGGGATGGTGGTGGGATGGGTAGAGATGATGGTGTATAATTTTTTTTTTTTTTTTCACTCTGGAATTGAAGATACTGAATGAAAATGAAAGATAAAATAATCAGGGATACAATCAGCCCTGAAAAAACAGATTGAAACCATACAACAGAGAGGTCAGATTTTGTGYTACTGGTGAAATAGTTGTCTAAAAAACAGCTAAGCAGCATTTATCTATCCAAGAGAATAAGTATTCTCATYGGGCTATGAAATTGATTATTCTTTTCAAGCATTAAAGGCATAAGGAAAATAGGGAGGAAAAACATCTCAGAWCAAAGCCACCATTCACACAACATCACTGGGATAATTCACCTTCTGGTTGATCTTGTTGGGCTGCCACAAAGCATTGAGGATTATGTTGGAAATGGAAGGAGCTGACGTACTCACATGATGCTGGCAGCTGAACCTCTGCTCCTTCTATAATGCAGGTGAGCTGGACCTTAATTCTCATTCCTAAAGGCTTTTTTTTTTAATTTTTTTTTTTTTTTAAATCAGATATGGGATTTTTAAAATGGGAAAACTAAAACATAATTTTCTCAGTTACTGGTTTCTTTCTTCTTCACTCAGACTTCCCCTATTCCTGTGCTTTTGATAATCCCATCAGTGTTTTAAAGAATAACATCTTTCCTCACAATAACAACATATGAGATAGCCAAGAAGTGAGAAGGCTTTTGGGTTAACACAGGCTGGTAGAGGTGTTGTGTCAATAATGGACAGCAGATGTTCTGTGAATCCTTTAGTACCTACTGGTTGTTGACACTCGCAGAAAACTGTCCTTGTCACTGGAGTTTAGGTTGCTTCTTCCAATGCTGATACCCTATGAGTGTTATTGGATAGCTCATTACACTAAAGCAAATAGCTTTTATAGACAAATACTTTAAWGCCTGTTACCAAAATTTCTCTACATCCTTACTTTCCTCCTATAGAAGAATTTATATTTCCAAATTATGTATGAAAAAGTAAATTCTTGGTGGATATTAGTGGAGCTACTAAAATATACTTATATTAACCATGGTTAATTCATAACTATAATTTCTTTCATYACTGGTCATAATTTACAATGAAATTATGCCATTGTTCTTCAGATTGAAACATTCTTTTGTTTTCCCAATGTGGCAGTTTACAGAATTTAATAATATTCAAGTGCCATCAGATTGAATTGTCCCACTTACCTCTCCTTAAAACAGACCCTTTTTCTCCCAATTAAATAAGTTAGATGATTTCTCTTGTTCTCAAAYCTAGACCAGTCAGAGGTAAGAGCAAACTAGAGACTTCTGGCTATCTACAAGTAGCCCATGTCCTGTTGAGCATTTATCAGGACCATTGAAAGTATGCCATTTCCTAATTTTATTCCAGGTAAAAGTTGCAATTGAAAAAAAAAAAAACAAACCACTGCAGTAAATGAAAATATTTGATACCACTGTGTTCAGCATTGTTTGTATMATATTTTTAAAATGTCTGCAATATAAAAGACTCTGAAATCCTTTCTGGATTTAAAGGTCATCTTTGATGGCCTTTATTGGAGACGTGACATATTGGAGATATGCCTGTGCTCCACACATTTAAAAAAAAAAAAACAAAAAAAAAAACCAAAAAACAAAAACCAGATAAAATTTCATCAGCTAACTGTGGATCTGTGAGGCTGCTGCTTTTGTCTTTAGAGCAAATGAGAGAATACTGAGGATTATGTCATTTGTACCAGTCAGGAATGATATCTAACCATCAAGGAGTGGGTTAGCTGCAATAGAAAATGGTTTTCACATTTTCCTCTGGATTCAGGCAGAACAGACTCGTTTAAGGCTTAAATACGAACCAAACAAATGGGCAGAAAACACCCCCCTCATTTGATTACACTGCTGTGCAACACTGAGATATTTAACTTCTACAGCTGCTGAGTTTTATGTGATATGATAGGTAAAAACTGAAGTGAGACTGAATTTAATTAGATTCAWGTTTCTTAGCCCCTAAAATGTTTCCAATGTCAGTCCAAAGCAGGTATCCAAGSAATTGTGTAAGAAAATGGGTGCATGTAACACTTTGCTCCTTATTCTCCTGCCATGATTGTGTAGATCTCTGTCATATTCCCTTCAGCCATACCTTTACTGTGCTAAGAGATCTAATTCACAAAGTCATTCTTTATGTAAAAGCCATTGCTTATTTCTGATCACTCTTCTTGCTCTTCTTCAGCTCTTTGCTAACTATAGTCTGTAYTTTTTGATATGGAAGGAGCAAGACTGTTAAATAAACAGTGCATTACATAGGAGCATAATAAACTTTATTTTCCCCCCTTCTTCTATTCCTTTCTTAATTAATTAGAATACTGACTTGCTGGTTTTTTAGGTACTGAACCAAAGTTTTCATTGAATTGTCTGGTAAATTCAAGATTTTTCTCATTTGTTATAACAGGCATCCCAGAGCGAATMATTTGAAGCACGGAGTTTTGCATCCCTTGAATATAGAATGCAATATTGGCAATTTAATCTGAATTTTTATTTAAATTCACTTGACTTTATAATGTTCTACCAGTCTGGACAGCTAACACATATCTTTGGAGATACTGTTCAGTTTTTGAAAACTCCATTTTAGGTCAAATGAGCTTCTTTTGTTGCACTCTTCATGTGTGCAAGTATCTGGATTGCTTTATGYTATTTGTTTGTTTCCATCCTTGTAACTCAGCTCAGGAATGGTATAAACCTTTTTAGGTGACCTGAGTGAATTAAAATACTCTTGGTTTCAATACATCTGGGCATCAATAGGCCCTTAATCAATAATAGTTTGTCTTGTAACAGATTTTAATATCCATTCCCATATTATCACAAGAAGATAAGACAGGAATATAACCTTCCAAATGGCAAATCAACATGTTCACATGTTTCAGCCTTAAATATTCCTTAATATTTTCCTCTTGTTTCTTTAAAGTTCTGGCATTTACTTAAGTAATTACTGTCACCTCTAAATGGCTGTCCATATTTTGTCCTTCTCCAGTATTATTTATGCCTTTGTTTCATCTTAGCTCTTTGAGCCWGCCTTTATCGTGTCTGCCAGGTGTWCTGTGYACACACATTCTGAATTAATCTGCCTGGTCTGTCAGAGTGTAAGGAAGTTCATTTATTCAGAGGAAAAGGCAGRAGGGAAGGGAATTCAGCCTGAGATACCCTGGTCTTGGTTGTCTTTGTGAGTTACTTAACCTGGGGAAAATGCTGCTTTCCATGTGAATAGTTTCAGTGCAAGCAGTGTCAGACATCAGTAGCCTCAAATCAAATCCTTTGCCATCAACATGCCTCAAAACAAGCTGATTAATTCTTCAAACTCTTTTATTGCAAGAGCTTTGCTGCCCTGCACACACTTCCATCATGTAAAACCCGCAGCAGTGTCCTTTCCCATCCCGAGTGAGATGGCAGCCCTGGTGCAGCAACTGGGAACTTTGCTCTGCAGCCCATCTCATACTTGCATAAGTAAATGCATCCTGAGAGTTCGGTGTAGCTGTCCACAAGTAGATTCACAGGTACAGAATGACACCAACAGTGCAGTTGCATGARCCTTTTCTTTTGTGGAGCTGGTTGGTCTGACTCTGTATTGGAAGGCTGACTGACTGAGAAAGTTTGGGGTGACGTGGTTGTATTTGAGCATCTCACTGGTGAACTGGGAACTCAGCCCTGGCACACTGCTGTTAATCAGTCAATATTCATATTTAAACAATCAAGAATTGTTTAAATTAAGGATAAGATGGCAAGGAGCTGAAGGAATACTGGAATATCTTCTCTTTCAAGTCTGGATGCTGTGTGACTCCTTCCAGGTGATTTGGAAATATGTGGCTCTTAAATTCGAACAAAGAGTGTCTCTGAGTGACAATTTTCCACTTGGAAATGAGAGGCAGAAAGGAAACAGGAGGAAGCTAATTATGAGTGTATGCTGAATAAACCAAAGTTGCTATTTAAATTTAAAAATTGTTGAAGAAATGTATGAAGTGMAAGTGCTCACAGAAATTGGTGAAGACAGTCCTGAGCAGAATTTGCCAGTGCACAGTGGGGGCTGTGTAAGAACTCTTAGAYCCTCCTGAGAAGGGAAGTCTGTGGGAATGCTTTGAAGGCAGAAAATGAATACAGCCAGGAAGAAGCAACTGGGAGATGCTAGGAAAAACCCAATGAGTGTTGAGAAGAATCACACYGGATATCCATCATCACAGGCTCTGTCTTTGATGTGTGCTTTGGTACAAAGCTTTAGGAGAGAAGAAAATAAAACTAAAGAAGAGAATTTAAAAAAAAAAACCAAACAAGTTTAAGTCATCCATTACAAATTTTATCACTTCTGTCTTCAGCAGATATAAGCGACTGCTATGGCAATACATGCCCCAAAAGGTGTAGTGATGTGATCCATGATGTCTTTTTAAATTGTAGTTTAACTTCAGCTGGAGAAACAAACAAAAATAGTTTAAATTTTTTTTAAAAAAAAGAAGTTGTTTTTAAAATCAAATAGTATTGCAATRGCATTAAAAATACATAAAGAGAATAACAGTTTGATTTCTTCTGTGTTACAGTGGCTGAATGGTGTCTGTAGGTGTATGCCCTGCTTGTACTTTCAAAAAGCTCTCAGTAACTACTGAAGAAAATGCACTTATTATAGCATTTACTGAAAGGACCTTTKGTTCCTGACTTGTTATTTCAGAGAAAACCACTCATAATTTTTTTGTTTTGTTTGATTTTCCTTTTCTGTAGATATATGTTATAAATCTTCTGCCATAACAATTTCAGGRAAATGAAACTTACTTGCTCAAACATTCACTTAAAGCAAATTTAAATTCTTTCTCCAAAACCAATTTTCTCATCAGATAATCATCAGACTCAGCACCTCTGTTTTCTGAAACCTTACGATTTGTTGAATTATAAACCAGTCCCTGTGGCTCAGGCATGCTCTGAGCWCTGGGTTTATTTACCAAACAGACCAAGAACAGTTTTCCCTCCCTCTGCTGTAGATTTAGTATCAGATACTGTGCAGTAGGTTAACATTTTCTGTGCAAGAGAAAAGAGAATTTTTTTTTTATTTTACTGGTCTGTGTTGAGGATTGCAACTCCTGCCATCTTCAAAGGATCAAAGCAATTTGTAAGTTAATAGACCAGACATTATTGCACTGAAGCAATTTCAATTTCAGTTTGTGGAAGTAAGCCRCCGTGGCAGGTTTATAAACCAAGAGAACATAAGGTTGCAGTGAACTGAAGTTGCAATTTTGATGTTTCTGTGCWGACAAAATTGCCCAGCTTCCACAGGAGCTGACAGATATTATAGCTGTGACACCTTTTTTCTACAAAGCCCACATCTTTGGGGTTTATAAACAGAAATGGCTGTAAAAGTCTTCAGTGTCAAAAATCTTGTAACACTCCCTCTCCTCAATTTTGTATGTAACATGYAAGAATGGAAGAGACCTCCTTAAAAGGGTTCAGCCTCTCTGCTGACTCCTGCTTTGCTCTGTGTTTAAGAAGATGTCAGAATCTTGTCAGAGCAGCCAGTTGCATCTCATGAGTTTTGCACAATAAGTAAGTGGCCCCCAGCWGAGCCTGTGCAGTTTCTTCATGAAACCTTTTTTCAACAAAGGTCAAGAAATGTGACTTTTGTAAGCGAACACAAATAAAAGGATTATACTGTTTGCTACACTGYGAGAAAGAGAAATTGCTGTATCTGATTCCCTGGTCAATTTGTGCCCTCACATCATTCTGGCAATACCAAACAACTGCAAACCTGCCCAGTTCATCGTGTCTGAGGCTGCTCTGTGCTTYTGGAGGAGTGTAACCACAGCAGAGCTGGCTGGTGACTGCAGCACACTGTAGCTGTGAAAGAGRTGCAGATTGACAGCCCAAAGTGACAGCCAAAACTGTAGTGCCCATCTGCAATTGTCTGACGTTGGGCTACACATATTTCTCCTCTTAGCATTGATACACATTTCAAAATGTTATCAAAATAAATTAAATAAATAAATCAAATTGATTTGAAACTGCTTGTATTTCTTCAAGCACAAATTTAAATGTTTTGGTGCCCCAAAAAAGTCATGCTAGGAGCTTCTGGCTTTTCAGCTTGAAAGCAATTCCATGATGTCTCAAGGAGGCTGTTGCCTTAATTTCCATTCCTCTCTAGATCTTATATATAACAGAAGCAAGAGTCACCTTTCTGGTAAGAGAAGAGCCCTTTTCATTTTGAATGTCAGTGACCAAAAAATGAAGTTTAGCCACTGAAAGCAGCCAGTAGGGGAGACTAGTACAGGAGATGACTGAAATACAACTCCTCTAACTAGAAGAGGGATATTTCCAAGTCATTGCAGTGATTTTTCTGATGAAAGAGAAAACATGCACTTTGCCAAAACCCTAATGGGTACCAAACCCAGATTAATCTGAAATTTTCAACCCCACACACCTGTGCAGATGGATACACTCATCACAGCTTACTGTCTTCTTCTCACCTGTCACTCCATCACATCATCTTTTAAAATCTCTCTCTATAAAATTTTAGTTGTATATAGCCCACATGAACACTATGTAAGATAGAAACTTACACTCAAAGATTTAATTATAGATTCTAGTTTATTCTCAAAACTTTTTCTTTTAACTAATTTATAACTTTCAGACTGCACAGTGCAAAAATTCCTAAAAGAAACTGAATGTAATTAAATGAACTCTCTGACAATTATAAGATTCTTTTACAGTTGTGTTTGAATGGGAAAAGAGCTATAAAATAAGCATTTCAGGCCTTATTTTCATAATTCTGAGGCTCATAAATCAAGCCGCAGTGGAAGTTCAGTGAAAAGTTTTCCGTCTTAAAATTATGAAACATTTAATATAAAGTTGCCTACATCAAGCAGATTAGAAAGCATCTACTATTTCCTAAATTTGAACTAAATCTTCCTTCTTCAGTCAGCTGAGTTGCTAACTGAAATGTTGCTGAATCTGACAGCAGCCACTCATGGGAAAAAAGGAATCACCCACAGTTAAGGCATCACACAGGTTCTTCAAGTCCTGGGCTCAGGCACAGCAGCAGCATGAAGTTAACACATAGAAAATGTTGTGGCACATAAATGGATGCAACAACAATTCAAGAAGCACTCAACTATGTTCCAAAATTCCAATCTGAGAAAAGCACACCGAGAGATGGTTGAGGCAACTAGTTAGCTTTTAAGAAAAATCAGAAATAAACTGGTAGCAATGTGTTTATATGTTGCCACCTCTTAGCCCAGCTGAGGTATCTCCAGTCTGYGGGTGGATTTGGTTTTTATGAGTTCTGAAGTCTTGACTTAGACCAGGGTCAAAATTGGTACTTGAAGTGCAGCTTCTGACCTTCCCATTGTTTTACACTGTCTTTTGGTCATGTTTAAATTAACTGTAGGTGTCACAAGATCATTAAGGCTGGAAGAGACATTCAGGATCATCCAGTCCAATCATCAGCCCAGTGCCACCATAATCACCCTTAAACTGTGTCCCCAGGTGCCACATCCAGAGGCCTCTTGAATGCTCCCAGAGACAGTGACTCCACCACTTCCCATGGTAGCTTATTCCAATGCCTAAYGACTCTTTCAGCAAAACAATTTTTCTCATATCTCATCAGACTGCCTTGGCACAACTTCAACACATTGCCTCTCATCCTTCCACTGGAGACAGAGCAGAAGAGACTGACCCTCACTTCACTACAACTTCCCTTCAGGTGATTGAGAGCAATGAGGCTCCCCCTGACCCTCCTATTGTCCAGACTAAACAACCAAGTTCACACAGAGACTGTAGGAATTCAGCCTTCAAATGTAAGGCATCCACAGAATGCACATTTGGTGCCTGAATCAGAGCTGAACTCCACTCAGGCTGCTCTGAAAGGCTGTAAAATTAAAGTCTGCCAACAAGCATAAGGTATTAGATTATGCTTCAYTTTGTCATAAAACATTAGTGATGTGAGGAAATCAGGGATGAAAAAGAGATGTGTAGATACATCATAGTTACATTGCAGACAGATCCACTTAGAGTAATGAGATAAACTTTCACACTTCAGGGCTTAACCAATTCTTTTTGATCACTTCCTGAAAGACATTACAAGATGTGGATGCTTAAAATAGCAAGGGACCGGATTCACAGATCAGTCCTTGGTTCTGTTGACTGAGACCCAAAGCCTGAAAGATTATTCCCTCCATAAGAAGTAATTCCCTTAATTGTCCATGACAGGCTGTTTTTGTAAYATTCTCTGAAACATGCGGCACTTACCGCTCTTGGAAATGGATATTGAACTTGATTAACCACAGCTCAAGGCTTGGCCATCCCCACACGCTGTATTCAATCAGTGGAATTTATTATCCCATAACCTTTAGGTACTTTAAGCAAGATAAAGCAAACATCTTATTTTTGAAATGCAAACGCRTAAGGCTGAGTGGTGGTGGGGCCAAGGGACCTTGTTCTCACTYYTGACYTTTTTCTCTGTGATACTTTAACACRATGTCTGCATCACTGGTGAACCATTCTGCCCTTTGTTTATTTTTGTTCATCTGCTTTTTCTGCAGATGCTTTTCCCCCTTTCTTCTGTGGGACAGTAAAGCATTAATACTTAGTACTGATGCCCAAGAGACATGCTAATAAAATCCTTGTTTACAGGTGAGTTCACTTAGAGTTTACAAAACCTTCAACTCTAATGGCTCTAGACCACAAACTTCATGATACTTGCAAGGACACTCTCAGAGGATCTTCCTGTTTCAGTTTAAGATCCTTTTTTTCTTGGAGTTGGTAAGTTGACAATTGAGTTTTTGGTTACTGATGGTGTGGGCAGATACTGAGTACATTTTAAACTCAGTAATAATAGTTTTACTTCTGCACTGTAGACCTTAGCATTTCATGAAACAATTATGGCATCAAAATAAGTCATAGCTGAAGGCACTAAGTGACAGTCAGGAGACTCCTCTGATGCTCAKGGTAGCTATGGGAAGGTTGACATTTCATCTTAGGACAAGGGACTCAATTTCCACTTGCACAAAAGCAGAGCAGAAAGAAAAACAAGCATAAAATTGTAGTTGAGGATAGATGCTCACTCAAGGGTGCAGGCAGGAAAGGCAATACAAAAACCTCACCTTCTTGACACCCCTACRTACCACCACCATTTTCTGAGACAGGTGCTGTCAAAGCATTTTCCAGATGGACAGATGAAGAGATGGGCTTTTTATGTGTGCCACATTTATTCTTTTTAATACTTCTGAACTAATAATACTGCTAAGGAGGTAACAAAATTTTAGTTTTTGCCTTGTATTTCAGCAGAGTAGGGTTTAGCTTTTTTGATTTTTACTGTTATTATTTCTAGTTGTAGAAATTACAAAATCAGAGTCACAAGGTGGTTGAGATAGGAAGAGACATCTGGAGGTCATCTGATCCAGCTCTCCTGCTCAGGCAGGAACACCTACAGGTGTCCAAGACCATGTCCAGATGACTTTTATATATATTCAGGAATGGAGACTCTCACTTGGTCTCACTCTCACTCACAGTTCCCTGCCTCTTAATTTAGTTCTCACATGCAGAAGGAAATATGCATTCAACTGTATATGGATGGATGTGTGCGTGCACACCTTTGTGTTTCCTCATCCTTTTTTAATACYGTGAGGGGGTCCATACAAGAGATAAAACTCTGTATATCCTTCAAGACCCTAGAACATTTTGTCTTTGGGTAGGACTTAGTTCTATTTGATCTACATTAAAAATCAACAATACCTAAAGGTCTAGCACAAATCTGTTTGGTGTCCCCTGAATACACTGGCACATGAATGAAGTTGCAAACTCTTTATTATATTAAGAGCAGTAGATTTGTCACTGTGTCATCATTAATAGTCTTAATTAATTGTCAGTATAGCATGAAAAGTTTATGAAGTATTTTACATATAAGGCAGCTTTTTATCCCAGAGCACAAACAGTTACAGTAATAGCCTGATTTGGAGTTGGTTAGTAATCCCTCCCCTCTCTGTTTGTTTATGAAGATGTTTTCTTTAGATGTCCCACATTTTCATAGAAATAAATGTAAAGAGAAGTTGACATTTCAGCAAAAGAACAGTCACAATTCTGAATCTAAATTTTTGATCCATTTATGGGGAAGTCCTKTAAGTTGAACATCAGGCAATGTCCCAGTTCGGCAACAAGCTCCTCTACCTCACAGCTAAACAGTGACAGGCTGGGGAACTCTGAACCTGTTGTGCATTACAAGTTAGTCCCTTGGTTCAGGAGAAATTGAGATTGTGGACACAACGTGGAGATATCCTACCACATCTTTCATTCCTTTTCCTGTTGCCTAGTGCAGAACTGCTCCTTATCAAGAAATATAATGAAGTTGAGATGAGTGGGGTGCAAGAATGGCATACAGTGATCAGGGGATCAGACTCAGCAGTGCCTTTCCCATTACCACAGCTTCAGCTCTGGTAGAGCCCAGCCCTGAACTATCTCCATCAGAAGCATGAAAATCAGCCCAACTTCACCTCAGCTTGGTGACAGAGTTTCTAAAAGGAATCAAAGACCTTAAGAGTCCCTCCAGGCACATCACTACACTTTTATTTATCTTGACAATATTTAAACTTTTGATTTGTATGGATTTATGATTTCGAAAGATGCCAAAGGGAGTTAATGTCACATTGAAGCAAAATATAAAAACGTACAGATGCAAGTTTGAGACATAATGCCTTGACTTAGATACAGGTTGCACTTAACAGAACTTCTGAAGCCTCTTTAAATGTCATTGTGCTATATGTGATATCCTTTAGAGCCTGTGACTGCCTGCCTTAAAAGATTTCGTTTTATTGTGCTCTGAAGCATGTACTGACAAAAAAGCCTTCAGAATTACCTTTGACAGCAACCTACATGAAAAATACTCAATGTCGTGTTTCACTGGAAAATTTTATTCTTAATTTGTGTTTGCATTTCCCTTTGGTGAATTCTAAAAGTACCTATAGTTATAGTGACTGTAATATGGTTACAAAAGCAATGGACAGAGAGCTAAAGAGAATATTTTCTCAGAGGACTTGAAAACTGTAGAGGTACAAGTGAAGAAAGTAGTCAGGAAAATATTTTCTTYTCTTCCATGGCTTATGTTTAGACTTCAGCACTTAACCTTGTAGAACTATCAATACCATAAGCCCCTGAAGATCTGTAAGGATTCCTTTCTTCGTTTGAAGGGTATATCTGAAGTACAGCACACAAAGAAATACAGATTTCTTGAACATTGAATGTGAAAAGCTGTCTGGAATGCTTACAATTAATTCTCTAAGTTTGATATTTTAAAGAAAATTTAGAGTACATATTAGAAGTACCTGGTGAAAATAACTTCAGTTATTTCACATAATCACAGAACTTCTTGAGTTGGAAGAGACCACAAGGATTATAGAGTCCAACTCTTAGCCCAGGCTCAGGACACCTCAAGAACCACACCATGTCTGTGAGAGCATTGTTCAAACACTTCTCAAACTCTGCCAGGTTTGTGCTGTGGCCACTTCCCTGGGGAGCTTGTTCCAGTGCCCAAACATCATCTTAATGAAGAAAGTTTCCCTGAAATCCAGTTTAAACTTCCCATGACTCGGGCTCGTGCTGCTCCTACAATTCCYGTCATTGGAGGAGGAGGGTGAAGAGAGCAGTTCCTGCCCCTCCATTTCCCATCRTGAGGATGTTGAAGACCWCAATGAGGTCTCCCCTCAGTCTCCTCCAGGCTGAACAAACCAAATGACCTCAGCTGCTCCTCATAAAATTGTCTGAGGAAATCTTGGATAAGATTTTTTTTCCTTAAAGTATGACAAAATATGGTCAGAAAAACCAAAATGCTTTCAGGCACTCTACATTTACTTTGAATTTTTTAGTCAGTCAAATTCAGTGTAATAGAGTAACAAAGTTATATATCCTTTCATATCTCAAKAAAATTTGCACTACATTGAGAAAGAAAATTTATACTATATTTAGAAAGCAAATATTGAGGGGTTGTGTGATAGAAATTTTTTTCCCAAATGAGGTGTAAGGGACTAAAAGAAGGCACATATTAAAACATTCTGAATAGTAAGCTAGGGATCAGCTGCCTCTTTCAGGTGGCTTTCCCTTCTACTATTACTCAGCAGAGCACATTTGATGCTAACATGAAAGAGATATTTTGCTCTGTGTGAACTGCAAGTTCAGTTTTTATGTTTTGTCACTGTGTTCTGGGTGAGCCTGAGCGCATCCAGGATGTTCAGGTGTGTGKGGGGCTGCAGAAATGTGCAGAAAGCTGCTACTGCTGCTGCTGCTGCTGAGGAGTGCTGGACCTCCCTCAGTCGTGCCAGTGAGCAGGCAGACTGCTCTGGTGCTTTCAGGCACAGGTACTCTCTGTTCACATGTTTATCTTGCAGACCTAAAATGCCTCTTGGCAAAGTATCTCTGTCTCTTCTTTGTGGCCCCCTTCCTCTCAGATGCTGGTGATAGTAAGTGCAGTTCACTGACCTTCTCTGCTGTTYCAGTGTAGCCAGTAAATTTGGATGGAACTGTGATCACCTTCCTGAGGACCAGATAGGAGACAGAGTGTTCCAGTCAGATTTACTGGGTCCAGAAAACACAAGAGCATCTTTTTGGTGTTTGCCTCAGGAAAAAACAGCAGGGTGAAAAACCAGTTCTCAGGGGCCAAGCTTCTTCCTACAGTGAATATCTACCTAAAATACTTCCGTTTTCACAGCCTAGAACATTTCTGTCTTAGTTTGGACTTCCATTCTCTGGTCTCTAAATAGTTCCAACAACTACATGATGGCATTTTATGTATTTTACTTACATGTGTTTTAGAACATACAACCTTCTGAGCATGTTACATAAGTGCACAGAAATGACAAGGAGAGGGGGCTTGGTTGGTTTTGGTCAAATAAAATACGTTTGACTTTAAGAAACTGATTTTGGTTTAACTCTGGTCTAATGGCTATTTCTATAACACTCATTTTTGACTGAGATGCTTGGTTTTCCATTTTGAAAAATGGCTGATAAAGTGGCATACATAAAAAAATGCTTGTTTGAGTGTTGCCACCCATTCATTGGGATGAAATCTGATGGTTTTACTTGAGATACAGAAGCATACATTACTCTTGATTGTACCATGCCGAGAAGGATGGGATCAAGTSTGGTCTGAAGAATGCAGTCACTCCCCAGCAACATCTGCTTTTTGCCTTCAATGATGCTTGAGTAGCTGACAGAGTGGTAATGACTTAAAAAGTGCAATATCTGATTAGAGTCATGTTTGCAGCACAATTGCTTCAGGATAATTCAGTAAGAAAATGCTGTTCTTGGAGAATGTTATTTGTTCAATCCTTTAAGAAAAACCTAATCAGACTCCAAAACAGGCACATTTTTTCCTTCCTGTAGTACACGACGTTGTGGAATCTAACGGGACATTGAGAAGGCATAAATAATCCATCTAAAGCTTCCCAGCATGGGAAGTGGCTCAATATAGAAGGAAGAAGAACTCTTTGAAGGCTGAAATATCAATGTGCAGCAGCTGGTTTATATCTGTAGGATCTTCATGTTCCCGCAAATAACTGTAAAATCGGGCTTTATTTTTTGTTTTATGTGAGTCTGTACATCTTCCCTGTAAGTGACAGAAGGCTGGCTGTCTCTGTGCTCAAGCAGTACTTTGTATAATAGGGGAAAAAAAATATAGACATTTGTTCTGCCAACCTGATGCAGACTGAGGGCCAGACTGCTACACAAATAACTCTGAAGTAGCAGCAAGTCTACTATAGTTTTTGAGCTGCCTGTCTTCAAAGGCAAGGAATTAGTCTGACAGGAAAGCAGTAAACAGTGTGTGGACACTTCCCTTCCTGCTACAGAAGAGTGAGAGTATGGGAGATCTTTGAGCTGCACAACTTATCTGCCACCCTGGAGGGATATCCACCAAGTAGCCATCCCCAAGTGAGGAGATGAGTTTTAGCTGGCAGAAGCACTGTAATTTGAAGCCTCATCGGCAAACATTTTGAGGATAAAACAAGGACTTATAAAGCAGTYGTCTGAAAGCAATGCCTAGCAAACTAGCAGCTCCTATTGATGCCTAAATCCTGCTACCAAAAAGCAGAAGCTAGAGAAAATTAAGAGAATAAAAAGCAGTTATATTTATTGAAGGGYCTTCAGGTACATTCAGGGCAGTCACAGCCCACACAGAGACTGCACCCAAAATGARCAATCGGTCAGGGGTTCTTCATGCTTTATATGTTTTGTCCATTTGCATATCAGGGGTTAATCCTCCAATCACAGCTTCAGGTAATGAAGTAATTTACTCCAAGTTTGCCCCCTTCTATTCATTGTTTATACATCTTGGGCCCTGAGACAGTGAGGTGTCCTTGAGTTTTGGGCCTAGAGAGCAATTGTTTTGTCAAAAATGAAAGAATAGTAGCTTAGCACTGGAGTCTAGYRTTATACACTAAAGAATTACAGGATTACAGATACATGAAAAGAATAYAAGCTAAAATCCTAAGGCATCACKATGCTTTCATTTTAAATGGTCTCTCTCTAACCACTCTTCATAGCCAATGGGCCTTAAAACTCTTCTTTCCGCTGTTTCATCAGGCATTCAGCTGCAACATGCTGCAGTAATTAGCAAAATGCAGATAGAAATGTGAAACACATTCCACTTGCAGTTTTCTGTCAATAAATTGGTGGAATTTTCTTTACAAAAACAGAGGGATAAGTCACCTCTTGTAGCACCTTGGGCAGTCAGTTCTTSCATGGTCAGCTTGGGTACTGGCAGAAATACAAAGTCTAGGACAAAATAATGCTGAGTTAAAACAGCTTCAAGAGGAAGATGTTCCCATGGARACAAGGTTCTGGAGCAGATGTTCTGGACAACTGGCAGGGCAGAAGCACTCTGCCATGATCTGACCTTTATGTGTGGTCTTCTTGGAAGTGACTGTTTTATCTGTAGAATGTCATTACTMATCATGTCTGTAGCTCAGGAACTTGTTGACAAATATTCATTAAATTTTCAGCATCAGAATTTCCCTTGAAACACTTTCCACCACGTTCTACCCTACCCAAGGCAGCTAGAAGAATTTAATAAGCTTTACTTTAACAGTTCGGAGAGGCTGGACAAGGGCAACGTGAAATTGCTTTGGCTCTGAGGGTCCCTGTCCAGGCCTGCAGTGAAGGCATAAACACATTTCATCTTAAAGGGATCTCTGGCATTGCCCATAACAGAAACACATGGGCACATCTGCGGCCTCTGAGCTCTGAATAAACTGTAAAGTATATTRCAAGCTAAAATTCCTTTCAGAGGTCTGCACAGGGAGTGTGGGCTGCAGCTAAGTCGGCATATGATAAAACAAAGCATTCTGTTTCCAGCATCCACTTGGGAAAAATATCTGCAATCAGACCTTCASGAAATGCCTGAGATAACTTCMTGAAGTACRAAGCCAAAAGTGTTCAAAAGGGCCRGAAAGCTGAGCCTGAGGCTRGGAGCTGATAAYGCAGAACKAGGGTTGGTTTGTKATRCAGYGAGTTGTGGGGAAAGCAAAACAAGGCAGAGTGTTGTGGGTCAGGTAGAGGTGTGTCTGCCTACTTAATGAGTTAATTTTTCATAGCAGTTYGACGTTGAAGTCTTTATCTCAGATAAGGGTTAATGGTGTCCCTAAATTATCTTTGCTTAAGTAAAAGGATTGTGTGTCTTGCATGAAGAAGTGTGAGGCCTTTTTAATGTTTTCTTTTTTTCATCCCCTCCCCCCGCAAATAATAGTGTTCATTTATCTACATCACAATTAGTGACAATTTCTAGAATATGTGATATCAGGGAGCTGTGAGGCTGTATCAAGCTCTGGAAAGCTCAAAAAGCTTGGATAATGTATTTGCCAAACTACAAGTATGGTAAATGCTGAAATAGTATTTTTATCTGGTAGCGTATAACATAAATGTTAAGCATGTTATAGTATAAAAAAATCCTGATACTTGCATTATATAGTCTAATGAAATGAAATCTGTTAGAGAATTCTGAATAAAAGTCTGCTTTAAGTGAAATGGAAGTTAGGGGCTGAGCTGCGTTAGTGATTGTATCTTGTAAAAATTTTCAGGTGAAACAGAGAATATGTGTAGAATATATAYATTTCTAAATTCATAGTGAGAAAAAGCTTAAAAGTTATGGGAGAAGCAGTGAAAGGAATCAATAAATTTCAAAACAATTTCAGTTTAAAATCCTCTTATTCAAACAGCAGCCCATTTCTGTTTAACCCACACAGAAGCATGCATGGCTCTTACATACTYCTTGCATGCATAGGGTACATGTGCTCGGGCTTCTGCATAAGACAGAAAAAAGACAGAGGCATCTTTCTGCTACTGAGACACCAGTTTAAAAGAGGAAAGTAGRAGCTGGTAAGAGTAAGCAGTTATTTAGAAGAGGCTCATTGCTACACCCACCTGAGTGCAGTGGGCAAAGTGGACCTGCATTCAGGAACATAAAATTTGTAAGAAAGGTACACTGATTATAARCCTGATTTCTTATTGCTTATCTTGGTTCTCCATCAGAGCACAGGGATTTGCATAATGTGGGCTGTCAGAAGTGAAGGATAGGTGCAGGCAGGGACCTCATTCACTCACCCAGCTGGGACTGAGTGTGATTTCTAKAAGTCAGATGGAAATGGAACACTGTCTGATTACAGGAGAGGTGGGAAACTCTCTCTCACTAGAATMTCCACCTTCCCTGGCACAAGCTAAAACCCATAATGGAAATATATTGCTTCAAGTGTCCTACTGATCAAGAAGTTGATCAGCTCATGGCCAGCCTCATGTGGGAGATGATCTGAGCAGTATCTGAAACTGTCACAGAGGAAATTCACTCCCAAGTACCTAATGMTGGTGTAGAAGCCTAAAGCTACAGCTGGAAGAACAGGGGAATAAAGGGGAAACTGCTTCTCAACCTGTACATTTTAATAAAGCCCATATGAATGCATGGTTTCAGGAATGCAGTTATTTCTCAGAACAATCTGGATTTCAGGTTTGAGGAATCAAAAAAGGTTATTGGATTGCTATCTCAATCCCCACCTATGACAAGGAGGAGGACCTTTAAACAGCAGTGGGACATGTAATAAACAGTGATGCTGAGTACTTCCCTATTTCAGGGTGTGGGATGGTTAWTTTTATTTATTTATTCTTCCATTGCACAAATATGTGAGAGACTCTCCTCAGAAAATACTGTGAGGGAAAAAAACGCAGACTATGTTCCCCGAGTGTTATTCTCAGTATGGGAAGGTGGAATGTGAGTGGAATGAAATTCAGGCAGGTAAGCAGCTCTGCTGTCTSTGAGCTCTGAATATCTGACAGCATGGGTAATCTGACTGGCATAAACCAGTCTTAGTAAACATGGGAAAACGAACCACAGTGGTGCAAGAATGCATTCTGAAGAGTAAGTAAGCAAATAGCTTTGAAATTTGTTAARATAAGGTCTGGGTTTTGGCCAGGACAGGGTTAATATTTTGCAACAGTCATGCCCACAYGGCTCCAGGCTCTGCCCCCTCACAGCTACTGTGAAAAATTTAACTCTCTCTCCTGGCCAAAACCAGGACTGTTATAATTCTACTTGGTGGATTTAAATATTGCTTTATTCATGAAGACATTACTAATATCTTCATGTTCAACAAAYCCAGTTCCAGATGCGTTATGAGTATACCCAGAGACTGGTAATGAAGATGACAAATGAGGTGTTACATTGTTTCAAAAAAAGCAGATGTTAATATATAGCCTATACCTGTCTAGAAATTCACATCTAGGAATGTACTCCCTACTTGCTGGTATTTAAAGTACTAATGTTGGAAATAAACTTAGTATGCTTGTCCTTAGCACTGTTACATCTAACTTGCTGATAAATGGGAAAACCAAGGATTAGCATCAATAACAGCTCACATAATTAGAAATAAAGTGTAGCCTATGGTAGCTCAAATATTCATTACTGCATTTTTATTCCAAGAAACCTGTTTTTAATAATGGATGCCAAGTATGTGTTACTGTCACAGTTCATTGTTTAATTAGTTTTCTGATCAAACACATTAATGAAGGAAGACCTAATAAATCATGCAAAAGCTGAACRAAGTACTTAGTTAATATGTGTTGCATTGATTAATGGTGATATGAAACCACAGCAATCTTGCAACAGTGGTTACATGTGACCATGCACAATTACAAGGTCACCTTCACACATATCTTAAAAAAAAAAAAAAAAAGTTATTTTGAAGTCCAGGTGAATGCGGTGAACCCTGGATCTCTGTGGTTTCCCAGCAGTGCTGCTGTGATCAGTGCAGGTGGTGCAGAGGGGTGGGAAGGGGATGCACGGATGCCCTTAACCCYTTTACCAAATGAGCAGCAGTTTGGTACGAGCTCCAAAGGAGGCAAAGCCTTTTCTGTAACTGGGCCAAGAACAGGAAACCCTCAAAGGAGCCATGACACAGAGAACGTTGGTGCACATGGGCTTGGAACTCTTATTGTGCACTAATGCATTAATAGCAGGTGGCTTTTTCAAGATTCCATGAAGAAAGATGAGGGTATGAGGAGTCTCATGCCCACCTTTCCCAGTGTGTGCAATCTGACTGCAAGCAAACCTCCAATCCCACAACCTTGACCGACCAAGGGAGCTGCCTTTGAGCTCTCCCTGTCTCCCTGGCAGCCTGGCTGGGGGACTGTRATCTACCCTTGAGCTGGGATGCCTCTCAAGGCTGTTCCCTAGGGCAGAGAGACCTTCTAGTGATGACAGATCTTTGTATGTGTGTGATTGAGTTCCCTATAAATTACAACTGGACTGCTGTCCAGTGACTCTCCTCTTGAGCTGGGGTATCTCTCAGGTTTTGAGATTCCTTACCTGAGACTGAAAGATCCTTCCTCACCCAAGGTGAAGAGGTGCCTTATTCACAGCAGATCCTTGGGAAGTGTCTGAGAGCATGCTAAATCAATGCCAATGATAAACCCATAGCTAATTCCTTTAGGYTTAATCAATGTCCAAGCCTGAGACTAAGACTGGACCTAACTGCACCTAAGATCCTTCAGGCTTAAAGACTCCATCAGAAAGCAAAGGTGCCCAGCTGAGGGTCATGATTAAATGGGAGGGTCTCCATTAGCCTTTTGAGCCTTTGGTCTCTGTGTAAATTATTCTAACTCAATTCTAACGGATTTTCCTCGGTATATTCCATCTATGTAGTAAGAGTGAACTTGGCCATCAAACCTTATTAAGATGCACTTTTACAAATTCATATTAAAACCACTTTCACCGATGTCTTTGATAGTGATTCTTTGAGCAACTATAAATCCCTCATCTGCTACAGGGGATTTTACAGGGATAATATGGTAGCATCTCAGGAATTTTGAGGTGAGAATAGTTGTCAGTTATGATGTTGGCAGAAAGTATACCTCTTCTTGCTCCCAGAGAATATTTTTTGAACTATCTTTTTACCACCTGCTAACACTAATACTATTGACTACATTATTCTAAACTTTGGGTCTTATGTCTGTGTTATGGTAAAAAAGCATGATTGGAAACCAAAGGAAAAAAGGAGGTGAGCAAGAACGATGTAATAGAAATATGGAAGAATAAATGGAAATAATTTTGTGCAGGTGATAAAAAATGAGACTGTCACCACTYAGGTACACTCTGCTGGATCTAGTATCAAAGAACCATAGAACAATTGAGGTTGAAAAAGACATTTAAGATCGTTAAGTCCAAATGTCAACCTAGCACCGTCCCCGTRTTCACCATCAAACCATGTCCCCAAGTGCTATAAGAACATGCATGGCAACTGTGAGTGATGTGAGAAAGAGTAGGATACCCAGACCACTGGAGAGGAATATTCACCTTTCAATTTAAATTTAGCTTTGATTGTTAATTTATAAGCTGCTGATACACACTCAAGACTGACATTTCTTTTAGTGCTGGGTCCTCCCCTCAGTCCCTACAGGGACTGCTGGTATTTCTTTAAACTCTGTTGATCTGTCCCCTCACCTGCCACAAAGTTTGTAGCAATGGTGCACTTGGCTGAGCAAGCTACCTGGTGCAGCAGCAGTTTGGCCTGTTAATTTAGCTCTACATCTAAAAAAAGATTCTAGGACCACCTCTTTCCCACTTAGCTCTGGGAATTCGTAGGTACACAATTCTCACATKATCAGAGAGATTTACAAGCTCTGAAGCAGTGGAAAAAGGTAAGAATTTCCAATAAGCAGGTGYAAAGCACGAGTGGCTCCAACATTTTGGAAAATCCAGGTGGTCCCTGATTCTATTTATTAAGTGCTGAAATATTCTGAAAATCCTTGCCCTGCATGGCTTTCTCCAAGTCCCACTTCTGGGGCGTGTTACAGGAAGGTTTTCCTCATTCTCCCCTCACCAGCAAGGCAACTGTTTGCCTTGACTTGCCTTTGCAGAGTCTCCCAAAGGGCTTGCTTCCTGAGGCAGGTACTTGCTTTTCCTGTCCTTGTACAGCCCCAGGGGACATTCTCCCACAAACTGCCATGATTAATGCATACACGATCAGCTTCCTCTCCGAAAATTGTTCCTTTTGATTTCCAAACAAACAACAGAAAAAGGATGGAACAAGTTGTTCACCTGCCAGAGGAACAGAGGGAGCTGACCTGGTTTCCCTCAGATACAGCCATAGCTGGGAAGGAGAGAATGAGAGTTCGGTTGGCTGAGCCTTCACAAGCACTTTATTCATGCATTGCAAACTCCACTACCTTCCAGCTAGGAGAAAAGTGAGGTTACAGTTTTCTTTCTGCAGAACACCTCACTACACATCCAAAAGGAACTTCTCTGCAGTTGTTTCTTTTAAGTTGATTTCCCATGAGATGAAACTGGCTGTTTAMAATATTCTTGGACAAGGCAAGAAAACAAATTAGATTTAAGATCCTGTTGTTGGGAGTATTTTCAAAAGGGAAAGCTCATAGTCGTTACCAAATATAACATAATTTTGAGATGTTTAAAAATGTTTATAGATGGTAGAAAAAATTCAGCAAAATGATACTTAAAAAATTATGTACACATACAATATTGTACAATTGTGCAATATACACAATCCTCAACTGGATTGTGTATATTTGATTTGATATATTTTAAAGAGGCAGAAGCAGAACAGAACCACTCAAATTACCTTTTGATTGACAGCGCTGACAGAATTTTTCCTTAGAAAAGTGAAAATGAATTCATGCAACCTGACATCATTATGAAACCAAGGGCCAAAACCCCAGGGTCAGCTGGAAAGGAACTGGAAGAAATTCCATAAGCAGATAATTTTTAAGTTTGTCCTAAAGTTTATATTAATTAATTTTGGTAGAATTTCTTGGGTTTTAGTTAAAGAGGAATTAGCTTGGAAACAATGRCAGCCTGGTCTTGTGATGATGAGGTGAATCAGCCCTGTGCTTTGTCTTTCTTASAGCTACTACACAACTCTAGTGTATGTGTACTGAAGATGAGGTGCAGAAGTAATTTTCTAGTTTTGTGTCATTATACAGATTTAAAGGAGATAGCATGCAACATCTTCCTCAGAAGTGAGCAGAGAGGAAACAAGAGCAATAATTATTTTTTGGAATATGATGAGGGAATTTTTATGGTGGATTATTGCGGTAGAAACTTCAGTTTAAGCAACAGAAATTGAAACTAGTAAAACTAAAGTGTGCAATCTGTAATCCCACACTACCTAGATCAGGAATAAAAAATTATGTTATGTTCAGGCACAGTATTCATTGGGCAATATCTCTTCCCATCACATTCACTTTAAGAGATTTCAGAGATTCTGTGTCTAAGGGTGTCAGCCTCTGTTCCTCATGTGGAAAGTTGAAAAGCAGGCTCAGAACAGGTCTCCCCTGTATCTTTTAAAGGGATGAAGTTAACATTCATTGTTCACGCCCCCATTTACGATAACTTTTGTACCCCTGTAGAATTACCACTGGCTTTCAGAGAGACAGGATTTCACTTCAAGTATTTGATCTCCAAAGTATCAGATTCTATCTTTTTTAAATTATTTTCTGAAATGGTGGGCTAATTTTAAATAAATTTCTTTTAAATAAGGAGAACAGCAATTGCAACTCAAGAAGCAAGAAATACTCAAGATTGATTAAGAATTTTAGAGAGGCTTTAATTGGAAGTAAAAACTAGGCTTTTCAAAACAGTTAACTTGAACTAAGCAAGTGAGAAACAAAGATTTTTTTTCTTTCTACAGCAAATTTTCTAATGTGAGCAAAAATTTTGGAGATCCACCTTTTCCTTCATGGAGACAAAATAAATGTATTGAAATGTTTTGTGAGAAGTGGTGCCAAGAGACACTTGTCAATGGAAAGGGCTTTCCATGGCTTTCATTTGTTTCAATAATTGTTTTCCCAGCCTAATTAACCAAAAGTTTGTTTCCTTTTTTATTTTTTCCTGGTGAAAAGGTGAGTCCTTCAAAGGCTCTTTTCTGCACCAGTCAGAAAAACCAGGAACTCTGTTCCTTGATCAAACCATCAGTTCATATATCCTGTGACGATAAAAATTAATATAGAAGTTCACATTGAGCCAACCAAAAGAGTTGGTTCAATGTAAACTTCCATGGAGCCCCCCAAAAAATCACTGGGCTCTGTTAAACAGAAACAATCACACTTGCCAGAAGCACAAGGTTTGAACAAAAGACAGAAAGAATATGGCCAGTGTGAGATATGGGTGACTTGTCTTCTTGTCCATGTGGGCCACACCCGAAGAGGAGAAGGAATTTACCTGCTCATGTACCTGGGGTGAGAGGAACAGCTTCCCTCACCTTCCCCTTCCACATTTCTTGGGGTGAGTTCTGTGAGCAATGAATGAAAAGATACTACCCACTGAATGGGAAACACCTGCTTTCTTTGCCCAATGAAAGATGACTACCCAAAAACTCTATTTTGCTTGCCACACAGTGCAAATGAAAATCAGAAGGATTGTTTGAACAGCCTTCCCAAAGACTGAGGAATCACAGAATGGGCATGTATCATACCTGCAGGGGTGTCAGATCACTTAGAAAAATGACACATCACGAGGTATGAGATCTGTCACAGCTTCAGACAGTTGAGTTGTGATTTGGATAATCGTTTTTTACTCTTCACCTACTTTAATAAACTTGTGAGTTAGAGGCATCAAAGGCATTTGTGCCCTGTGACAGTTTGCTGCTAGAATATAAACAGTGAGATCTGATACACATGGCTTGGGTGGAAGACCACAAGGAACCCCTGCAAGCCCCAGCTATCTGCTCCTTCATGCCTTACTGGAACAACAGGGAGCAGACACACCAAGGTTCTTGTAGCTGTGTTCAAAGGCACAGATTGTGCTAGGACATGTGTGCTGCTTTAGGGCACCTCAACACTGTACGTAAAGCACCATGCAAGCATTATGAGCTGTAATTGTACAAATTAATTCAATGCACTCTAAGGCTAATGCATGTTCTGCCTTGGTGCCCATAGCGTGAGARAGACTGAAGGAGGTCATGCTGCTTTGTTTTACTGATACCCTCTCCTATTCCTGCACAAAGCTTCAAAGGCTCCTGTGTCTAAAGCTTGTTGGAGCCCTTGCTCAGTATCCTGAAAGCATCCTGAGTGATGTGCCAGTGTTTGCAGAAGGGATCAGACAGGGCAGCGCTGTCACACTGATAACTGGGGGTGGGTCTGGCTGCATGTGGGGCCCCAAGAGCAGAGCTGCCTGCTGAAGTGTGCCAAGAGAGGTGCAGTGATGCTGCTGTGAATGTAAGAATGAAAACTCTGAGAAATGAATGGCACAACACTCCCAGAAATACTGCTTCCTCTGTGTGGCATTGCTGTGAATGGGAATAGTGATAAGGCAAAGACAGCACATATTACGTGTTTCTTATTGATTTTATCCCAGCATCTGTGTGGATGAGGTGCAGGATTTTATGTATAGCTGCCTGGGAAGATTGAACATTTGACTACTTTTCTAACCATTACTACCAGYTTCCTTCTTCAGGATGCACAGCCTCCAAGACTTGACACTCTTTTATTGCCATCATTTGACCGGAATTGTTCTTGGCTATAAAATAGGACCATGTATGCTGACTACACTGCTACCTGCCGACTTTTCCCGTCTATCCTGAGTTTAGGTATCTTCCATCCATGCCAGCCTCAGCACCCAGTCTACTCCCTCCTCTCTTGCAGAGTACTCTGGTGGAAAGAGGCAGTTTGGATATTGCTTTTCAGTGATTGAATGTCCCAAAATTTCCCTAGTAATATCAACCTCTAAATTACATGGCAATTGTAATTTAATCCATTTTTTTTACCCTCCAAGGACTGGAAGAATTTTATTAGCACTGAGCTGAGGGTTTCTTCTTTTTGGACTTTTCCCAGTCTAATGGAGTTGTTCTGAGCTCATTGCCAGTGGGAAGCTGTCAGAGTTTGTTGTCTGTGCAGCTTCCCTTTCCCCTGTGTGTTAGAATTGGGGTCTGAACCCCCTTGCTGTTCTCAAATCTACTCCTGTACAGCACTTAAATCTTCCCTTTCTCTCTGAACAACAAAAAAGCAAAGATCAGATCACTTGGTGGTAAATTTTAGAATCTCAAATTCATCAAGTTATGAGGATCTCTCTTGAATGAGATTCCTTAATCCATAAAAGCAAGTGATCTTTTGCCCAGCTCTGCTGACCTGATTCATTTGAATGGCCTCATTGGCCATAGACAGAAATCAGTGGTTGCATCTTTGTAAGGACGTTGTGCTTTTACCTGTATTGAAAATACTGGACCCTGAAAATACTGGTTTAACACCTTTTTCCYGAAATAGAAATGACACTAATGATAATTGGGGGTTGGACTAGATGATCTCCAGGGGTCCCTTGCAACCCCAACCATTCTGTGAAACCACTATATTGAAAACCTTAAACTGTAATTAGAGTTCCRCCMYAGTATAAACAAAACCCATCTGAACYATACWCCACTGYAAKGTAGCTTTTGTCAAGATTAGAAGGTGCATGTTGGTGTCAGTAGCAGTAAGTTAAAATACTTAAGCATATCCCAGTTACTAATTTTAAAAAGTCTGCGGGTTTATTTCTGTTCATGTACATGCAAATATTTACTGCAGACTGACATTTTTGATAGGGGCCATGACCAGAAGTTTCCTGAATAATGCTTCAAATTTCGTTGCCAGCAGCAAATTTAATTGTTGTATGCATACGGCACATTAACATTTATTTGCACTTTGTTCCATTCTTGGGCTRCACTGCAGCCTCAATGGCAAGCTGTCACATTGTAGGAATTAAAATAAATGTCACGGGCAACAAACTTATGCCATGTCATACYAAGATATCTTCAGGCCAATATGCAACAAAGCTTAAAATCATTTAAAAGCTCACTCTGAAATGCCTTTCAGTGTGCAGTGGTTCAAGACAGCATGCAGAGGCATGAGAAAGAATTTTCCACTGCTATTTCTTCTTCTGGTAGATTATTATAGGCAAATCTTTTTCTATTCACACTGAAATYCTTTAATTCATCTCTCCCAGCTTTCACCACCTTTGGCATCAACAGTTTCTGTGTTACCTGGTGAAGAGTCAGTTATCCAGTTAATCTGAAGAGATGGAAGGATGAATCGTTTGCTCTGGTCACCTGTTCTTGCTTTGGTATGGGGATGCCAGCTGCTCTGGGACTCTGCTGAAAATGGRCTGGCATTGATGTGCCCTGCTTGTGTTCCTTGATAGACAAGTATCTAGTTCAGAGAAGAGTTAAGACAGAGCAGTTCTATGGCATGGAGCCAGCATTTCAATAGCTGTTTATAAGTAAAATTTATAGATAGCCATGTGGAAATAACTTTCCAGATCATTGTGAAAAAAAAGGGATAAAATTCACTTCTGTTCCCAATAGTTTATCCTAAGCTTGTGCAATCTTTAAGGCTTTTCTCTGCACAAATAGTTCCAGTAGTTTCCTAGCTCCTGTCCCTGTTTCCTAGCTCCTGTCCCTGCTCAAGCCTGCTGACTGAACGAGCTGACGGTGAACAGGAAATTTCTGAGGATGCCATTGGGTGCTATGGCAGTACAGCATAGGGATATGGAGCCAGATGATGCTGTAGAACGAAGTTCACCAATGTTCAGATTTAGGAGACCATGAAAACTAGCAAAATGTTCTGTAAAGACTAATTTTTTCATTGCTAAATTAATAGCTAAATAAGAACATGAAGAGATATCAAATGCACAAAAGGTCAGGGTGAAGTGTAGTTTGTGCTAAAGGATCCTTCTTTCTCAGCTGAAAAATTCCTAAGAGTTGGCATTCCCTGATACACTTTGTTTCTGACTGCTGCTACTTGCACCTGTGGCCATCAAATGCACTATGAATAACTGAGTGTGTTGAGAGCTGTAAAAGGCTTTTAAAAATGTTTTTCCAAGTTTCATGGTTTAACCTGTCATCAGCTAAGTACCACACAACAATTTTCTCACTCTCTCACCAGCACGAGAGAAACAGAAAGTTGAGAAAACACGTGGTTTGAGATAAGGATGGTTCAATAGGGAAAACAAAAGCTGTGCACACAAGCAAAGCAAAACAAAGAATAAGACAAGAGGATATAGGCATATAAACTGGGCTAGGGGAGGTTTAGGCTGGACATTAGGAATATTTTCTTCACAGAAGGAGTGACTGGGGATTGGAATGGGYTGCCAGGGGAGGTGGTGGAGTCACTGTCACTGGGGGTGTGTAAGGAAATAATGGATGTGGCACCTGGTACTCTGCTCTAGTAGACAGGGGGTTGTTCAGTCATAGGTTAGACTTGATGATCTCAAGGGTCTTTTCCAAACTAAAGATTGATTCTGTGATTCTTACTTRAGGCACACACTAATTGAAGACCTGTCTGCTGTTGGGTTTATCTTCTTATTTTATGTAATTTAATTGCAAATTAATGTAATCTCGTCAAGGGGGAGTCTGCTAACCTAAAAACAAAATACCTGGATATGATGAGATACTGAAAGATTTTTGCTTTTATTTCAGCTGGAAGGTTTTTTAATCATAAAGCTCATTGACCTCTAGGTAAAGCAAAACAAAAAGCTCCTTATTTACTGTTGTAGATAAAAGAATAACAGAATCTGTTGCAATCCTAAGAAAAGAAAAAACATTAGTGCTGGGATTTGCAAAACAGAATATCATTAAATGTACAATTTCATCAGTTTCTCAGTTAGCCAGAGCAAAGGTATAGCGGACAAACAGTTTGCCAGACCATCTGGGTTTTTTAATATAAGATCTCAGTATTTGTGATACTTGATTCTTTARGGTGACTGCTGGTTTTCAGTTCTCTAAAGAAAATGTGTTATCCTTGCTCTTCCTTTCAAAAATTGGTCACCCAGTTGGTGCAGTTAACAGCAATACAGCAAGACAGAAAATGCCATATTCTTTGCATTTTTATGCCTAAAGTATGGTATAAAAGGCTGCACTCTCATCATGCTGTGACAGACTGGGGCTATCACTGCAGCTGAGGGGCCAAGCAGAGCTCTGTGCCCGAGAGGAGCTGGGTGTGCAGGGCWGCTGTACCAGACCATTGGATACTCTCCCGTGATGGTCTGATCACTGCTGGGCACTGGCAGCAGACCCAGGGGCATTAGACAGAGACAGCAGGTGGGGGTCTGGAGTTTTACAGGAATCTGCTACACCAGATGCTCTCAGAGGGTGAGAGAGGTCGGGTGCTTGGTCAGAAGGGCAAATGTCTGTGCTCACCTTAGGAGCAAGCTCTGGTAACAGTGCTGAGTCCAARCGTGAAGTCTAAAATCCAGAAGCAGAGCTGTTTCACAGTGCATATAAAAGCCCCCAAAAGCTTCCAAAGGAACAGCTCCTGTGAAACTGGAGTGCAAGGAGATAGATGGAAAATGAAGGGATGATCTTCCCTGTTGCATGTGTGCTGTAGTGAAAACAGATGGCAATGCACAAAYTTATGAGGATTAAAAAATCGCAATTAGTCTTTCTTCAGACATGGATCAATGCCTCCTTCACTCAGCTCATCACAGGAGGGCAGGGGCTCATGGAGCTCAGCTCATTTACCAGAAGGTGGTGCTGGCTGGTCACCCTGCCTTGCCATTAGTTATTGACAGGATTATTCYAGTGTCACTTGTTGCCCTGGGATGCAGGAATTCAGCACTGTATTTTTTTCAAATCAGTGTAGAGCAGCTGCAACATAGAATTACTTGGAAGGCATCCTAGTGACTGCAGAAACACAGTGGTACATGAAGCTTGGAAATTATATTAAGCAGAATGTCCACCTTTGCATAAAGAGTGAAAAAGAAAACAATAAGTGTTTGCAGGCAATTATAAATAATTTCAGAGGAAGAGTTAATAGTGCGGGAATTCAGCTATTAGAAATGCAAATGATAGATCCAGCATAAGCTGTGKACTCTCCTGCCTTTGCTATGATGCAAGGGACAAGTCATTTCATGCTTCCTTGCYCATGCAAAACATGTGAGCAAATTGTTTCTGAAACATGAGATATTGGACTGGTCATATGGATGCCAGAAAGCATTTATTTCCAGTTAATGTATGGCAAAAGATTTCTCTTCATACCTTTAATATGAATCTGGAGACAGAGTCATGATAATGAAAAGCAGAATTTCTCTTTGGCAGTAGTCAAACTGGAAAAAGGGGTGAATTTTTTCAGTAGAAAACTTAAATTCAATGCACGGGTGTTATGCAGGCTGTGTTTACACTGAACACGCTTCCCAAAGGAATTAAAAAGTTTCTTTCAAGAGTGGTAGAAGGTGGAAGAATTGGATTCTGAGAGTAAGTGGAGAAAACCCTAGAGAGTACACAGCACATCATTGGCCAGTAAAYAGGATTWAAAAAAAAAAAAAATKCTTGGAGTAACATATCCCTGTAGAACTGAAACCAGCAGTCTGCAGCTTCAGAACCAAAATTTGACACACTACTGCGACAAACCCCATTTTTGTTATTTATTAAAAAACCCCATGAGATGATTTGGACAACAAGCAGTAGACTCTGTCCGCAAGAAGACCTCAGTAGAAAAAAGGAAGAAAATACCACAAGAAAAAAAGCRWCATTGAAATTCATGAYGATGATTTTATTTAATTCATGGAGAAATATGCCATCCATAATCATACCCTTTTGTGCATGTGCTTTTTAATAAATTTTTGTTTGTGTATGTGAACCTTTCATTATTAGAAAACTAAAGAGGCCTGTGGTGTTTATCATATTTTCTAGCTTGCTATTAAATTTTAATTATTGTGTATTTAATTTGATAAATTAATGGACTTATAATTATACACTTATTTACTCACTTATTATCAGACAAACAAACAAACAAAATCCCTCACATACCCCACTCATTCTTAACTCTATAGATTGAAAATATTGTTTGAATTTTGGGACCATTTTTCTAGAAATGTTATTTTTCCATTTTCTGATTAATATGAACATTGTGACAATTAAGCAAACATCAACTGTTTATGAAAACCACAAAATTTTAAACTATAAGGAGATCAAGGAAAATCTGTTCTCATTTAAAAAAAAACAAACCAGAAGCACAAGCCATGCAGGTCCTTGTCCAGTTTTCATTGGAACTGAAATTTCCCCTCCATGGAAAGGCAGTTGTTCAAATTTTAATTTGCCTGTCCATGCAGAGCATTGGTGTTGTTATCCAAGCCCAATACAACAACCTGAACAATTCTGGCCAGTTTCAGAAATGTGTTGAGCCATTTTCCAGACAACACAAAGTACATCATGATTCTGTGCATTTCTTCCTGAAACACAYCTGCAACTTTTCAGTGAAACATCTCTCCTTGATTCACTCCTTTCAAGGAGCAGAACAAGGCCTGTTTCATCTCTCCTGGCTCACAAGTACTGCACAGGTACASAGTGCAGATATTATCTCAGTCCCATTAAAAATAACTGCAGAGAGTAATGCAGATAATTATTTCTGACTGACTGAGTTGTTGATCTTTTCRGTTCAAGGAAACAATATGAAGATCTTCTGCCCTCTTTCCCAGCCTTGTCGTGTTTAATTGACAGGCCAGCATTACAGATTGCAGTCTCCTCTCAGATGACATTTTGAATTTAGAGCATAGTCTTACATTGCTTTGCTGCTCAGGTTAATTAACACTTCTTTTTGCTGATACCAGAAACAGAAATGTGAAGGAAACAAGAAACTGACATAAATGGAAATCTGCCAATTATAGTCGGTGAACCTGACTTTACATATTGCTTAGTGGCAGTAATGAGAAAAAAACAAGTGTATCATTTCTATTCTGTAGAAAACTTTTTTCCACATTTCAAGTCAGTATGTATTAGTGAAGCATAAATGCCATCCTTTTTTTGGTTTTTAAATAATATTTAGGACAATAGCTTAATTGACTTACCTTTGAGTGACTCTTAATTCTTGAAATTCTTATTTTACCTTAAATATATTCTTAAATGTTTCAATCTTTTATGTTAGTGCTTTGACAAAATAGTTCCAGCATGCCAGTTTCTTTGCATTATTCTGCCTTAGTAGAAGTGCTCATCTTCCCTGAATGATTTCTCATATGTATTATGACAATTATTTCTGATTTTCAGTTCCTACAGTTCCACCAAGTTTCATCACAGCAAAAAAAAAATCAACTGAGTTCTGAAGATCCACACGTGTATCAGGGCCCAATAAAAAAGTTGGGTCCACTGAAAGCCAACCTCAGCCTCCCACCAGCAGGAGGTTTTGTTCCTTCCAGGTGTTGCTTTTTGGAAAAAGAATCAATGCTTTTGAAGCTTTCCTTGAACCCATCCCACTCATGGAGATAGTGGTGGGTTATAACATAAGTTACAACAGTTGTAAGAGTGCAAGTTAGGCAGGACAGGTTTAAATTGAACCTTCAGTTGAAACAGAAGGGACATTAAGGTCACCATTTCTTATCCCCAGTTSTCTTGTGCCACACTCTACGGATGTTTGTTGTGACTTCCTCAGTGTGAAAGGGCTTGATATAAATACAGATCCATTTTTCCTTACAAACTGAATTGCTCTGCTTCTCTCAAACTTTGTTTGTCCTCTGGAATAGATGTTCCCCTTCTCTTTACCTTCAGTAGCTCTAACATGGGTGTAGGACCAGGCTCCTGAGTGACAAGTCAGGGTGGTGTTATGCTCCACAAAYGCTCCTTTAGGCACAGCCATAAATGGAAGGGGGAGCACTGGAAAAAGAGCAGCCTCATGGCAGCCCACATTGAAGGATTCACTGTTTCTGGCATATTGTTGGAACTTGATGTTAGTGTGAGCTTATCTAAAATGCAAGTGCACTTCAGAAATCCCAAAAGTGAAATACATTGTGAGAAAAGGRTAAAATACCACGAAACTGGTCTATAAAAATCAACTTTCAGTGGGAGGAACTGAAACCCTGAATCAACATGTTAGTAGCAGCTATAGAAACCCAAGATATTTTCTTCAGTATCAGCCTTAGACTAAGASAGGAAGGCTGCTGGCAAGACTTTCCTGTTCAATTGCTTCATCACAGATAGACTTTTATTGGTGATATTCCAGAATGCCCTAGGGTACCCTTCTTTGGACAACCCAGACTACAGGAAATATATAATAATGCATTTTAGGATGTAAATGACCTAGGAAGTGGGGAATAATCTACTGATTTAATGCTGAGAGATAATTTTTCTTTTCTATTTTTTTTTGGGTGTTTAACTAGACAGATCTACTGCATCAAAATGGGATCTACAGGAGCAGAGTATGATAGGTTAATTGGACCATTATTGTAGGATGGCACAATGCAATTATCACATCTGTTGTAATGTGGAAGTGTAGGTTCACAGTATATTACAAACTACTGAAAAATCTCATGGCTGGTATGAAATTAACCATGTTCAACATTGTAATTAGGAAAAAAAATCTTAGTAGCAGTAATGTTGGCATATCTCCAGCTCCTTAAAAATACCAAAACTGTTCTTCCTAAATTCAGTGTTTTGCAAATTACAGTCAAAGTGGTTCTGTCTCTTTGGGACTATATTATAATTCTGCAAAAGGTACAATATTAATGGCAGGATGCTTTGAAGAGCTCCTCCAAGAATACACATCAAATTAGAAAGCTGAAAACTCTGTAATAACCTAATTTTTTTTTTTTTTTTCTATGAGAGAAAGGAAGCAAATATCAGATGATGTAAATCTGAATACTTTGGGAATGTCATCCAAGATTTGAAGGGCAAGAAGGCCAATCCCTGTCCTAAAGAACAGGAGAAAATTTTCACCTTTCACCATTCCTAACTGACAGTTATCTTGTCTATACTAAATCTAATGATGAAGATTTCAAGGCATTCTGTAACAGTGTTTACCTCCAGTTCTTTCTTAAGAATGGAGACTATTGCCTGAGCATTGTCTAGGACAAATGTGTTGCTGGTTTACACTGAGTCCCAAAAGTGCTAAGTGCCTCRAAATTGCAGTGCAGGCAGTGGTGGGTGACTTTTGCTTTCATACTGAAAATCAGGTCACTATGCTCCTCAAGGTGAGAAGTAAGATAGCAAATTTCAATTCCTAACCCAMCTAATTTTTAACACAGAGAGATGTTATCCAACTCAAAACAATTCTCATACATTTCATGCTCTCTCTGTGAAAATTTGAGAATTCCCATAATTAAACATTTAATTTCTGTGGTGTTCTTACTATTTACATTACAGAGGTTATTGAAAATGGGAAGGCTTTRAGGAAACCTTTTGGTTGCTGGGTGGTAGTTGTTCATATTACTGAGCCCTGAAGTTTTAGGCTCCTATTTAACTGACCATTTAATTTGGTGAAACTAATAGTTATAGATTTTGCATTTGTGGAGGAATGTTATGCAGCTTAAATGAAACCTGTGTTATCTCGTATAGCTTTAATGATGTTTAACACTTTGTAAAGGGCAAATAATAAGAGGTGTTCTCAGAATGCTTTCAGTCTGGTGTTTGTAGAGCAGAGCAGTGTTTGAAACTCAGCAGAATGTGTCTCTTCTCAGGCATTCCTGTTCATCAAGCAATGGATGCTTCTGGGAAAAGCAKTTCACTGATCTCTGGAACTGCTCCTTGCAGCTCTGGTCTTCAAACRTGTTTCTTTCAAGATATGAATATTGCAAGAAGCATTCAGAAAAACCATTTCCCAGACTTATACTGATTTCAATCACCGCTCCCACAGATCATTAGATTGAAACCCCCCTCTTGATAGGACTTTGATAAATTTTCTATCTCCAGCTGCAATAGCATCCATTGGTGTTGCTCCAGACTCATCAATTTGAGGATGCATTTGCTCACGTGCAGGCATTGCGAAAGATGACTATCCTTTTCATGGGAATGCCAGTACATAAGGATACAAAAAGTTTTGAGTTATTAAGATTCCAGGATGAAAGATGGAGAAGATAGAATATTAATCATTAAAAAGGATTGGATACTTTCCTCTTCAAGCAATGAGAAAAAAATAGGACCCAAGGGGCCTGACCCTATAGGGGAGATGGAATATAAATTGGCATTGTTTGAGTAAGTGAACAGGACCAAGCGACCTTTAGAGATCYCTTACAAAGTAAATTATTCTTTGACCACCTTAAGTGTATTTTTGTAACACAAAAAGCATAAAAAAGTGCAATGCACTCCTGGTTCCAGGAGTCCATTCAGTCCCTCCTCTCCCAGTWCAATGTCACCTGTTCTCAGACATCCCCATTTCTCAGGACTGAAGTATTGGGAATTTTCTCTGTGCATAGACATTTATTTTCCCAGACTCCCAGAAATCTGTTCCAGTATCCAAAAATTCTTACTATTTGGAACTTTTCCTTGACATCAAATCTAAATCTCTCYTGATGTAATTTAAGCTGATTATATTTGCCCTAAACTCAGTGCTGGCAAAGAAGAGTTCATTAATCATTTGTTTTTTGCAGCTACCTTTTCTCCAGCTGTACATCACCTTGGGGTCATTTTCCCTAGACTAAGCARCCCAGATTTTTCAGTCCACAGGGCATGTAACCATCTGAGCATTCTTGTTATTCCCCTTCAGCCCTCTCTAATGAGGCCATGGGTCTCAGGAAAACAAAGCCCCAACCTGGACCTATTTCTACAGGTGAGACCTTCCCAGTGCTCAGTAGAACTGAGATTATTTTAAAAGTTTTAGCAATGAGCCTCCACTTAGTAAATCACAATACAATTTTGTCATTTTAAAATCAGCATAACATCACTGACTCAGCTTCAGCTGTAGGCATTTTAAAGCATGATCCTCACCCTAAATGTTCTCAAACATTTTTCAATTATCACATTGCTACTATTATGTCTTTTGGTGAAATACAGCTCTCTATAACAAGGAATAAAAGTGATTAGGAGAACACTGGATGGAGTGCTATGGTACTCAGAAGGGATGAATTTCACAGGAAAATGTGAATATGGACTTTTCCTAAATGCCCTCTGTGCTAGAGAAATATATGACCCGTTCTGAAAGGAAGCAATGAATACTTACAATCAAGGAATAAAATCTTCGCATGTGTTTTCAGTTAATTATTGCAAATACTTTGTGTTGCTATGTCATCTGTTACCAGAAAAATCAGCAGGATGTATTACATTTCTTACTTGCTGCAAAGGAGTTAAAACAAATAAAAAAAAAAGCAGAGTTCCTGTACTTGGTTGGATTTCCTTATTAGCTACAGTGCTTTTCACATTGTAATTTCCATCCTGTGYTCTTGGTGATGAAATACAATTGTTAACATCATATTCTGAGGGACATCTAGAAATAATGAGGTGGCCTTAGAATKCTGCCTTCCCTACCAACCCAACAGGGTCACTTAAATGAATGTTTCTAGGAATGCCTCAGGAGTACTACGCACAGGATGGATAACTTCAGATTATATAAAATAACGATGCCTTATAGAAACCTTTTTTAGTTCTTTCTATCTCAAACTACAGTACAAAACAGTGAAATGGCGACCTTCAAATCCATTTGCAGTCACTGGATGCTTTCCTGCATGAGGAAAACTGAGGCAAGGGAGGGCTGTGAGGCCACTCTGCAAAAGATCTATGGCAGAATGGGGCACATCCCAGGAATTCTGGTCTGAAAGRTGCAAAGCTACTGCTCATGTAAAGAACTGAGGAACAAAATGTGACTATTAAGCAAAATGTGACTATTAAGCTAAATGAGACATGCCATGCAATATTAGGTTCGGTGCTTACTGTTTTGAAGGCATACAGAGGGAGAGCAGGAAATCCATAAATGGTAGAAACACTGGCATTGTGCACCTCCTACTAAACTCAGGGCAAAAGCAAAGCTTCTTGTTCATCTCATAAGTTGTCTATAGCAGTGAATCCTCAGAGTCCTTTAATAAATTACTGCCAACTTTCACGGACTTTTCATGGACCACTGGGCATTCTTTATCTCAAACTTTTAACTGAAAACATATTTTTTGACCATTTCACAGACAGCAGTGGACTGTGGACTATAGTTGTGGAGTCATTAATACAAAGAGACATAGATCACAAAGCTTTTCCTGTCTCCTGTGGGTAAAAAAGGCAAAATTAAATTGAAGTCTGAACTGATGTGTCACAATGTTGRCATTTTCACATATTTATACCAGCAATATGGGTAAGATAACTTCCTGGGCTTAGCATCAAATAAGAAAATGCTTAGCACTTACAGCTACAGTTCAGTTTATATTAGGGAGGTTTATTTTTTTGTACATAGAAATAACATTAGTGATCATTTCAAGCTGTTTGATCCCACATGCARATTCCTCTTTTTTTTTTCCTGCTTTTTTTGCCTGTTGATTGCTGGCTGTTTCAATTCTTTAATACAATCAGCTGTAGCAATTCTTTCTGCAATATTAAGCAACCAGTCGCCAAACCACTTCAAAGTCCAGATAAAAGGAAGGCTCTATGATATCTGACCCTGAGATATACCATAGGCAGGGTGTGCCAGTGGTTGTTACTGGGAAAAGAMCTGTGAACTGCAGCTTGGGAGGCAGGACAGAAAAGAGAGGGCAASAGAGAACCCAGGAGGTGAAGCAGCTCACAGACACAGGGGGTTCATGGACTGGTCTGCAGGCAGGCAATGGTCTGAAAGATCTCAGCAAGCCAGTCATTTTCTCCCTTGTGATTTCACTGCTTGATTCCCCTTACTGACCAAGAACAGTACTGGGTGCCAAAGTTTGTGTTTGGAAAAGAACAAGTGACAAAGTCATACGCTGAATAAAATGTGGATACATCAAGGAGAGTGCATGGCATAGCAGAAAATAAAACTTAAAAAGCAAGATACCCCTTCTTCTAATTAAAAAAAAAAAAAACGACCTGAGAGATTAAAACTTTAATACATAAGTATTTTAATTTTTAAAGTACGATGCACATTCAGTGGGTGCATGTTTTTAAACATCAGTTTAGAAATTTCATCTGTTCATAGAGTGAAAATCCTATTAACATATTCCATTAAACATTTTCTATAGTTACGAATTTCTCTGTCTCTTTTAAGATGGTTATGGTACCTTTTTCTTTCTGCATCTGTAGTGTTTCCTACTACATTTTAATGAAAAAACAGGTGTAAAGGACATCAGGTTAACTACATTGTTCTAGAGGTATGATGAGGAGTCAAATAAAAAATTATTTWATGGATGGAACAGGTCTTGATAAATTACTATTAGTGATTATAAGGCCCTCCCCTATTTCAAAGTACTGCAAGTGCAGTAAATGCAGAAATGTCATACTGGACATTCAGGAGATTTAGATTGTTCAGTGTTCCCAGGCAGCTGTCCTGAAACAAGATTTCTAAAGGAAAAGTATTGCTCTGATGACGCAAAAACACTGCCCTGCAATCTGATTGTGTTCATCAGACTCAGGAATGACATAGTCTGGATAATACTTACAGATCTTCATCCAGATCCATACAGCATCCCTCATATAAATGATACTCGCTTGCTTTTCCAAATAGGATTGTTCCCTTATAGATTGAACACCATCTTTATTTTAAGCTGTTTATATTGTAGAGTAAGTCTAGATTTGTCCCCATGGGGAGAGATCCTAAAAAGTGTCTTGTATCTCTGTGTTGGGAAAAGAGCATTTCTTATTACAGATATTTGCCACCTGTTTAGATCCTGAAGAAACTCAGCATTTCAGCAGTATCCTGAATTTTGTAATGAAGCAGGAAGTCCTCAATGAAGTTCACAGCTACACAGGAATGGGGTGATCTTTCTTGTGAAGACTATTGAGGCGAATAGTGCGTTTTGTGGGACTGAAGCAGAGTCTACCATATGAATAAGCTGGAATTTACTTTGAGGACTTGTGTTAAAAAAATGAAAGCAAATAAATAATGTGGAAGGACTTCACTGCTATGTGAATCTGTTGCAAAGAGTCGAGACATCATRAGTAATGTTTCATCATGAGAAAGGAAATTAAATGCAGAAATACTGCTCTAAAGAAAATACAGAACAAAAAGGTTGATGTTTGCTAAATGGAAAAAGCAGTCTTGTTCACAGATATTTCCAAAGAGCTGCTTCAAAAGCAATTACAAAAAAGTTAATCAAAGACCCTTTCCTTTCTTCACRTATTTATTCAGCTTTTCCTAATGAACATGAGTTTTAATTGAAGTCAGAACAGACTCTTGTTTTGATTGCATTAGGAAGAAACTCAAATCTTAAATATTTGCAATTCCTCTTGATACCAATGTGAGTTCTGTATGAAGACATGTAGAAATCAGTAGTGAGGGTCAGGGAAGAAAATATAGATTCAAAAACCCCAAAACTTAACAAATATGAAATATATTCCTGTCAGTGGTTCTGGGAAAAAAAGAGAGAGAAAAAAAAAAAGCAACACTGATACAGGCCAACATTAATGAGCTAGATAAGGAATGTATTAGTGAATTTACTTGTGTAAATCTTTCCTTGTGAACTGAAGGTAGTTTTCTTTTCCAGCTGAAATTAGGTAGCAATGTAACTGAAGGATGTGCTCATAGTATACACTAAATAAATCTTCTCAAGTCTCTGCACTCTCTGCTATCAATGATACAAAAAGTGCTATCAATGATATAAAAAAAAACAAACTTCCAAATACTCAAAACAGGTTGAACAAACATCTTCAGTAGTATTCTAAAGGAATCAGTTTGGTCCACTATGAAAACAAATCTAAGTTTCTACAACTCTGCAAGCAACTTGCCTGCTTACGAACCACCCTTGTCACAGTATATCACACTCTGGCCTGAAGCACATTTGATTATCCTTCTGGGTTAAGCACAAGAGGGAAGATAATTAATTAATTATATGCTGATTAACATTTATCTTAAATTTATGACAGCTTCCAGTTACTTTTTTTTTTTATCCCAAAAGCTGATACCAGAGGATATCCCCACATTAAAAGATTCCAAATAACCTTACTGCCAAAAGACCTTGCCATCCTGGCGCATTTTTCTTAAAAAAATGAAGGAATAAGAGTAAACTGAAACACATGAGATTCTGGTTAATTCAAATACACTAATTACTTCTCAATACATACAGTGAATTTCCAGCTCTGAAACAGCTGTCAGAGGAATRCATGCACCTTGGGTTGAGATTTCTGTATCTTGGAGTGCATGAGGATTCATAAAACAGCTGAAATTCACTGTTTGCAATGGCTTAGGTGGGAGGGCGTAAGGCAAGCTGATGCTGACTTAAGTTATCTGAAGGTCTTTTAGGAGTCTGCCACAGGAGAACTTTAGGAGCTGCTCAAAGGTTTCACATGCAAGGGAATTGCAATTCTGAGCTTAAATACTGGGAAAATTTGTCACATTCATTGTCATCTGCTCCAAGACCTATTTAARGAAATGCTATGAAATAGCTACACATTTGCAGTGATGGCATTTATAGTATAAATATTCCTTTTCTTGACCTCTCTCCTAAAAAACCTTTGGTTGGCATCCAAGAGAGYGGAGTTAGAAGTGCTGATGAATTGTTGAAATATCAAATCTGGCAGTGAGGTGCAAGAGYTGCCTTGGCTTGCACCAGCAGAGAGAGGTTAGAGGATGAAAGACAGTTGCTACTTTTTCTTGGGTGATAACTTGCTGTTTTCTGAATCTCAGTGAAAGCTTTCMAAGCTTTTCTGCATCCTGTTTTGCCAGATCTAATTTGGAAGACATTCTACAATGTACCGGATCTTTTATTCATGCTATGAATAAAGGCTTTCCCTTAAAAGAAAGAAAGAAAGAAAAAAATGTCCAGGCTAGGTAATTTTTTAATGCTGCCTTCTTGTCAGTGTCATAAACAAGACCATAATTTTTAGGGTTTGGTTGGTATTATTCCAAAGTATTTTCCCATGGTTTTGAAGTAGTGTAGAGTTCATGTGACTGAGTCACTCAACATTAGACAGAAGATTGCAGGTTTTAACTTGGAAGACCCATATTTAAGAAAGAGGACAAAGATTAAGGGTGCTGGAAGTGCAGGGTCTCTGTGTCTGTAACTGGATCATGGAAACAGGTTGAGTGTATCACCAAARCTCTGTAGCTATGCTTTGGGTGTTGAATATTCCTGGATCTGTATTTGCTTAAATGAACATGAAGGCTGTCTTTCTGTATCCCTATCAACCTTTAGCTTGCTAACAGGATTAATTCCACAACAACGTGGCATTAACTAGTAGGTGGTTAATATTTTTCTTTCAAAAAATCAGTGCTGTCTTTGTCTTTTTTTTATTTTTAATACAGAGATCTGCAAAAAGCTACAAGACAATCTAAGTATTATTAGATAATATCGTTAGGAAGGCTTTGGGTTTGTTATTTTTATTTTCTTTTTGTCTTCTGCTATATACTAGTAATTATTATAGCAGCAAAAACTGATCACTCCAATTGTGAAAAATTCTTTTCCTTCTTTTTGAATAACACATTCTGAAAGCTATTGTTAAGGTATACCGTCACCCAGATGATTTTAAAAGAGCTGGTATCTACCTGACTATAACCATGGAGATGACTGAAACCTTGGCATAAGCAGCTTTTACTGAAGATTTTATTGCTTTACAAAGCAGATTTTTTGTTTGTTTTAGGTTGAGGTTTTTTGGATGGGGGTTATTGCTTATAAGATCTCTGAAATAAAACTGTTTAACAAACCGAATACTTACAATGTCTGAAAGCTCCAATGAAACTCCAATTGACTTTAATTTGGCTCATACTTTGGCAGGAAAGGAGAAAAGCCTGGGAGAATGACCTTTACTTATTCCCTAGAGTGTAAACAATTGAGAGATAGATATGAACTGATCCACATTCTCTGTAGGAGCMTTTCTCTCCTCTCAGTGTGTACTGTGTAATGAATCAGTAACWCACATTGGTGTCGATAGTAATTATGTACTGGGAAGGAATGAAATTTTAAATTGGTAACTCTTCATAAAATCTTATTACACAGTTCTATAGGCCACTGCTCAATGCAGTGGGTTAATAAGCATTAGTTAAATTCCTGTCGGGGCAGTAGGATTAATATAGGTAAGTTTAATAGAAACTTGCTCTTTAATTAGTTTCCAAAGAGAAAAGAGCTTAGCTAATATATATGATTTGTAAAAAAAGTATTTTTATTGTAGCTCTCTGTCACTTAGTACTGGTTTTGTCTGTGAATATCATCAGATATGAGGAGATCCTTTAAACCACTGGAATAATAAAARTTTTGTATAAAAAGCAACGTGAGAGAATACAAACCATGCATGGTTAAGCATTTCAGGAAATGTATGGGCAATCTTCATTTTAGCCCATAATGAACAATGGATTTTGTTACAGACTTTAATTATATGATTGTATAATACTTCTTGAATGAAACTATTTTCTTAACCACATTTTAAATACTGGTTTATGCAATTTTTCTAGTGCTATCAATTATTCAGCATGTGCTAGAAAGAATCCAAGAAAGTCTTTTATATAAAATGACATAGYATGCTAATGTTGCTCAATGCATTTACAAATAAATCATCTCTTTCTGGAACACCGTTCCTCTTTGGATCTCAGACAGCCTTCCAGGTGACTGAGACATACCTCAGTAGAATTTAAATTCCTCTAGGTCCCAAGAACCTGACCCCTGCACAGCATGCATTATCGGCATGAGCAAACACATGTTCTAAAGTTAAGAAACAATCATAGCTCTAATATTGCTAATGACTTCAGATGATACCTTATGGATATCTCTGTTAATAAAGAAATCTGATTATGAATATGCATACCAAGATCATGCAGCCTGTGAGGCTGGAGAGAATACATTGTTAGGTCTTTTCTCTGCTTTGGAAGTTCAACAGACCMCTGATCACAGGAATACCCAAATTCTGCCTGCTACCAGGCAGCTGCAGAGCCAGCAGTGAGTCACTGGAATGCAGAACCTGAGATCCCTCCCTCTCCAGGCTGCACCACGGAAGCCAAAGAAATTGTCAGCCGAGGTAGAAATTACACTTTCCCTCCCAGCAAGCAAAACCATGGAAAAGATACAGGCAAGAATTTATGCACCCACACATTCACACATTTGGTCTTGATACTCCTCTCTAGTAAACACTAGGGGGAAAAATAGAAACAAGACATTTCTGTGGCATGGAAAATCACAAAATGAAGTTTTCAGACCACAAATCAGTGTTTGTTTTGTGATGCTGGTACCTTATTGCATGCTCCATGCTAGACTAGATCTTATGCCACAGCTAAGTGTCCCAAATAGCACCCAGGATGAGGTACTTCCCCCTTTCTATTACRTGGAGTTTTTACATGTGTTAGCAGTGCTGAAAATGAGTATGTGTGTGCATTTTAGATTTGCTAGGGTAGCTAATCCTGATAAGGTAGAACCAGCACAAGCAGGACACTCATAATTATCTAAAATGTTTTATATCATGATTATTTTCATCACGCTCTTCAGCAGGCATATAAAATTAAAATATCAATTTAAAGAAACTCTTGTAATCCATTTATAAACAAATTAAGCTTTACAGCTTTTCTTCGGTCTGCACACGATTATACCACTCAAGATCTCAGCATCCTTATGGCTAGATCAGATACCATATTGTAAAATCTATTTTAAAATGTTATTTTGAATAAGCTTGATAAGCATTAAATGGGGTAAAAAATTGTTTTGTTACAAGCCACGAAGAATGCATACTTGATTAAATATCAAAGACCAAAATTTACAAAATAATACCATGAGAACAGAAGCAAATTTAGCTTACAAGCATTAAGGGAAGACATGATTAAACTGATTACTATGCGCAGCATTAGTCATTGTTACTATACAATTCTGCTGCCTGCTGAAGTATTTAATCTACAGTAGAAGTAAGATATTTTATCCATCAGGTTAATATATAACAGCTGGCACAAAATAATTACTGCAAATGAAATCAAGAAGTGTGAAAGAATTTTTATATATTTATACATATATATAGGAAACAAGTGTTCACGAGATAAATCACCTCAACATAACAGAGCTCTTTGCTAGTCACCCTATCAGAAATACATTGGATAAAACTCTTGTCCAGTTTTTTCTTGCTGCTGTTTCTGTCACCCTATCAGAAATACATTAGATAAAACTCTTGTCCAGTTTTTTCTTACTGCTGTTTCTGTCAGAACTTAAAAAAAAAAAATACATACTAAAGATGAATGGATGCTGGTCAGACATCTAATTTTTTGCTCTCAAATTCTAAGACGTGGATGRCATGTTGATTTTCTGTGAAAATAATGTCTCTTTTAGCTGTGGTTAACTCAGAGGAAGTAAACCAAGGTGGTGGGTAATAGCATATATTTACAATAAATTTGTTGAATACAGGTTTGTATACAGTAAACATGAACATAAGTTAGTGGACATCACTGATTTTCCTTTTGAGTGGCCCCAGTTAGTGATCTCAATTTAYACGTGATGTGTTTTGTAAAAATTGTAAGTGATCTTTCCATTCAAGTGAGATCAAAACAAGAGTTTTAATCTGTTTTCCTGTAGCAATGATGACATCAGGGTGGTGATCCAAAGCCCAGACTCATTCAAAGGGACRAGAACTTACCTCAGAACTCATTCCACAGTATTTTGGGTGTAAGGGCACAGAGGCAAACAAGGTTATTTGCTGTTTTCCCTGTCCCTGGACCCTACACAAAGGTAGCAATGGACACTTCCCTGCTAATTCAGACTCCTTGCTAACTGAAGTAGCACAGGGCAGAGAGGGAGAAATCCACTGCTGGAACCACTTCTGGCTGCTGGGATCCTTTCCTCTAAGCCAGTCAGTATTTCCAAGTAAGGAGGTTTCACAAGAGAAGATTTTAAAAAAAYAAGACACCAGTTTAATGCTTAAGACAGATTTTCTCATCATGACTAGATTGCCTTGGGTGAAAGGGTCCTCTTTGGAAATCTTCTTGAAATACAATATATGGTACATGTTGTCTTAAATGACACAAAGTGCTAGGAATAATTTGGATTCATATMTAAACTGCCAGGAGGAAATATGAAAGAGAAAATAAGACAATTCTGTGCTRTTTCTGACTACTGTTTTTTCTCCTGTTCGAGCATCTGACAGCTCCTCCCAATATGAATCACAAACTGGGAATGAAGGTCAGGAACTGAAGGATTTGCTCATTTTAACCTTCCTGCTTTCTCCTGCCTATTTTCTTCCTGCTTTCTACCATCAGAGTGAAATATAAATAACTTTTTTTCATATTTTCTCCTTATTTCCAATGTTATCAAAGTCTAAATGCCAGATTTTTTTTTATTTGTGTGAAATGCTCCACTATTCAGTAATGGYAGAACTGGCACCACACGAGGAATAAAGTGTTACAAATCATGCAAACCAAGAATCTGATAATGCCAAAATCCAAGAACTGAACCTACTTGAGCCAGCTGATTAAACTGAAGTGGTCCCCTACATAACGACACTGTAAAATTATCAGACCTTTAATGAGGGAGACAACAACTTTTCAAATGAGATTTAGTTCATTCTTTATTTCTTACATTTGCAGTGTAAAAAATTATACCAGGAACTGATAAGGTGCTTTATAATTCTAATAGAAACACATACATGTATTATACATTATTATTTATGTAATACATAATATTCATTCAAGATTTCACAAAACAAAATTCATATATATGAAGTAAATTCAATGCAAGCAATATATTTAAAATACCTAATTCTGTTAAAAATAAATTTATTATTTTTCCAGCTCTGTTTATTATTATTTAAAAGGGAAAACTGCATAACATAGAATAATAAGGAATTCCTGTATGGGAATTTTTTTAAGTTTAGAGATACTCAGGAAATTCATAACCAAAAAAAAAAAAAGTGAAAATATTTTAAAAATAAAAAAATGGAGCTGTATTGATAAATGCTTTGTTGTATCTGTTAATGTCAGGTATAAAGCTGYTTTAAATAAAACATTTGTTTTCATATTGGACAACTGCAAATCTAGCCATTGTCTCATCCTAACATAACTGAGGCTATCACTGTCCTTCACAGAAAGAAACTTCTTATTAACATTCTCAAAATTAAAAAGAAACAGGATTTAATTACGTTGTTTGATCTTTTACACAGTTTGTTATGGTTCATACACAGTTATGTATGGTTCAAAATCCAGGCCAGTTGGTTTCTTATCCTTAGCTCAACAWGCAGTCACATTAGATTATCTTCAGGTTTTTGTTTTGGCTTTTTTTGCCTTCACTATAATTGGACATTTTGCATAGACTGTACTCTTGATTCATTTATATTTGGCACTATATTGAAATACACTTGTMATTGTTAACCAACATCCAACAATTATGATAATTTGACATACCATTTTGAAAGTTATATTGAATTTTCTCTTTTTATAGACACTAATTGCATATTTTAAGTGATGGATCTCGTTCTTTCYGAAGCATCCTTCTGGATCCCTTATTTATCATAATTTGAGAAAGAGGTATGACCTTATTTCTTCCATTTCTTAGGTTTTCAGAAATGCATAAGCAGTGCAAACAAACATAAATCATGTTCCATCAGCTAACTGTTACAAAACCATTTACATGGAAACAGGGTAATTCTGCCCCATTTCCCACCCAGTAGTTAGCGCTTAAGAAATTCAGGTGGAATGGAGAAATTGGGCTGAATTAGCTCATACTTGAAATAACACACCATATTTGGCATTATTATTAAGCTTTTCTATATGCCTGGGAAACCACAGGGATGTGTTATTTAGCCTTTTCACCTGGAAACATTTCCATGTCATCCTTGTGCACATCCCTGTGCCATTTTACGAGCCTCCCCTCCAATCCCAGGTGGGAGTCTTTGACTCCCATTTCTTCGCCACACTTCTGCTGTCAGAAATGTGTTGTAGGAGATAACGAATGAGTGACACTGAGAAGAATCACATCTGTGCAACTGAACACACACAGCTGATCCAGAAAGTGCTGCACAACAGTGGCACTGCTGCTCGTGGCTGTGGCTCTGGCACAGGAGGGAACACCAGGAAGAGCCTGGCACATCCACCGTGCTCCCAAATGGCTGCCCCTGCTCTGCAGGATGTGAATCCCTCGCCAYAGGGTGCACGTTTCATAAATGCTGTTTATTTGTGAATGAACGACAGCCCAGAGACTTACAGTACTCAAAACAACTATAAACAACATTTTAATTTTATTTATGAGAGGATGAGGAGGAACTGTGTTGCAAGAATAGCTGAAAGTAAGAACCTTTCCACACGTGTGTTAATTCACGGAAAAGTGGTGATGGGCTGAAATTTGATCCCCTTTCCCCCACTATAGATGGGAACCCATTGATTAGWGAAAACATTTTCTTTGAGCCCTCAGAATTTCAAGCAGAGAACTATTTGAATGACTGTGGCTGTTACTTAAATAAGCATCAGTAACACACTATKTTCAGCCCTTAATAATTTAAGTTTTGCTTGGCACTCCCATGTAACAACCATGCTGAGCAATATGTGACTGAAGACTAGACATTTGGAGGTGTAAGGAATGATGGAGCAGACACTTAAAATTTTCATCATGACATCTCTCACCATGTTTTTAAAACATCAATTAAGGGAAGTATGCTTTGAAGAACTGCCTGAAATTTTTATTTAGCTTAGAGATATAGGTATTTAGCATTTCAAACAGCCATGAAGTGCAGAAAATGGCCAGTAGCAGCTAAATCTTGGAAAGCAGACTTTTAAGTAGGTTTTCTCCGGTTAGAAAACTTAAGGAAATGTTCAGTTACTTGCAGTTACCAAAAAGGGCAATGAACATTTATAAGKCTTTAAAAGCATGTCATGCCACAAAATCCATATTAACAGACTCATTGGAAAGACATCTGCTGCATTAAGTGAACTCCTGCAAGAGGAACTCTGCAAGCAGTTCYGAGATTCCCCACACTTTTAAGCAGGTGGCAGTGTAGGTTAAAGAGACATAGATTTTTCCTCCAGCTGATAGAAATCATTGTTTCCAATTTTCCCATTTATCTCAACCTACAGTAAAATACACAGCACTATTATTGGGCTCCTATCTAGATGGAAACAAGCACGGACTTTGAAATACACTTCTTTGTTGACTCAACAGTATTCTATTATTGCCAGATGCAGTTTTGTGAGCTTTATTTCTCAAAACAAGATACTGCAGCTTGAGACATAACTCAACCTCTCTTCTTTAATATGACAGTARGGAGACCTTTCTTTTGACAGGGTTAGGAGATGTTACAGTGCAGTGATTCAGCACCAGCACTCAGWGTCTAATGACAAACATTGATGGTTTTAATAAAAGCAAATTCAGTGACCTTCTTTCTATTGGACCTAATTTATGCCACCAAAAGAGACTCAGGAGCTAAGGCAATAAGGGATTTAGCTTACATTTGCAACTTGGGGCCTCTTTTTCAATTATTTCAATCTTTTGTGCATAGAATATTGCATTATCATGCCTAAGAATCACTAATAAAGTTGATTTTAACATCTTTGACAGCGACATGGATGGTGGGATGGAGCACACCCTCAATGAGTCTGACAATGACACTCAGCTGTGKGGTGTGCTTGACACGCTGGAGGAAGGGATGCCATCCTGAAGGTTCTTGAGAAGCTTGAGGGGTGGGACACATGAACCTTGTGCAGTCCAGCAAGACCAAGAACAAGGTCCTGCACTGGATCGAGGCAACTCCATAACCATTCTATGATTTTCTGTATTTTTTATTTTATATATTTTAYTTAATTTCTATTTTTTTCAGATACATCCTACCATATCAAGCTAAAATAAACAAACAAAATGCAACAACTAAATTTCATTTAATGAACAGCATGTGGCTTTGCTCTTTTGCTAATGTGTGAACAGAACAACCCTTTCTCAGAAGCATTTTTTTAAGGCAGCTAGACACATGGTATAAGTATTTGCCATGAAGCAGTAGGTTTTTTAGTTGGAGATATGAGAAGTGTGTCTGTGTGCAAATACCTTTATGGAAATAAAACTGTTCAGTTGGACTGGTTCTGTGGCAGGAGAATAGAGCTCGACTTAAAAAAATACAGCTGAACCTAAAACTGAAGAAAGAACAACAGTTTATTTATTTTAGGAGTGCAGGATGGGTAAAAATCCCCATTCTTTTGTAGGAATTGATTTCCACATTGTTGAGATAGATTTTATTCTTATTTTCACAGCATTTAGACTTTTTCACTAGGAACAAATGGAACCAGTGGGGAAGCATCCAGCTTTTTCTCAGGGTGAAGCAGAGCACACAGAATCAGACATTAACCAGTGGCAATAGGGAGGGCAAAGTATAGTAATAGCAGAGGAAAAAGCATTTTATATTCCCTGAACATGGCAAGRCAAGATTCCCCAACTCCCTATTTAAAACTATGTTATCAAAATGCTTTAACATGAGAATCTCTAACTGAGCAATTACAATGTGGGATTCGTTGTGGGAAGGACACAGGACTGTGACAGTGGAGAATGGCAAAGCTGTGCCTCACACCTGCTCTGGCACTGGCCACCTGAGGAGTCTCAGATAGTTAAATCCTGTGCTTCAACACTCCATGTATAAAAAGGGAAGGATCTCCTTCCCATGTGTCAGGTGTGGAGAGAGAAACATCCCCTAGCAAGCTGCTGAATTGTCTTCTCTGTGCCACAGAGAAATTAAACCAGCCTGAAATGGATACTATGCAATCTTCCCTCTTTGGTTTCCCCACAGACTCCCTTCAGACAGCTCTTTTTCTCCTCACACCCACTTGGGTTTTTATGGAGTRGCTCCCATGAGAGGGGACAGCTCCTGTGGCAGGGATCATGCTCCTCCACAGAGTGGGTCAGGTTGGAAGGGATCACACTTGGTCCAACTTCCCTGTTTGGAGGGAGTACATCCTAGAGTACAGGGTTGTGTCCAGATGGTTCTGGAATATCTCCAGTGAGGGAGACTCCACATCCTCTCTGTGCCAGTGTGGCCACTCGCACAGTAAAGTTCCTCACGTTCAGGTGGAACTTCTCGTGCATCAGCTTCTGCCTGGCGCCTTTCCTCCAGGCGGCTGGCACCACCGACAGGAACCCGGCATTGTCCCGCTTCAGGCACTCACACAGGGCGATGAGGTCCCGTGTGAGTGCACAGGGCGGGCGGCAGGGCCGCGCCTTTCCTCCAAGCGGCTCGCACCACCGACAAGAACCCGGCATTGTCCCGCTTTAGGCACTCACACAGGGCGATGAGGTCCCGTGTGAGTGCACAGGGCGGGCGGCAGGGCCGCGGTGCCGCCATCCCCACAGACACTCGGGGAGCGGCGGCTCCCGCCGGGCCAGGGCCGTGCCCGCGGCGCGCCAGCGCCCCCAGCGGCGGGAGCGCGCACCGCACCGCCCCGCTCACAGCGCCCCACGCGTGACCGATCCCCACACACACCACCCGCACACACGGCGCTCCCGCCATCGCACCCCCCTCACACCGCGGCACCCCCCGCCATCGCACCCCCCTCACACCGCGACACCTCAGGAGCGCCCCGCACACACCCCCGTTCGCGGTCCCCGCCCGCCCCCGCGGCACCCCCGGCACAGATCCCGCACAGATCCCGCACCCGCCCCCGCAGCCGCCCCCGCCCCCGGGCGCGCACCCCCGCCCGCTCCCCTCCGCATGCGCAGCGCTGCGCGGAGCTGTCCGAGCGCTGAATCCGTGCGCTCCCGCCCGCCCCATTCCAGCACAGCGCTGGGGTTCCCTCCGTCCCTACAGCCCCCCTCCCTCACACCCTCCCTCCCTCCCTCCCCGGCAACGCCGACGCTTCCCTACCCAAAGAGGGGAAAAGCGGAGCGACCCAGTAGCCCCACCACCGTTCATAAATACTAATTTTCAAAGCGAAAGGGGAATAAAACATACCGACAACAGAACTGCTCYCAGCGCTGTTCCCTTTTGCCTGATGCTCCTCGCATAGTTGGGTTTTCTCTTCTTTTCTTTCCCTTTTTTCACTCCCTTTCTTTCAATTTCTTTTCTTCTTTTTATTTGGCTTTTTTTTTTCTTCCCCCTCAGTCGCCAAAAGCAAGTCGGGGGAACGGCTGTGTCTGATGCCTTATCTCTTTTGTGCTGACTGCTGGAGATGAGCCTAGGCTTGACCTGACCATGATTCCAAGGACTGGCACTTCTCTTTTACCCCCACTTTGTAGAGATCCAGACCTTCTCTTCCCGATTGTCAAGAAAATTAAATTATTGTTGAATTTGGAAATCTAGGCAGCAGCAGCTTACTTTTTCCCTACATCTCTCTGGAATCGTTTCTGGGATATTTCCAAATCATCACAGAAAGCAGGAGGAATGAACCGGCAGCTAGTGAAAATTTTGACAACCTTGTTTGCATTTTTCTTAGAGACAAACCACTTCAGGTAGGTGATACCACTCTGTAATAATTTTTGTCAAAAGGTTGTGGGAATCATAACTATAAAGATACTACGTCACAATAACCTAGTTTGTTTGCTGTATTTGAGACTGTTTTGTGTTCATTCTATATAGACTATCCCTTTCACACTCAGAGACTCGTTGCTTGGTAACAAACACAAAAAATAATAATCTGAAGTTTGGGTGATCTATTTTCCATTTTCTGATGCAAAGATGTGGGTTTTTTTCAGTGTACATCATTATAGCTAAGAACATTTTCTTCGGCTTTTCTTCCAAAATGCAAATTCTCTCCTCCCGGCAGAGGTTGTTTAGGAAGTTGCTTTGGCTCCCTCCTCTTCAGCCTTTGGAAATGATTGTACCAGGTTTGCCAGGGATGTAGTTATTTGGAAATAGAGAAGCAGCCCTCGGATTTTGGGAAAGCCCTGGATCAGACTACCATTGTGTTCACTGAAAGTACCAGTGTTTCTGAGTTTTTTTTTGTAACGTTTCATGAGCTTTTGCTTGAGCTACTGACTTTTTTGAGGTACTAAGCAAACAGGTCAGCCTTATTAACTGGGAAAGGCATTTTAGATGAGATTCATTATTGTACTGTATGCTGCTGTGCATCTGCAYGTACAGATGTATCTACACGTAAAAGTGTTTTTCTAAAGCAATGAGAWATAGTGACAGAGTGAAACAGTGTTTATATTTGTGAGCCTGGGTTCACAACACGAYCCATAACTAATGGGCTCTGAATCAAAACAGAAGTAATTTGTCTAGGCATATCCCAAATAAGTGTATTAGATTAATTTTCCAGTTTTTATTTTCTCAGTTGAATTATTTTATTATTTAAGTTGGATTTATAATCTACTGTGCATGAAATATTAAAGATATTTGTAATGGTGCCCTGTCATTGACAAAAGCAAAAAGAAGCAACCGCCTCCTATAAATGAAACCGAAAAAAATGTGATGTGTGGAATCACACCACGAGAATTTACTATCACCTTGCCTTTTAACAATTCTGCAGAGAGAAAGGATTTGATATTTGCTCCTCATTTCAGATGATCACATGTATATCTGATTTTTTTATACTTGTATGTAGAAGCATGAAAATACCCCATGAAGCACTCCTGAAATGGAGAGGCTCCCTTTGGGCAAATATTTAGAGAGTGGTTAAGAAGTCAGAGTCAGAATTACTTTTAATTGAGCTCAAAGATAAAGTGGAAACAGACGCAATGAAATTGGTTATTTAGGATTCAAGATAATGCTTTATTACTAAACCTGTGCCTTTGCACACCAAGTACGATCATTTTCATTCTAGTTTCTTTCTCCCTGGGGAACAATCATGGGGAAACTCCTAAATTTTCTGTCTCTGCAATATGCAATGTGCTTGAAATAYGTAACATGCTATGTACACAGCATTTCACACACATGATATGGTGCCAGAAGTTTGCTCTTAAATCCTCAAAAAAGGTGTATTCAAAGAACTTGAACATAAATACCAGCTGTGATAATAAATTTTATTACTCAATGCTGATTGAGTAGGGGTGAAACCCCTAAGACCAGTTGTGACTGATCCGGAACCCTTTTTGCCATGTTGGGAAATAATCCAGACACTCACTAGCATGATCTGAATATTTTTTGGGTAGCATCTGTAAAAACCATTTTTTTTCCATCTGCATCTTTCCCAACATTTATAAACCCGGTATTTTTCAATGTTGYTTGTTAATTGTTGCTGGCTGTTGTCTGGAAGTTTAAGACTATCTTAAACCAGTGTTAACATAACATTTTAACAGAATCCATGGAATTAAAATGATGATATAAAATAGGACATCAAAGTTACTCAAATATGGATCTACATGTTAAGGTGAAGAGTAAATTGAGTCTTCTAAAGTCTTAAARCTGTAACAATTTTATTTTTAAAGCTAAGGATTTTTTTTCTCCATAGAAAGTTATGTTCATGCATGATACCTGAAACTCATCTTTATTTCTAGAATAAAGTTTTCAGACGAAAGGTAGAGTATGTTGCTCTTCAAAAATATTAATTGCTACCTTCACTGAATTGAGACAATTTTATTTAGTGCTGTAATTTCTTCATGACTTGAATACAATACAAGCTAAATATTAGCTAATGGTGACTAATAATTTATTTAGGACGACTTTCTGTAAAGAACATGATTCAAGATCTGGAAAATCACAGACCCTGTCTCCTTCAGATTTTTTGGACAAATTGATGGGAAGGACATCGGGGTATGATGCTAGAATCAGACCAAATTTTAAAGGTAAGTTTTCTAAGACTTCTAATTAATTAATTGATAAAGTTTGGGCCAAATTATAGGTTTTGATGGGTTTTTAACCTTTGGACTCAGATTATGTTTCCAGTAACTTCACTTTCCCAGTGTTATAATGCCATGGAAAACAGTTGATCCATGGGGTGGACTAGGAGAGCAGTGTGGGTAATAAGGGTCCAGAGCTTAAAAACCCTCTTTTGACATAAATGTTGAGCTGTCAGTAATGTTCAGCTGTCAGAAAATGCTTCTGAAGACCTTATTAATTTAACGTAGTAAATAGGGTTATGGGCTTCAGACTAAAAGCAAATGGGATGACTTGTTCCTGAAATTTTTAAGCCAAAAGACAATATCACTAAAACTTCCATGCTGAGCTATTTTCTTCCCTATAGCAGTGTCTGAAGAAAAAAATAATCTACCTTTTCTTTCAACTTGAAGAAAGTAAAAGCTTCTTCCCCAAGGTAGGGAGATAGAACTCAAGGAATGTACACAGAAGATTTTTATCCTGCAAATGCTGAATGAATGATAAGAAACAATGTCTCAGGATCCCTATAAAATATAGAAACCATACTCTGTTTGGGACTTCCATGACACCCCCTTTTCTTCCAAAATTTTGGCTGAACTGTGGAACGTCATCACCACCATCCCAGCACAAAGAAGGCTGTGTACTGGAAAATTCTTTTGCAAACATTATTACTCTAAGCAAGTTTTCCTTGCTGTAGTCCAGTAAATCCTTATAGAAGAGAGTGCAGAGTATCTTGTGTCTTTCTATGAAAGGAGTTGGGAGAGGAGTTTTCATTGCCAATATTTATCATTTTTGGAGAGTCCTGTAATTCCACTAAAATCATCTCCTCTATCCCCATTTAAAGCTCAGAATAGGGTCTGACTTTATTAAAATGCTTTCTCCCTTAACAAATCTCATGCCAATGTACATTTGCAACTCATATCTATTAGCTTTGGTCACTGAAACGCATTTTTTCCTGTATTAAGCCTTTTTAGCAGTGCTGTGAAAGTTGATAATGGCTGGAAAAAAGAATAATTTCTTAGCCAGTGACTGAACTGTAAGGAGAGAGGAATCTCACATGTCAATGAGAAAAGTGTTTAATTAAATTTAGATCAAAGATCAGTTTCTTCTCTATGTTCCACATGTGCAAATTACAAGATTTAGAACAAAGTGCCTTTTTTGACTGCTTCCTATGCCTGAGTGAGGAGCAAACTAGTATGAATTTCAGATCCAAAGGTTTGAAAGCTGACAAGTTTAAAAAACCACGTTGGTGTAGTCTAAAGTCTTAATTTCAGAGTATTTTTCAAAGTGCTTATTGAGTTCCTGAACTGGTGTCCACATCAGCTTATTATAAGTAATATTGCATTAGTGYGCCACATTCATTTTGTGTGCTTGCATGAGTAACAGTGAAATTTTAGTAAAYGTAAATGAAGGCAGAAAGTGCCTGAATTGAGCAAGGTATTAATTCTTAAGAACTTATTTCTTCCCTTTAAATGGGAGGAACACTACAAAATATTCATCTCTTGTATCTCAGACAAAAACCAATAATAGCAACAGTCCCTTGCACATGCCTGACTTAGAGACAGCTCTTTATTGCTCCCCAGTATGTGTCTGTGACCATTTCATGAAAAACACAGCTCTGCTGCCCTGATACTGCAGCGTGTGGAACAGGTGTGGTGTGCACAGTGTTGTATGGTGCACGCTGARCTGTTTGACAGACACTTCTCCCCTCTGAGTCCCATATTTTGTTTGCATTTCTGAAGTGAAGTTGATGCTTGTTGACATCTATGAACCCTTACTGGCAAAGCATCTTCCATTTTTTGGATTTTGATTTTTTTATAAAGTCACGCTCCGGAGTAGGATGGTACTTTGCAGCAGTTTGAACTGATAAACAGATCAATGCTCTCCTGTAATTTCGTGTCTGTGAGCTGGAGAGGGGCCTGAAAGTTCTTGTTCTTTTCTGTGTTCATTTGAATGGTATTTTGGACCTCAGAGTTTAGAACTATAGGGTTAAGTCATGCAGTTTTGAACTTCACGTCACCAATTAAACTCTTGTCATCTGATAACCTTGTTCATTAGTCAACATTCATGTTCTAGTTGCCCGAGTCTCATCAATGTTTCCAAAGAATTGAAAATACTTCATGCTCTAAATTGCATATTTCTTCTTTTTAAAGGATAAGAATAGCTGCAAAGGAGTACAAATAAATTTATTTTGCATGAAGTTAGTATTATGAAGATGGAGTCTTTATTGTGACCATAATTAATTGTTTCAGTTTTTAACATTCATAAAACTGTTTGAGATAATTTTGGGGGGTAAGGCATATTGTACAATACTAATATTCAAAATCATATAAATGTGTTAAACGCTGAATGAGTACCCGATTTATAACACTTTTCATATTTTAAGAAAAGAACTTTTCACCATAAAAGAGGCTGCTGGAGCAATGATTTAAACTAGGGATCTTCCATCTGGCTTTGGTTTTAGTCTGAGGATAATATTTGTTTATTATGTTTCAGACAAGTCATTGTGAATCAAGATAGTTGTGCCACTATTCAGCCTCTCTTTGTAGGGTCCTGAGGGGGAGCCCTGGAGGAGTGGCTGAGGGCACTGGGTCTGTTCAGCCTGGGGAAGAGGGGACTGAGGGGACACCTCATTGTGGTCTTCAACATCCCCACRAGGGGAAGTGGAGGGGTATRGATCTCTTCTCTGTGGTGACAGTGACAGAACCCAAGGGAATGGYCTGAAGTTGSGTCAGGGGAGTTGAGGTTCAATKTTAGGAAAAGGTTCCTCACCCAGAGGGTGGCTGGGCACTGGAACAGCTCCCCAGGGCAGTGGTCACASCACCAARCCTGASACAGTTCAAGCAGAGTTTGGACAGTGCTCTGGGGCACATGGTGTGASYCTTGGGGTGTCCTGGGCAGGGCCAGGAGCTGGCCTTGATGATCCTGATGGTCTCTTCAACACAGTTTTCTCTGTGATTCTCTGATTCTTCTCATGCATTCATCAAGATTTTTCTGCTTTAGACCAGTTACACAGCTTTCTCTGAGTCCACTACAAGCATTTGAAAATATCAGGAAAGTCTGATTTCATGGAAATGCAACTAAGTACAATACATTTATYTTATGCCACTGATTATACAATAATTAAATATACTTTTATGACTAGTTTGAATTACTGGAAAACAGCCGCTATTTGATTAATTTTTGAAATAAAGGCTGTGCACTCTAAAGAGAGAGGAAAATGCTACTTACTGGAACAAGGTGTTTAATCCAGATAAAGCATTTCATCATTAGAGACTGCTTTTTCCTAACTTGTTCTTGCATATTAAAAAATTCAAGGAGATAGCAGGAGAGCAACAGGTGAATATATAAACATTTAGACATCAACAACAGGGCTTTTTTTTTGGTTGTGATTTTTTGTGTGTGTGTGGTTTTTTGAATTTTGTGTTTGCTTTTTTTCTAGAAGTACTGTATAATGGAAGATAYTTCCTCTTTTGTATTATTCTGTCTTATGCAATCAGTTGAATGCAGAGGAGCATGTTTCTTTTTCTTTTTGATTCACCGAGTGGTTGGATACAAAGTGACCAGACTAAGAAGGGATATCCATCGATGAAAAGCCAGAAGGAAGTGTCAAAGTGACAGCTCTCAAAATTACCCTTCTTTAATCACTCTCTGTCAGATATTTAATGCCTACTTTTTCATCTTCCACTTATCTTTCATTGAATTTGAATAGGCTAATAATTTGTGTAGGGACAGAGAAGGGAATACTTTTAAATGTAAATATGAAGACTGCTATCTAGTACTAAGTGAAGTCCCCRAGAGTCTTTCTGTTGGCAGCAAATGTATGCTCATGGTCCTATGAGTTGAATTGCAGTTTTTTCAATTATAATATCAGTTGAGCATGTTTTCTGTAAAATAACAACAGGTGAGGCTTACATGATGCATTTTTACTTTATTAATATTAATTTTCTATTTTGTATGGCAAAACCTAAGAGAAGCAATGTCTTTTACTTTCTCCAGTGCTCACTTTGCTTTCAAAGTGAAATAAAAAGCAGAAATAGCAGCGTAGGGCATCTGTGTTATGAAACCAGCCWTGAGTGTGCTTTCTCATTGCTAGAAACCAGGGATGGTGAAGTGTTAGTTTAATGTACATTCAGCTCAGGCTCAAGAGCACTGCATGTAATGCCATGATACAAGGGGTCAATCTAAAACTGAATCACAACAGGAGTTGTGGGGCTAATGGAAAGCCAACTTGAATTTAACATCTGCTGGCAGGTATTGGATCTTCAGGGGTTACTGAATTATTTTGAGTTTTTGTCACTTTCATCATCTAAAGCCACTTAAAATCTAAATGTAATCTAGAAATTATTAGATAGAAAAACCCCATTATCTACAGGCACTGCTATGTCCCTTATGCCAAATACTTTAAGTATAGGCTGCTGTCATGCACTGGGTAGAGAGCAGGGGAATTGGTCACCCAGAGCTGCAGAAGTGTGTTATCTTCAGGTATGGRAAACATTTGCAATGAAGATGATAGTGATTTTCTTAGTATTGGATTTCATTTCATGTTTTAAATTCAGTCTTTCCCATTGAATCATTACTTACTAAAGAGTATTCTGATTTTTATGGAATTACATGGAGGTGCAGCAACAGTGTCTATTAATGTTACCCTCATTAGTGGATGGTGTGATGCAGTGTGAATTAACTTGCCCAAAAGCTGCTGTTTAGTTAGTGATGCAGTTTGGGGGTTGTAGGGCCGTAGTTGTAAAAGATTAGTCTGTGATTACAACAGTGGAATGCCATTTTCATGCCGAGTCTGTGGGTTTATATCTGAATAATAAACACATGGACTTAGTAATTTACTGAAAATTAGCCTGACAACTGTTACAGGAAATGGCTTATGCACTTTAATACTTTAACTCCTTGGCAGCAAGGATCAGGTTTTCCCATATGTTCAAACCCATTGCTTACTTATTTGGCCCCTCAGTTGACCAATAATGAAATGTTTGAAAAGCATGAATGGAAAACACTGAATTACATTTAAGGGTGAATTTAATGGCATCAAGCTTAATAAATAAAAGCAGCTTCTATTCATGTGATAAGAGGATCTGTCTGMAAGACCTGACCTTAAGCTAGACATATGAAAGTTGAAAAGCATACCAAAGATAAGCTGCAGGACTGTAGCAAGTTGTTCCCTAGTGGTTAACAACCTTCTCACTACACTTCAGTAGTTAATAATTACTGGCCATGAARTCAGATGTGGTGAATATCCTGTGCTGGGCTATTTTTCACAAAGGGCCAAGTCCAATGGAGACTCAAATMGTGTTCAAGCAGAGCAGCATGTAGTAAGAAAAGGCACTTTATTGGTTCATTCAAGTTTTAGGGCATGGGATGAAGATTTATTTTAGGAGAAGGGAGACCAGTAGGCCAGTTTTCAGATCTGGCCAGACCACTGCACCCCCTAAATGCAGTTTCTTGAGATGTCCAAGCRTATATTATTAGGAAGGTAAGCTTCTGTGTTATTTTCTGTCTTGAGGCACATTTAAATGTTACACTGTTTTCGGATAAAGCTGTGTGTGCTCTTTCCATTACACAGTACGATGCTGTATGAGGATAGTTAGCCTCAGGACATGGGGTTTATTTGGTTTTGGTTTATTTTTTTTCAACTGCAAAAATGAGGCTAAGGAATTGATGCTCAGTCTCTGCCCTAGGAATGCACATTTTCAGGCAGTAGGATTCTTTTAATTGTGTTTCTTTTAAAACTGCTAGGGAAAAAAAAGGACTATGGACCTTGCACTTCTCCCTGTCTTTCTTGAATTTCAGATTCTTTCTCAGAACTTGGATAGGCTGGGTGAGTTGCATGGCTAGTTAGGTTATGTCTAGGCTGCTAGACAAATGGGGCCAGACAGCAAGCTCAAGGCACCCCTGATTATCCACACTGCTTGGCTGTTTGCTCAGCCCCTGGATCTCTGTCTGAGCTTCCCGCAGCCAGCTGCTCCCAAGGCAAGCCAGAAAGGCTGAGAGCACGCAGCAGTGTAAAGCACACAYTAACCAGTGCTGTCTGGCATCCAGGCTGAGGATCTGTCCTGCTCTCCTTTTATACATCAATGTTTAKCCACAGTGATCCGTGTTGTATTGGTGTGTTGCCTTTATTCAGAGCAACTTATTTAATTAAGAGATATCARTGGATTTGGCTGTTGTAATGGAATATTGTTCTGCTGCTGCGTAAACTGCAAAGGGGATTTATGAGAAACAAATGTCTAAGCAGAGCCAAAGACCTTTGATATCAAAGAAGGAGATGCTATTGTTTTGATCATATTCTAATTCAAGTGCAATGTTTTTATCACATACAGTGTCAGGTTCACACTTCAATTTTCTGTGCAGTTGAAGCCAAAGCYGTTAGGTCACTCATAAAGGATCTTATGTTTTGGCTGTTTTGGAAATCATGCAGTTTATATTTAGAGCATATAAAAACAKGTACATAAAATTTACTGTAAGTATATAGATTTATAATCTGCAAATCTCATTTACACAGTTACTAGAAATATTAATTCACAAAAGAGGAATACACAGTTTTATTAAACARATTTTTTTACCTTATTTTTTCCTCTATAGATTTCTACAGAAATATAGAATTGTTTGGGTTGGAAGGGACCTTAAAGATCATCTAGTTCCAACCCTTYTGCCACGGGAAGGGGGATCCACTACAGCAGATTACTCAGAGCTCCATCCAACCTGGCATTGAGAACACCCAGGCMTGGGGCATCCACAACTTCTCTGGGTAACCTGTTCTGGTGTCTCAAGACCCTCACAGAAAAGAATTTMTTTCTARYATCTAATCTAAATCTACTCTCTTTCAGTTTAAAGACATTATCTCTTGTCGTGGCGCTACATGTTCTTGTAAAATGCCTGTCTCCAGCAGGACTCTAGGCAGGCTGGAATGCTGCTGTAAGAGCTCCCCAGAACCTTCTTTTCTCCAGGATGAACAACCCCAACTCTCTCAGTCTGTCCTCATAGAAGAGGTGTTCCATCCCTCTGAGGATTTTTGTGGCCSTTCTTTGGACCAGTTCCAACAAATCAGTGTCTTTCCTGTGCTGAGGGTGCCAGAGCTGGATGCAATGTTCCAGGTGGGGTGTCAGGACAGTGGAGTAAAGGAGGACAGTCCTCTCCCTGCTGGTCACGCTGCTTTTCAAGCAGCCCAGGACAGGGTTGGTGTTCTGGGCTGGGTCATGTCCAGGTCTTTCTCCTCAGGGCTGTTTTTGATCCATTCCCTGCCCAGCCCGTTCTGGTGCTTGGCATTGCCCCACATGAAGGGCCTTGCACGTGGCCTCATTAGACTTTATGAGGTCCACACAGGCCCATCTCTCCAGGCCCTCAGGGASCCTCTGGATGACATCCCTTCCCTCCAGTGTGTYRGYCACACCACAGAGCTGAGTGCCATGACAACACATGCCGAGAGTGCACTCAGTGCCACTGTCCATGTCACTGACAAAGATGTGAAGCAGCACCAGTCCCAATATGACAGGAGCTGTGCACATTGAGCTGCAGCTCTGGCAGGATTGATGAAAGAGCTTCCTGACCTTCAGAGCCCCTTATCAGCCTGCTCAGGGCTCTGTCATCTTTCCCAAATCTCCTCAGGCTGCTCCTGGCTGCATCACTGGAGCCCAGAGGAGCCAGCAGCAGCAGGTGAGAGTGGGCTGTACCAGGGTAAGCAGCTCACCCATCCTGGGAGCACTCAGGTGCCTCCCTCCACACCTCACAGAACAGCCACCCTCTGCTGTCACCTCTCCTCAGCTGCACAGATTGTTACACAGGAGCAGATGGKGCTGCTTTGCTCAGCTCCAGCAACAATCCTGATCTGACAGGACTTTCCTCTTCGCTCTCCAGMGCAGTGAAGTGTTTCKGTGARGGCACCTYAGCCTTCAGGGGAAGCCTCTTYCTCCTGCAGGTCCTTGGCTGTTCAAGGTTCCATTCTTCTGCATTACTGCTCCCCTCCCTCTGTGTGTGCTGGAGGGGTTCTTGCTGTTTGGCCATGGACTCTGGATCTGTATAAACCTCTGATTAAGGCATCAGAAAATGTTTGTTTGGCAGTTCAGCTTCCAGATATGCATTTTAGTCTGTCAAAGAAATGAGTGGTTTTTAGTCTGCAAAGAAGTCCCCAAATGATGCAGACAGGCTGGTCCAGGGTTTGGCAGAGCTCTAAGAGGAAGGGTGCACAATRCCTGGCATAAACAGTGACCTGCCAATGTCATGTAAACAGTCCATGTTTAAAACTCTAAATTTACTGAAATATAAAAGCTCTGACACTGGAAACTGTGTGAGATCTAAGCAGTACAATACATGAGAGAGAAGTGTAATTCACCATTCAGTTACTTGGTTAAGAGCAGGGCTAAATAAGAGCAGCTTAGTGGTTTATTTGAACTGTGCCAGACCAGCAATCCTCAATTGCCAGGGCACAAAGATATAATGATTACTCCTGATGTCTCAACATATTAGTGCTTCATGAGAACCAATAAAAGAAGAGAGCATTTAAAAGAGGACTTAGGTGGAATATGAGCCCACAAACACCTCTCACTCTCCCATCCCAGAAGTCTGTGATCCACCGGCTTTGTAACACCTGGCAGTACACTACTGTTTTACTTTAAAGCTCCTCAGATTCTCTCAGTTTTGCTCTCTAGTGTGCACAGAACTGCCCCAGTCTGCTTCACCAAGCACCCACCTCTCTCCTAAACCAAATTCAGACTCTCTGATGAAGCACTGCTCYATTTCCATCTTCCTATATGGACCAGGTATCTCAGAGCCTGCCTTATAATCCACAGGAAAAAGATTCGTCTCGGAGTGGATCTGTAATCACTTAACATGCCACAGTGCCACCCCCAAACAAATGGTGTCTCTGGGAGGCTGCCTTCCTCTAAACACATAGAAGATTTTTGGTCCAGTTTTTCCTCAGCTTAAAGAAGTCTCTCTTTGATCCGAAGGACTATAAATGATTCTGAGAGGTCTATTTTGCAGCAAAGAATTCAAACTTGAGTAAGCCAGGGAAAAAATGCAAAGGGAACATGACTTTTCAACCTTTCAATGTAGCTGCTTGTCTGCAAAAGGAGAGCCTTTACTCTGGACCACTTTGATGAGCTGCACACAAGTGCCTGCTGTAGCCAGAACACCTTAGGGGCAGCTGATGGGGCTGTAACAGAAAATGTTGTAAGGACAGAGTCTGAGAGACAGCACTTCTCTCACATCTCCTGATAATTGCCCTGACCATTAGGATAGAAGTAATTTTAGCARTGACCATAAYTGCACTTTAGGATGAATCCCACCTCCTCTGRATAAGAGACAGTGAGAAATATCCCCCTCCATTTTCCAAGAAACCTTGTGGTCTAAGAGATGCAAGTTAGCATCCCTTCAATCTGAGAMAGGCATAGAACCTCTTAGAAAGGATCTTTTCTGCATGAAATCTCTCAGTGTTTTGTTATTGGCCACAAAGCTGTATGTTTTAGAAGGAAAGACTGAAATTCTTGACTGATTTTTCTGTGCGAGGTTATAGATGTTGATATGGTGCAGAGTGGTCTGAGCAGTGGATCCTGAAGGGGGTTCCCCAACCCTGCTGAGAAGCAGTTTCAGGAGGCACACAAAGAGCCTATTGCAGATTATTTTCTCTCTGTGAGTGCTGAAGCATCGTCTTCTGCCCATGGACCACGTGAGACCCTTGTGGTTCCTCCACAAAGGCCTGGGAATTCTGCACCAAAGCATCAGCCACTGCAGCTCCTTCTGCCTGCCATGGGGCTGAGGTTCCTTGGGCTGTCTGGGAAGCACAGTAACAGGATGATGCTCTTCTCCAAAAGCCAAAAACCTCTAGCTGTGTGTTTCTGTGCCTCCAAASCCCAGGGCTGCAGAGAAGCAACTGGGTACATCTGTGGCTAGCTGAATTGGGGGCTCTCTCCCTCAAGGAATGGTAGCCAACACTCAGTTGATACACACTGCATGAAAAAACTCATTCCTCCTCCATCCCATGAAAACAGCTACAGGTTATCTCCCTTGCTTTTTGACTTGGGGAAATACATCTGAGAAAAGGCTAAATGCTTTCCTTTAACTGACATAATTAGTCAGGGAAAACCTAGGATTAAAATTTACTGGATCAATACTCATTATGTTGGTGTATAATGTGTAAATACTAATGCCTCTAATGAGTACATTCCCGATGTGTGTTGTTTTTATATCTGTCTCAGGCTATGAAACTATTGCATCAGAATTGCTATTTCTTCTTGCATTCTTTACTATGTCTGATAAAGAATTAGTCCTAAATAATAAATAAAACAACAGAACAGCTTGCTCAGAACKCTGCTATAAACTCTCACACTGCAATTTAAATCAGTTGTTGAAGAGATKCAAATTACATGCATGGTGCCAAAGCAGGAGCATATGTAAAAACTCCTCTTTTTTTCCAGTTATGAATCTGTTGCCTGTGCATAAACACATGTGCATACTCTCCCTCATGTTAAACTAAAAACAAAGATGTTAACTTCACATAAGAGTTTCAGACTGCAGCGATTTTCTTTCCAGACAGTGATATCCCATCAAATGCATCAGTCTGAGGTGTTAAAAGCCCTTGGCCAGTCTGCTTATAGGAAAGATCTGAAAATAAGCATCTGGGAGAATTTTGTATCTCTTTGGCTCTGTACTCCTGAAAATTATTTTGCACTCTGGTTTCATAGCCCTGAGAGTTTTAGTTTTGTCACACTTCTGAGGTGTGTTTTGTGCCAGGTACAGCACACATAGTCTGTTAAAACCAGATTTTAACTCTTTGTTTTTTGAATAAAATATAAATTTGAYTTATGAAAGTTAAAAATAATTAGGGATAGCTTTAATTCAGGTCAATAAGTCCCTCAGTGTGGTCATAGTCTCATTTGGAAGACTTTGTAGAAGACTTCTGTTCAGCATGCTTGTTAGTGGTAGAAGCCAGAAAAAGATCATATGCCCTGGCCTGCAACATGGTTTGTGTCAGCAGAGCTCTGAGCCTATGTGAAAGCCATGTGAGGCTTCTCACAGCAATTCAGTGAACATCCTGCATCCAAGAGCAGGTTTGGTGTTGATAAAAAAGTAAGGCAGTCATTTTATGAGATGCTTGTTTCTTAGGCTGGCAAAGAGTTCTCATTCCCYTTCTATTCTTGCAGTCATTTTACATTTAGAAGAAGTGATGACGGAAAGAAATGCTTGTGAAAGACACCCAAGAAGTGCATTAAGGGTGTCTTGCAGTAAAAACAAAGATTTTTTKGGGGGTATTTAGGATGGGGGAGAATATTTAGGATAGGAGGTTCCCAAGAAAAAAGGGGATATGTGAAGGAGAGGAATAGGAGGCTGAGTTAAATAAGCAATAGATCAACTGATGGGAGCATTGAAGATGAGAGTCAGTACAGAGAAATTAATTGCAAAATAATATTCTGCACAGATTGAAAGGAAATTAGTTGAATTGTAAGGAGTAAAAAAGTGGGAGAGCTTTAAAAAATAAAAGGAAAATTTTATTTTGTTAGTGCAAGATGCGGTGGGTGTTTGGGTCAATGTYTCTGACCTGTTGCTGATTGACATCTATACCAGCTTCTGACCATTTCTGATATCATTTGTCCCTATCASTGAGCCATCCTATTTTCTAAATCCCATTGTTCAGCTGTGTCCCATGTATCATTTGGGGTATAATTCCATATCAGCCATAAATCAATGTCTGTTTTCTAATATTAGTTACCAAGCTGCTTTTATAATTCAAGTCCTGCATATGCCTCCAGACAATAAAACAAGGAACATTATGGAGAAAAAGCTGGCAGAATTGTGAAATAAAGTGAATGTCTGAGGCTCAGAGAAACAAGAAAGGAGTTTAAATCAATTCTGYGTCCTCTCTGTGGCCACAGAGGTGGGCATTGCCTAAGCCCTGTAGTTGAGACTGTAGCTATTGACGTTTATAGCTGAGCTTCCACTAATTTCTGCAACACAAGACCAGAATCGCAGAAAAGGAACAAAGTCCGACATATTTAGAGAGAAATGAACAAAGTAATGTTTCKTTTTAAAGAATATTTTGAAATGAGTATGCCAAGAAAAAGAAATCTGTTCATTCTGACTGAAAATAGAAACCTATGCTGGTAACAACATTTTAATATTATTATTAATACTTTTTTTTTGTTATGTAGATCTTCTCTCCTGCCTTCTGTTCTCAGTGAACATATTTATATCTTGTGATTCCATCCAGTCTCTTAGATGAGTTGGYTACCCAGGCTTTGTAAACCATTGTTAATAATAAGATTACCCAGAAGAAGTTTGTCTAACCCTACAGTGGAGTGCAGATTTCACGACTGTAAATGTAATACCATCTTTTATTTAACCACATCAGGAGTGTTGCAGGGCTCTGCACACWTTATGCAGTTCAGATGCCAATCAGCAGTGAAGAGCTCTGTCTTCATTAATGCAGAGCAACTGAGCAGTTTCTCAGGATCAGGTGTGAGAAGCATCTCTGCTACCTGCACCCAGAGAGGCTGAGAGCCCCTTCAGTGAGCACAGCTTTGTGACAACAAAAAGAATAGGGATATTTTCATGTCAGAAGAAAAGCAAACATTTCCATTTGCCTAAATAGTATCCATGGCTCTATTGCATTGGAAGAAGGAAAACTTTAAAAGGAGATGCCTTGCAGAAATGTGCTTGTCATGACTTGGAAATTTGAAAGATTAGTGGAAAGSTCAGAGAAGGAAAAACAATTTGATGGACATATGAAAGATTAAAGAATTGATTTGAATATTCTCAAAGTTGACATAAATTCTAAATAACTTTGCAGCATAAGCTTGTAGTTCCAATGGGAATTTTCCAGATGTAACAGTTCTGATTTACTTTTTTTTAGATTTATTTCCACAGTTTCATTTACACATGGAAGACTTTAGCTCTGGGACTGGCTGCAGCCAGTCAGAAGTGTTGCTGAGGCTTGTGTAGAAATATGAGTTGGCTTTCAAGTGATTTGCTCGGAGATGCACTGCACAACCCTTTGCTGGTACAGGGCTCAGCACAAGCTGCAATATCTGAAGTTGATGGTCTCCAGTGAATTCCAGCCTGCCATGACTACATTGGCACCATCCCTCAAACTATCGACACGAAAGCCAGCCCCAGCACACTTACACACTCTGTTGTGGCTGCTGTGGTTATATGTTCTTTGTAGACTAGCTCAGGTTAGGTGGGTAAATCAAGAGCATGTCAACTCTTTAAAGTGCTTTTTTTTTTTTCTGAACTCCTGGTTTGTGAAGCGAAATAAAATAGTGCCCGAAATTTGTTCTTGTTCAATGTCTGTTACATAACCCATGTGGGTATATCCCACTGTAACCCAGAGCTGACAGTAAYGTATGTTTCTGTTATCAGCCTCAGCAGAAAGAGTCAGGGAAGAATGAACACATCATATGGACTATCCTGTAATGCCAAATGCAGAGCTGAAGAGGCTTTGTAGAGCGAGACTTACCTTCCTCTTCCAGAACTGGGTCTATGGACAAAAACATTCGCTGGCTGTGAAGCATGCCAATCCAACAATTTTCACAAGAGCTTTAAGGCACAAAAAAGTGCATCKTAGCAGGGATTCTCCTTCCTTGAAACGTTGATAGGATTTTACCAGCATGACTCCTGTTACATTCAGCAATAGTCCCASAGCTGAAAGCTCACACACCACTTCAGGAACTGACTATTCACTGTTTGAGCTCAAACTGTGTCAATGTATATATAGAGAGAGATGGCTTAGCAGTACTTACTCCAGAGAATTTTCTTTCTGCGATTCTTCCTGTAATCACCAGGACCTGGCAATCACTGGAGTATTYGTCTTGGGAGGCCTCAGTGGTATTTTGCTGAAGAGCTTTCAGTTTTGGAATATCACACGCCTTTTTTTACATCTAGGTCATCTCAAAGGGCTGCATTCTTGCTCAGATGTATTCTTAAGCGAGTGAAGGGAAGCAGCTTAAATCTTGATGTAAGAATAGAGTTCTCTTTTGTTATTTTGTTCATATATATGTCCAAGTGTGCCTGCATGTGCACTTCTGGAAACAGACAGCTGGAACTGGGAAAAATYGTACTACTTGTTGTCTGTGATCCTGTCCTGGTGATTCCATCCAACATTGCCTCTGTATCTATACCCACATATAGCTGTGGGTAGGGTGTGTTGTGTCTCCACCAAGATGAAAGATAAAATTTTTTAAGTGGTKTTTCTCACATGTATTTCTCAGCCATTTAGTAATTCTTTGGCTGAGTGATATCGATGGGWATAAGAGTCCCGAAGAGATTTCAGATACCTGAAGATCTCTTCAGGTTTTTCTCTGCTTTTGTAAGTGCTTTGGTGGCGTTATCCTTAGTGTGTTGATCATAAATGTATATTGATTCCACAGAATACCATTCTGAGTCCTGACTACAACAGTAAGCACCCAAAATCGTTGCCATATTCCTACCAGGAGAAATGGCATTCTCAGCAAGCTAAGTTATTATATATGACAGATGAACTTTCAGAGGATGTTGGTTTTGGCTTGATGAAGCAGAACAATAATTTTTTCTTTATTTGATTTTACCAGCAAATTGCATCAGTGCAAARTACCATACAATTACTGCATTTCTTGAGACCTCTGACCTTACTGATTTTTGGGCTTAGTTTTTGGTTTTGTTTTTTTTTTGTGGTTTTTTTGTTGTTGGGTTTTTTTTTAAATTTGGAGGTTTGTTTGTTTAATTTAGTAGATACAATTATAATGAATTAATAATAAGAGACATAAGCTTAATAATCCACATTGGATTTTTTTTTTTAATACTTCTAAGGAAGAAGAAATTATCTGCTTACCTAGGCAGTATGATTTTACCTAGGCAGTCAGGGTGATGAACTTGACAGAAATCCCATAGATAGACAACCTCATAGACGAAAGGCATCACTACCCAACCAAAAAATGTGACCTTCATTTGTAAGCCTATGTTGTCTTGGTGCCATTAATTTTGCCTCCTGTGACTGAGCTGTTAAGACTCTAATGAGATAATGATGTTTAAACAGAGGAAAAAACTGGGTTTGCCCAAATGCAAAATGACAGAGAAAGAGAGAAATATTRCCTGGGTGCTTGCAATAACGACTACCTGTGGTCTGCCTCCTGTTTTCTTGCTAGAACCTTAAGCAAACCCGTTAAAAGGTGTGGATTTTCTCATCAGGGCTTGGACTACACATTACACAGGTCCTTGAAAACGAGTGTGCAGCTGCACTGCTTCTGCAGTAGCTGCAGGATCCCTGTGTCTCAGAGGAACTTTTTCAGTGCATCAAAGCTTTCTTTGTCTCCCTGGCCCCCCACTCATGGTCACTGGCCACAGGACCGCCTGAACTGCCTTTGATAGCACTTCTCCAGTCTTTATCCTGTGTACCACGCTCTGAGCAGGGAAGAAGCTAGGATGATAAACAACTTGTTCCTGTTTAAAGACCATGGCCAGCTGAGGTGTCCCAGCAGCAGTTTATCCTTGTCTGACTTACAGGGATGTGCCTGCAGGGCCATGGAGAGCGCCTTGGCAAGCTCTTTAAGTGGTAATTCAGGCACCTGTAGTGCTGCAGCTGCAGAAGCAGAGGTCTCCATTGGGGTTAGCTCTGTTTCAAGTCTCATGAGGACTCTGATGGATATTGGAGSCTGCTCAGTTTTGTTGGAGATAAATGGTTTCTAACACCCCAGCTGTCTACMGAACTCACATTTCAAAAACCGTCTCCAACAAGTTCCTCTATCCTCCCCTGCTGTCCTAGGATATGTTACTGGTGCCCAGGTCAGCATGTGGGGCTTTGTCCTGCCATCATCCACATTTTCACCACCCCGCTTGTTCAAGCTCTGACATGAAATCCCTGTCCCAAAGACAAAGGGATTCAGTCCCTGGTGGGATCACTGCCTCCCCACTTAGCCCCTTGGTCCTATTCCTGGATTCCTGCTCAATCTCCACACTCAGGTGGGACTGATTTTAGTCTTTTAAAAGTCTTTTCAGTCGTGATTATTCTGCTCTCCRTGGTAAGGAGAGAAGGAAGGTTTGGCTCATCTTTGTCGTTTGTATATGGAACAAAATAAACCATTTCAGATGGTGGGAAAAAAACTCCTCCTGTTGGCACAAGGGTCAAAGTGAGAAACTAGATCAGAAAATACTGTGTATAGAAAAAAAGATTCCTCACAGATCTGTAAATATCTTGCCAATATTTTCACTGTCATTCCATAACGTGGTTCTGCCTCGTTATCTTTTATTTTTGCTTCCACAYGTCTCTGCTTTGCCCACAGTTCTCTATGTGTACTCTATTTTAGTTTGCCTTACAAAATCCCTTAATAAATACACATATCAAAGAAAATTGGCAAGTGCACAGRCATAATTTTAAATCTCTTGTATGATTATAATATTCCCTTCCCATTTAGGACAATTTAGCTATATGGTTTGAATTAATGTGAAGAGAAGGCTGCCAGGTGTAGCCTGGGAGACTTATACCAAAAAAGACAAGAGTTGGGATGAACTTGGGGATACAGACATGATTATTTTCAGTTAGGATTATCTCCAGGGAAAGAGTACAAGTAAATCTTCTCAAGAACGTATCAAATGAAGCAAGATTTGTGACTGCGTGTCATCGGTATTCTCCAGTACTGGAGAATATTTAGCACAGGCTGGAGTTATGAACTGGACAGGGCTCAAATGCACTTCTTTCAGCACTCATCACTCCCTATAGGGACTCTCCTGCACATTGGGATGGATTCAGCCCCTCTGGCAGCTGATAAGGAAAGGATTCATTCTCCACCCAGAAGGCAGTAAAATCACAAACTCCTTGGGTACAGTTTTGAGGCAATATGCCACAGCCAATTCAGGGCACTACTCTGTGTATTCAGGTTGCTTGTGGGTAAGGCGAGAAGATGAGTGCCAGCGATTTTCTGTAAGTGCTAAGTGCCCCGAAGTCACAGGAGGTGTGTGACACATTATAATGTCAGGGTTTTCAAGAAGGCAGTGTATCAGAGTCCTGTTGACTGGCAGCAGCAGCAGCAGCAGCCCCTCTGGGGAAGCAGGGCAAAGGGAGCTGCAGGGAACAGAAGCAATATSTGAGCTGTTTATCAGAATACCAGACATGTACTTTCTGGTTGATTTGAGCATTAGCTGCCTGGTTTGGGCTTGGTTTGTTGGGTTTTCGCCTGAGTCCTTTCGAGAAATATTTTCCTTATGACTCAAAGAACACTTTGATTATCTTGGATGTGCCTGAAAGGAATATGGAATGTTACGTTGTTGCATTGGAGGTGACAAAAGGAAAACTAGGGRGAGGTAAAAGGATTTAGTTATAAAATACACCATGCTTAATTTTTTACAGGCAATATCAATTTTTTTTTTTTTAGATTTTATGCAGTCAAGTAAAATTAATTATTTCCTTTGCCTTTGAAGATTTTTAGATAATGTCCTCAAACCTTGGCTATACTTCACAGAAGTTTGCTACTTTCATTTTTAATGAACTATTAGATTAGATAAACCTTATAGGAAGGAGTGTGTTTTAGTTTACCATTACCCCTTGTCCCATTGCAGAATGCCYCACWRAAAATRTTGTCCCCATCTTTCTTACARTCCTGCTTTAAGTATTGAAAGACCACAATGAGGTRTCCCTGGGACYTTCTCTTCTCCTGGCTGAACAAACCTAACACACCTTTCCAGTTTCCTGAGCAGGATGTTGTGGGTGACTGTCAAASGCCCTACAAGTCCAGAGAAATGACATCTGTAGCCCTCCTCTTGCCTACTGATAAAATCACTCTACCAGAGAAGGCTTCTAGGTTGGTCAGGCAAGGTGTGTCCTTGTCAAAAGCCATGCCGGCTGTCCCAAACCCTGTCCTCCTTGTGCCTTAGCACAGCTTCCAGGAGGATCTGTTCTGTGATCTTCACAGGCACAGCAGTCAGGCTGACATGTCAGTAGTTCCCAGAGTCCCCTTTTCTCCCGTTTTTAAAAATGGATGCAAGTAACCAAGAACTTCACCTGTTTGCCATGGTTTTAAATATCACGGAGAGTGATTTGGCAACTACAGCAGTCAATTCCCTCAAGACTCTGGGATGCATCTAATCAGGTCCATAGACTTACTTATATTCAAGTTCCTCACCTGAGGAACTTGAACAAAACTGATCAATTTTTTTTCTGAGTTTACTGAGTTCTTATACTGCTCCACACCTACCAACAGAAGGCACATAAAAGGCATTATGATTAAGTAGGGAAATGGAGGGAGTTATTTGCTTTKTTGCAAGATACAGTGCTCTGGCATGTACCTGCTCATGTACATCTGGACTGCAGTCTGTGATGGGGCAGCACATTTCCTAACACACATAAGCCATGTTTTCTTAACACAGTTGAGCATGTTTGCTAAGTTCTGCTGGCACTGAGGAGTTGGAACGGTGATGGTCACCTATGATGGCTTTTGCAAGACAAAACCTTGTTATTAAAGAAACTTCAGCAAAGAGCACGTGTGGGAAAATGCCAAGGCACTCAGTGYCTTCTCCACAGCCTTTACTGTCAAGAATGGTCTTCAGGAATCCCATGCCCCTGAGACCTGCAAAAAATCAATAAAAACTTAGTGCAGAAGAATTAGGCTACAGATCACTTAGGCAAACTGGACACAGAAAAGTCCATGGGACTACATAGGAAACACCCACAAGTGCTTAGCATTGCTGTGGAAGCTGGGGGGTTGTATTCTTATGTATCTTTAAAAGGTCGTGGCAACTGAAAAAGATTCCTAATCACATGATAAAAAAGAACTCCTATCTCTCAGAAGGACAAGGAGGAAAACATGGGAGCTACAGGCTGGCCAGCCTTGCCTCAAAGCCTGGATCAAATCCTCCTGAAGCCTTTTCCAGACAGGAAGGGCAGGAAGATGACTGGTGATAGCCAGTGTGGATATCTGAAGGGGAGGTCATTCCTTGCCATGCAAATTGTTTTCTATCATGACTTGAAAGRATTCATAAATAAAGGGAGAACAGTGTATATCTCAACTTTAGCAAGCCTTTTGTCACTGTCTGTCACAACATGGAACAGAACAGCTAAATGGGCATGGAAAACTTATGGAATTGCCATGCTCAAAGGGTTGTGACCAGCAGCACAAAGTCCAGCTGGTGACAAGTCACTACTGGTACACTGCATGCAATCACCGGGCCAGTATTGTTTAACATCTTCATCACTTACCTGGATGATGGGACATGGTGCAAACTCAACTGATTTGCAGGAGATATAGGACTAGGAGGAGTGGTTGGTGCCTTAGAGAGTTKCTTGGTAATCAGAGGGACCTGGAGAGGCTGCAGAAATGGCCAAAAGAACCTCACAGTGTTCAGCAAAGGGAAMGCAGTCCTGCACCTTGGAAGGAGCAATCTGGGGGATGACCAGCTGGAATGCAGCTTTGCAGAAAAGGCCATGGGGGTCCTGATGGACACCAAGTTAACATGAGCCAGCAACGTGCCCCCAGAGGAAAGGCAGCCAAAGGCTCTCTGKCTGCACTGAGAGGCACAAGGACCAGCAGGCTGAGGTTCCTTTGCTCTGCTGAGAACACACCTGAGAGGCTGAGTGCAACTCTTGGCTCCCCAGTATGACAGAGACATGGACCTGTTGCTATGGATCCAGCAAARTGTTATGAAGGCAGTCAAGAGACTGGAGGATCTACCACAGGAGAAGAGGATGAGATTGCTGAGGCTGCTCAACCTGGAGAAAAGAAGATTTTGGGTGATCTCAACTGTGTGCATGAATAATAGATGGGATGCAAATAAGGAATGGGAGCCAGAGTCTTCTAAGTGGTGCCTAAGTTACAGGACAAGAGGCAGTGGACACAAACTGAAACACTTGAAATTTCACTTAAGAGAAATATTTTGCTGTGACGGTGACTGCACACTGGCACAGGTTGCCTAGAGGATAGCTCTGTGTCCATCTGTGGATATATTCAAAATCTGATGTGTACAGTCCTGATCAACCTGCTCTAGCTGATCCTGCTTTGGGACAGGATGGACTCAGGGGACTGGGTGATCTCCAGAGGTTCCTTCCAGCTTCAAAGATGCAGTGATTTAGTAAGTCTGTATGTAGAGATATATGTTGTTCTAGGTGCCCAGCCAGTAGAAATGCCACCAATTYGAAGCAACAAAAATGATAATGTGGAAGGAAAACAACAGACTGTTTGGCTTGGTTTTGGCTTGGTATTGGAAGTGACAACACATTTGCAAGATAAAAAGAAAGTGTTTTAAAAACAATTCTTGTAAAAAACTGAGTTGARTGACATACTTCATTGGAATTTAACAGCCTCAAAACACATTACTGTTGTGGTTTTTACTCCCAAAACCAGGATGATTGCTTCCTTTAAGGTGGGTAGTCTAGCACTCAACTCTAGCACTGGATGACAATGGGTTTCACAGGGCTAATTACTTTACTTTTCCACTTTTCAAAAAAGAAAGTTTCCATCTTTTGTAAATAAATTTCAGACCTAAATATTAAATACATGTGGATATTTCTATTCTCTGCACTGACATTATCTTTTTCATTTATAAGGAAYATGATGTGATTAAAAATAATAATGGTGAAAGAAGAAAGTGCTTGATACTCAATGCTTGAACCAACCTTTGTGTCACTGAAATTCAGGCCTTTAGTATTAATCCTTTTTGATTCTGTTGAGAACCCATTTATTTCATCACGCCTAAAAAATCTAGKAAGCTAATAGGCAACTAATTAAATATTAAGTCCACATTCATTCTGCCACACGTCAGTGACTGCTGAATAACAGCAAAGGAGGTGGGAGGGAAGAGAATACAAATAGCTGTTTAATGAATGCTATCTGTTCAAGCCAGAACAGATATTGCTAAAATATTTGCTTATGGCAAGCCAGACACTTTTAGATCAGGTGCACGAAGAGCTGCTGGTGGATTGGAGTCAATGTGAAAAGTGGCCCTTGCTGGGAATTTCCATGGCAAACCTTTGCCCACAGATGGAGTAAATGTGGAGAGATAAACTTTAAACATTAAGTCCTGGAGGAAGAGAGAAGGAAGAGAGGAGTGGTTGCCGTGCTAAACTTTGCTGGTACTGTGGATTAGAAAAAGCCCTCACTCAAGTCTCTTGTGAMTATCTAAATACAAGGATGTAATTCTGTGTGTTTATATAACAACTTYCAATGAAACTAGGTTAAATAAATTAGTGTTGATAATGTTTTTCTTTTGATCAAAATTTACATGATCTGTTTGGGAAAACTCACTTTCTACTTGTTTTCAGCCACATCTGTACCAGATTGTACGGAGGCTGAGGGATYTGTACTTTTGTTTCAATGTATATTGCAACATTTTTATTGCATTCCACAGGTCCTCCAGTAAACGTTACTTGCAATATTTTTATCAACAGTTTTGGATCAGTCACAGAAACCACAATGGTAAGTGCTATGATGCTATTGGCAAGAGAACAACAATACTTAATATCTGTCATGAACACAACCTGTCAATTTTTCTATTTATTGTTCAACTTGCAGGTCCTCCTGTAAATGTTACCTGCAACATATTTATCAACAGCTTTGGTTCAATAGCAGAAACTACAATGGTGAGTGGGACTGATCATTGAAGCCATCTTGTGAAGGAGTGGGATGTGATGTAGAATAGAGATGCTCAGGACTTGGGGACATTTACTAAGTTAGGAAGCTGCTAAAAACCTATCAGCTGAATAAAAGTAAAACAAAGAAACACAAAATAAATATAAAATAATTATATACATAGAAAATATTATATATACATAGAAAATATTATATATACATAGAAAATATTATATATATATATAAAGAGATATATAAATTATTAAGCTCACCTAACAAGTCTAAACACACTTACATAGGGACCACACCAGTCTGTAGTGACTGAGATGGCTCAAATACACGTGTTTGCAAACTTGATTTCTCAGATTTTATTAGTTCTGAAGAGACAGAACAATGGCTGGAGCTCAGCTGTGGGGCTCCCTGCCAAGTTCACCATATTTGAGTGTGTTTTGCACCACATGCTGAATTACCTGCTGCTGCAGAAAATGGTCTTGTTTAATTTAGAGAAATCTCCGTGAACTGCAGCYGCATCAGTAACAGAAATAAATGTAAAACTTGAGTCAAATGACTGGAACAGGGGTATAAGACTTAGGTTTTTGGAGGTTAAATTGGTATTAGGAAATGATGGGATTCCACCTGACTGAAATATATATTTTGATTGAATASAAAGAACACAGTMAAAAAAAAAAWARTTAGATTTYATTTTAAAATTGCCAAAATTTAGGATAACTGAACCAAAAAATAGAAAATTAAAATTGTCATACAACGTTTTTTAATTTTTAGTCTAGAAGTTTATCAGTTTATTATATTTTCAATATTTGATAATAAAAAAAAAATTTCTGATCCCATTTAAAAAGATGCTGAGGTTTTAACTCTTTTTCAAAAATTCCTTTTTCCAAAGATTCCTGTAAAGCATCCTGATCTTTCTGGATTTGCTAAAGCCATAGGCAATAAAGGTGCTTGGCTTCCTGCAGGACTGAGATCTTGGTAATTAAAAATGAACTTGCTATCCACTTGAAACAAACAAAACTCCTAGTTTTTTATAAAATTGAATAGATTCTACCTTGCAAGCTTTGCRTTATGAAAGAAGAACAGATATCTAGCCTGACAGATTTTTTGTTTAATATTCATTCAGACTCAATTAATTCATACCATCATTTTAGAAAGTCGTGCCTAAGGAATGTAGGAACACAAATCTTCTGCTCCTAAATAACTTTATTTTATAAAACCTGCCCTGTTATTTAATATTTTCTAGAGATAAAAGGCTAAGCCAGATTGCTTTCTAAAATAGTGTGGCACAGACTGCTATAAATGACAAACTATAGCATACAGAGATATAAAACAAATAGATAAGTTAATGGTTTAGACTGTGTATCTGTAATATTTTAAAAACACTATAAAATTTAAATGAATTTTAAAATGACAGGGGAAAAAAACATAGCAGGGCRGAACATAATTACCAACAGACTTCGTTTTCATTATTTTTTGAAAACTTTGTTTCCCTGCGTGTAAATGATTCTAAGACAGCTGTGAATGTAGCCTTTTCACCCAGCCATGTCTGTTGATCCTAGTGTGCAGAGACACCAGCACAGATTTAAGTAGCAAAATCCTGCACGTCACTAGCTTTACAAGATGGCATTCAATGAAAATATTTGCACGACCTAATGCTGATTGCATTAATTAGACTCCTTCATTGCTTTGATTAAATCCCCTCATTGCATTTTACCTTCTATCAAATATGTTAATGTGCACCTTTCCAATGTTCATTAACACATTTTGCTGAAAACTGCCARACATTCAAGGAGATGAAAACAAAGACTATTGGCTTTCTTATTTTGCTTTGTTCATATTATCTGCTGGAAGTGTGAAAAAAATTTCTCTAAGATKCTGTTCAATGGTTTGATATTGATTTTCTTAATTCTGTCACTTCTTAAATGACTACTGTGATGAGTTTTAGGAGTCTGCTCTGAGAGGCAGACATCAATTGCTGTTCCAACTACTTTGCCTTTCTGAAATAGATATAATCATGTGGTAAAATTGTTGGCATCCCTTGTGATAAATAACAAGTTTGTTTGACTCCTAGGAATCATTTTTTTCCCTATAAAATGCTCTTGATGGTTTTGACATAAAACTAAACGATTCATTGAAAAGCCTGGAWTGCAAATTCAATAGAGACACTCCTGTCTCAGAGGAGAGGAATGCTTAGTGAAACCGTGTAGATGCACTGAAGGGACATTATCAGAATATAACTTGGGCCATCCACAGCAGTTCATTGGAAACTTGGGAGATGAAAACTTGCTCAGAGAAGCTTTCATAGGAGAAATTAACATGGAAAAGAGGATCACAGTCCCAGACCTACTAAATTCAGTAAGCCAGGTTCTCAGGAATGTTAGCAAGGATAGTTTCTGTTCTCTGATTAAGACACACAGTACAGGATAAAATTCCTCCCTATGTGAAAGGCCAGCACAACCCCRATGTCCAACACATTCTTCTAAAAGCTAAAACCTTCCATTAAGAAATAAAACAGGATTTTATGCTGATTCTGATGGATGAAATCCATCGACTCTTCAAGAGTTTTATTCCCAAAGATCTAGAGAAGCAAAATTCATATGTATCTTTCTGCTTATAAAGCACATATGGGACAGTATTCCAATAGATTATTTTTCCTGCAAAAGAAATGTTTTTCTTCCTTATTACAATGATATATATWATACCAAAATGAAAATAATAATAAAAAAGGCCAGAGTCAAGATCATATAGTTGAAAGTTTTCTTCATTTATTTATTTGTCTTAAATTGAAGCTTTAACTTGCAAAGAAGGAGAAAAAGATGTTCCTGAATAAGTTCACTGAATAAAGCAGTTGTGCCAGTAAACTCTGGATCTATTTTTGGAAGTTTTCACACATGCAGTATTCAGCAGAAAATTCACTGTACAGCATGACTGCAGTTGAGTATCATAGACGAGTAATCTACATCAGCCTGGGCAGCATCCCAAAGAATTCAGATGTTCAGTGCTCCCAATGACCAGGATTTCTTARCTATCAGCTGTAGGAGAAGTTCAGAGTGGTTTGTACATTGACAAGCTAATTGTTAATTASAGAAATGACTAACTGTGAGGACATTATTTTTGTCATTATGCTTTATAATCAATGACTGACACAATGCAGCCAATTCTCTGTCAGGGCAAAGGCCTCAAACTCCAGTTGTGTTTTGAGTACTTATATTAGCAGAAAGAAGTTACCATTTCTTTATTTTAAAAGCTTTGATTTTTTTTTTTTTTATTTTTTTATTTTGGCTGACTGTATGATACCATCTCCCAGCTAGACAAAAGAAACAAAACCCATAATTACAAATAAGCTTATTTTTTTTTTTTTGGCTGACTGTATGATACCATCTCCCAGCTAGACAAAAGAAACAAAACCCATAATTACAAATAAGCTTATTAGATTCTGATTAGTTCACACATATATTTTTAACAACTTAAAAGGCTCCCACTGAAGCCATTGGGGACTTCTTGCTTATGTCCATAGATAGCCAAGTGCTTTTTCTCTTACATGGCCTTGGAATAAGGCATCAAACCACTCACTGCTTTCTASTTAGCATTCATATTTAGGATTCAGAGAGAGATAAGTCTTTTTGGCAAACCCCTCCTATTCATGGAAGGCCAGCTAAGCCTGCTGTTTGTTTTAGACTCCAAACACAATTCCTGGGCAATCACTGCTGTCAGACAGGGAGATGGGAGGAAAGCTGAGACCAAAGACAAGTGCTGATTCAGAAACAGAAAGTAGCACTGAACAGAGCAGGGGACTCCCCCTCACAGCAGTGCCTGAAACCACAGGGATCCAGGGCTCTGCTCTGAGCAGTGCATCTGGATTTAGATTTGCTGAAAGATGCTATCTATCTGCATTCCTATAATGCAAACTAAGTATATCTGTGGATCAAGTCCCTAAATCTTCAGATARAGCTGCTAAATCTAATCAGATTAATATTCTTTCAGTATGTTTGCATTACTCTAAGCTTATGGCTCGAGAACAGAGGAAAACTGTTTATCTGAGTTGCCTTGAGCTGTCACTGACACTGGTRTTGCATCTCCACATTGGATCTCCAGGTCCACACCCCTTGTTTGGAGCGGTGGTGCTGTCAGAAAGAATTTGCAGAGGAGGTGTTCTCATGGTTGTGTAGGAGTTCATTACTACAGCCCACCCACTTCTACCCTCAGGACCTTGCAAAATACACACTGTAGTCTGCCTCAAGTCCACGTTGTTCTACCATTCTCAAGAGAATTTTCCTTCAAAATATAGTTACAGTGTTAGCACAGGAAAAGTAAATTCAAAATTCTGCACATGATTAAGTCTGCCTGTGTAAACACATATCCCTCTCAAMTGCAAGCATAGGAGAAAAAAAATAATGCTGTTCTTGTGATATGCGTGTTATATTTAAATTTTTATTTCTCATTAAAATATCTATACATAGATCTGCAAAGCCTATCAGGCACAAAGATTTCAGTTCTGTTTTGCTTCTAACAACAAAGCATGMAGAGGGAAAGCATTTCTAATTGTATTGGTGTGATGGCTCTGATATATTTATGAAGGGAAATATTGAAAAATATARTGTAATCTTCTTGACACTATTTATGATTTTGGTATAATATATATTATCATATGCAAACTCTTCTATGAAGAAAGATATTTCAGACCATTTTTTATTGTCTAAATCACCAATCAAAGCATTTTTTAAAAAAATTATTTCTATACAATTTACTGATTTGACTTATTTATGATTTCTATGTTGTGGGGGAAAAGAATCCCTCCACTTTCCATTGACTTCATTATATAYCATATTACGATTAAGAATTAAAGGCAGTATCACAACTAGTTGTAGCAATTTTATTTTATCCACAGTTGCTCCTGTGTTCTTTTCTGCAGAATAGGAATAATTGCACTCTTGGATTTATAGCTAAAGCTGTCCCATATAAACTTTGAGACACATATATGTGTAAAGACACATCATAAACATGGAACACTCTCAGTTTCTAAGACCAAAAAAAAAGGAATAGTATGATTATGCATAGTGTATCCTCACAAGATGTGATGACATTTTACAAGTTCAGAACTGAAAGTAGCTATTTGATATTTAAATGTCTGAAACAARACCATTATAAAGAGTACAATGACTTGTGAAAAACAGCTACAGGCTTTTGTAAGTACCTTCAATAAATGTGCTATTCTTGAGACCACTCTCAGGTCTCTTTTGCTCTGATTAGTCAACATTCCTGTTTTGACTCACATCTATACCCAAGAGCAAAATGAAAATGAAAAACAAAGGAAGAAAAGTTATTCACCTACTGAGACTGTAAAACATCTGGCCATTGGGTTCAAAACCTGCATCAGTTTGGATGTCAGAAATATTCTGCCAGGGCAGCAGGACACCCCACTACCACCCTACTGAGCAAAGGGTGTGAAAGCTCAGATGGGCTTGTTCCCAGATTCTGCATATGGGGCAGCTGCTTTCTGCTGCTCTAATCAGAATGAGAATATTTATCTACATTTCAAGGGTGATAAGTTCTTTTCTCTGCAGTTCAGTTACCTGACTAAAACCCAGGTCAGCTCATACATTTTCCAAGTCAAAAGCACAGTGCTGCCATTTTAATGTACAGCTGCTACCATAAAAACAAATCCTAAATGTGAATGCTTTGTACTTTCAGCAGAATTATTTGATAAAGCATTCCCTCAGGTAATATAATCAATAGAAATATTATTAAATATTTTTCTTTTAGAGGAAGACTAGATRCATTTCTAAGAGAGGGCTAACAAACAATTTAAAAGTAGTAATTTCAGTGAGATCATGATCTTATTTGCTGATTTTGGAAATCTGGGATAAGGAGAGTAAACATTTGCTTCTTTCCATTCCCTGCAGAGCTTAGAACCTGAAAGCTCTTTTCGCACTCCCCTTTAATAACCAGTTCTTGACAGAGTGCTAATGTTGGTTCTAAATGAACCTCTAAGTAATTGCTGCCTTTCCCAGTTGTGACTAGCAGACCACCGAGCAGAAGAACACAATTAGGCCAATTTTAATGGGGTGCAGACAGGGAGGAGTAAATGAAGGAACATACACAGAAAAGCACACAGGAAAAGGAAACAAGCAGTAAATAAAAAGTGGTGATTTAACTTCTTCTATATAATTTTGGCTTCATTGTAATTAAAAACTATTCATGAGCACATTAKATATAAATGACTTACATATTGGAATAATTTTATTTAATTTGGTAATTTAATAGAATCTTTGATGAAATAATATATTTTTAGCCACAATGCTTTTTGAATTTCCAAATATCTCTTAGTTAATCCACAGCATTTGAGAGAGGGTTATATTTAACAGTKCAGATTGCAGTTAATATTTTTCTCATCACTGAAGGAATTTTGATTTGGAAAATGTACCAGTTGTGTTTGTTTGGTTCAACGCAGCATTTTGGCAACTTTATTTTCAAATGACAGCTCTGATGTTCAAAGGGTAAGACAAATGTTTTCTGTAATGCTGGTGCTGCAGTAAGTCTAAGAACATAAAGCAAACTAAAGTGGGCTTCTAGTTTTGGTGGCTTAGTAACCTTTTTACATGACATTTCTGTAGGACTACAGAGTGAACATTTTTTTGAGACAGCAGTGGAATGATTCACGTCTGGCTTACAGCGAATATCCTGATGATTCCCTGGATTTGGATCCCTCTATGTTGGATTCTATTTGGAAGCCAGATTTATTCTTTGCCAATGAGAAGGGAGCAAATTTCCATGATGTCACAACAGACAACAAGTTGCTGAGGATTTCTAAAACTGGAAAAGTGTTGTACAGTATCAGGTAACCAGTTAATTTTATTTTTTTCTCTTCATACCTTTCTTTTCCTCCCTGTTTTTCTGGATACAATGTACATGTTTAATTTTTTTGTTGTCCCATGTGTACAACTGAAATGAGACTTAGCCACAGCAGGGTAGAAGGAAAATTTGCCTATGCTTCTTTGCTAACATTTTACTTTTTGTAAAATAGTCTCTAAGTGGCACAGCGCTACTTGGTCTTGCAGTAAACTTGAGGCTGTCTGCAGCTTTAATGGTATGCCTCAGTAATTCAGTTAGCATTAGCTCAAGTCACTCCTCTTACAAAGAGGAAACCAYCTCTTCAGTACTATGTGGACTGCAATTTAAAAGTAAAGGGGAATATTAATTTAAATGACTGCTCAATGCTGTAAGTAAAAACATGCTTGAAATGCAATAAATGAATTTGACATACCAGTCACTGGCTAATTGGATGTATCTAGTCACTTAAAAAAAAAAACAACTGGAGCTGTGGAAAGCACTTGTTGTTAATACTAAGTGCATTGAAGTGTGTGTCATGTGACTGGATTTAGCTGAATTGATAAATACTGACAAATATGATTTGCTATGACCTGATGAAATGGCATGTTCACAGAAAAACAAAAYTGCATTCCACAGCCATAAACAGCAGCAAACAACCTGCAGCATGCATTTGACATTCAACTTACTGTGAGCCATCAATTGCTTAATGGAGGTAGCCAAAGATGCAAAACACTGTATTATTGCTTTTAGGATTGTTTAAAATGAAGTAATTACTGGGATTCTTTTTCTGCCTGGTGATGCTTCTTTGCTTCTGCCTTTCTTGCATTGTGGAAAGTAAACACGAGAGTATTTGTTTAACAGGTTCTTTAGTGAATTTGCTCATCTGTAAAGCWGATTAGTTTGAAGGCCATTTCTGCTGGGGCATTCTGGTTTTGACTCCATTTTCTTTAAGGAATTACTACTGATTCAGGCTGGGGATAGCTGTGTTCCTTAGAATGTTAAATAAATAAATACTAGCATGGAAATTCATCCACTTGCATAATTATTGTGGAAATTCCTTGATAAGAGCCCAGTAATAGTTGGGCAGATGAAGCAGGGTGAAAAGCAAATGCTTGCTGAGCAGGGTTCCAAATTGCTGTACCTGAACAGCTTGAGAAAAATAATAGGATACACGGATGGTACTAGCAGTAGCAGAGTGATAAATATGCTGTCACTTACAAATATTTCCTGTTTCACCCTGGGAAAGAAATGAATGCATCTGTTTGTTTGAATGACATCAGACACCACCTTATTGGAGGAAACAGTGCAGTTGGGTGCTGTTCTGWATGCAGATGGATAGTTTTCCTGTCATTTGTTCATGCAGCAAAAGTGATATTTTGAGCTGCCATATCACATTTGTAAAATTCCCACACCTAAATGCAAATTAATTTGAAGCAGAGTAAGCAGTATTCCAAGAGAGCACTAAGCAAAGCTCATCACTTCTCATTTGTATCCCGCAGCAGTGACAGCCTTACCCCACACCTCTAACATGGCATAGAATTTTTTCTATTTTTTCTAATCACTTCTTTACAGTGAAGAAAACTTACCAGAGTATGTAAACTTGAAATCAGGAACAATTAGATAAACTTRTCTTTGTTTTCTAGATAGTGGGCTAGATAATTCTGTTTGATGTCAGCTGCTTGTARTTGTGCTATGCAGAAAAAAAAAAGAATATTTTAGTGATTGGTTTCAGCGCATTGTGATTGTTCACTACCGCACCAATAGCATTTTGCCTGTCGTGGTGGTATTTAACATTTAGCATTTAATGTGTTCTAAGTGTTTAAAGCACTTCACAAATGCATCTGGGATGTAGCAGGTAGGCTGTTTTGTTGTATTTAAAAACTTAACAAAATCAAGATCAAATTATTCTTGCATAAGTACAAACTGTTCTTTGCATAAAGTGAGTTTAGAAGTGCTGCTGGTAACTAATGGGCAAGAAGCAAGGTGTGTATTACACGGTAGTGGTATCCCACTTCCCTATATACAGCACCAAAAACATGAAAATGCACCTTGCAGGAGGCTCTCAGAGACCAAACSTGCCCTTTCTGGACCAAATTTGGAAGTTCAGATGGAACAACAGCTCATGGTACATGTTTTATTAAAATGAGACTTTTGGTGTAGGATATGGGTGCTCAGGTAAATCATGAATGGGTGGGTGAGGGTGTGTGCCACGTATCACCTCACTGCCATTCTTGGCTAAAGGAATTATCTCACCCTGTGGTAAGCATGAGGCTCTTCATCCTTCTCCTGTATCTTTGTCAAAGAAACAAACCTAACACGATACAGAAGAGGCACAACGTAGATTTCCATCACAGTTTATCTTATAATAACCATGATGCTCGTGCTTGCAGATTCCTACAACTATATTGAATTCCCTGGGAGTTATCACAGAAAATAAAAAGTTGTTGATGGTTCATGTACCCATCTCTGAACCAGAAGTTTAGAAATCCAGCCCCGTTTTCAGATGTTTGCTGCATGCTCAGCTGATTATCTTGATATCTGTTTTGATCTCAGATGGCATGCTATATAGAGCTCAGGCTCTGTGACTGGGTAAATGCTCAAAGCCTTTGGGTGCTGCAGGGAAAACGAAAACCTTGTGGAGGGAACACAGAACTACTTAATACTGCAAATATATGCTATTGTCACTGGAGATGTAACAACAGCTCTCAGAGGCTCATGTATTTTGAGAAGTCTGCAATTACAGCGAAGTTATATTCAGCAAGCAACTTCACTTTAGTCAAGATCAGTGTCAGTTCCACTCATATTCCAYTCATAGCTCATAAATAGCTATAACTTTTATTTTAAAGCATTCTGTAGAGAGCCATCAGCAAGAGAGGTTTGTAACAGCAGTGTTCAATAAATTAGTTTGTGTTTATATTGTCTGCTGAAAAAACAATGAGTTCAAATTATAACCTACACAATGTCACCTAGATACTTGTGACTCATCTGCTCCCARCCCTTGACTGATCTCTGCATGGACTGGATTTTGGAGAGGGTTATGCATTTGGAAAGTGTAGCAGCATTGTGTGATGGTACCAAGCATCCTATTCCAGGCACTCACATTGTGTATGACATTTTGCACTGCACACCCACTGCACTGGCTTTATGTTCCAGGGACAAGGATCCTTCTCTGGCCCACTGAGGACACTTGGGACATCAGGAAAAGGCTAAATAAACTCACAGGAGTCTTTACATTCTCTCTGAGCCACCTGTTTGTGCTACCTGATTCCCACAAACTCTTTTCAGGCTGCCAGCCAGCTCAGAATATTAGCATCTGCCTAAAAGCTTATTTTAGCAAAGTGATAGAAAGTGGTTTTATTTAAGGTTTGTGGATTTTTTTCTGCATTAATTACCTCCTTCTCTTTTTAATATTTTCAGTGCATCTCAGCCATATGAGATTGATTCAGAAAGTGGTATAATTCAACTGTGATATTGATCCACAGCACTGAACCTAGAATATATTGGTCAGGAAGGTAAAATGGTTGTAACAATGGATTTTYTTTTACTTGCTGCTCCAGAAAACACTCTCAGCTGAGCTTTGCTCTGAATTGTAGTGCCAGTGCATTTAGCCAGAAATAGTTACAAAGCAGATTACTACATATTTTTTCAATATGAGAAGATTTTAGAATGTGTTGCATAATTTGACAAGAGACACTTGGAATTCTAGGGAAGAGATGTGTGCGAATTTACAAATTACACTTCTTMCCCTATTTTTGTTATTCCTGTTCAAACAGCAATTAATTACCCAGAAAGAATTTCCYCAAGTCTTTTAAAACATCTGTTTTTCTGTCTTTCTTTGTCTTCCCAGGGCCAGAATTGTTAGTTATGCAGACAATTAGTTCCTTGTGTTTTCAACTATTGACCTAGTTCTAATTGTAAATGTTACTATGGATGAGGGCAGTGTCTGCTGGAAAGCACTTCTGTGCTGTAGGGCACTGAGAAACAGGGACAGCTCAAGCTACAGGATTGCTCTGTTTGTGTGGCTGTTCTGGGAATGGTTGCCAGCCCTTCCACTGCACAAGTGGCTGACAGGGGGAGTTGGTACATCCCAAAATCCTCAGGGTACATCCCAAAGCCCTCACCTGCTCTTTCAAAGCAAGAGAAGGATCTGTGAGAAGAGTACATGTGTTTGCAATGCTGCCTCCCACACCGACTGCCTCACTCAGGACTTTCCAAAATCAACATTTCCTAGCGAGGYCACAGTGCTGAGGGACAGAGCACTGAGTCAGCTCCCTCCTGCACCCCCACAACCCCACACAGCCCTTGGTGTTAGATCAGGAATTAAAACTGCCATGTCCAACATATAACTCATCAGAAGTAATGCACAGCACTTTTATAACRCAGGTTTTCTGAGGGAAACTTCTGTGTTTGGTAGTCTCCTCTGTATTCATGTTCTTTGCCCTATGGAAAAGAAAAGCAGGTTAAGGAAATCCATGGTTAGCACTGCTGGTCCCTCTGCAACAGACTGCTCATGGCAAAAAGTTCACTATCCTGTTGATAAATCTATTGATTTTAAATAAGATATGGTCTTGGATTTTTTGCATGGCCACTATAGAATATGAAGTCAAGTGTAGGTTTTCTAAAACAATTTTGGGGTACAGGCTTTATCAGCTAAATGATATTGAGGATCCATTTATACCCATTGTGTGTAAATCATCCGTGTCACAGCACGGTCTAGCCCAGCAGAGTGGTAGAAAATTTTATGTTCTACAGCTTAGTGTGCATTCTGTGCTTTAATTTGATGACTTCAGTTTTATTTTACAATCTTGTGTTGGGATTTAAGAGGATTTGGACTTTACTAGAAGCATTGTCTTTCCGTGTGTCAGATTGGCAGAGGTGGGATCATGGAGATGTCTATCATGATTGACATTTCTGTTCACTTATTATACTCCCACCTCACACAAACATATCTATTACCCCAGGTCCTATCAGAATAACAGTGGTATTGACAAGGTGGCAATTTTACCTTGGAAGTGGATGTCAATAAGCACAGGGACATTTTCACTGAAAATTCTTTCATTCGTGCATTGGCAAAACTGTACCTTACCCCATTCTAACTGCCCTGACTTTCCAAAATCATAAAAGATCTTCATATACCTCAAAGTAAATTTTTTACATTTAAACCAAACCAAAACATTGAAGAATAATCAATGCAGAAACGCCAACTGAAATAGAAAACATCTAAAATACTTTGGTGCTTGGAWGCTAATATGTACTGTAGGCTGAGACCTCACAGAGCTACAATCACTGAACTTTATTATTCTGCACAATGTTACTGGGACACGGAGACTTCCCAAATTATGGCAGTATGCTATGTGAATTCAGTGAATTTGACAAATTGGTCTTCCCATAAGCATGATTACAATAATAACAATGGTTTCAGAAGCTAAAAAATTGCAGCCTTTTGTGGGAAAAGCAGCCGTTCTCATTACATCCGAACCCAATGTCCTTGGATTATCATTAACTGTCTCTTTTTCACCCTTCCTTTTCCTTTCCATTATGCCCTTACTGTTGCCTCTCCCTCCAGCCTCAACCCCCTTCCTTTTGGAGCCTTTTAAATAAATGTACTCACATTATTATGCTTTGGGGCTGTTTCCTAAAACTCYCTTAACTGCATCACCCACTCCCTTCTTTCTCATTCCCTCCCAATCCATGAATTCAGTCTGAGGATCTAGCTCCAGGTTTCCAATACCCTTACTTTCCTGTTGTACCTAAAGTACTTGCTTTGCATAACAAATAATAAAATCTACTAAATAAATAATAAAGCCTAATGCGGGTACTTTGTTATGCAACTAACATAGCTATTGTGAAAACGCCATTAATTGTACTGCTTAAGAAAAGAATAATTTGCATTTTAATGACACAAAATTAGTTGCTTTTTCACTTCATAAGGCATTKAAAGCAAAGCAGGGATATGGGCATTATATCTGAGCATGTACTGCCTCACTTCTATCTCTAATGCCACGGACAACCCCAGATGAGACACAAGAGCATTTCAGGTAAATACAAACACAAGAGGAGAGCTGCTCAGACTGAAGAACAGGGCTGCCAGGAGAAAAAACAGCTCTGAGCTGGTCATGAGTAACCTCACAGAGGAAGTTTTAAAGTTTACACCTTGAATTCCGGAACAATATTCCCACAAAAATAGGGACACACACACTAGATGCCTCACAAYGAACTTTGATCATTTTTGAAAGTGTTGAGATGATGTGACTCTGGGTGATAGCAGATGATCAGATTTGACAGCTTGAGATGTCACTTCTGTAGCCCTGTATTCCTGTGTCTCAATTAAAAAGGAAGCCTTTGTTCTAAGTAAAAAAGTGAGAAATGCTGCTGGGGACCAATTTATACACGTGAAGTTGATCTTGGCTGTAGGATATAAAATACTGGCAGGTGGCTCCTGGATATTTGTGCCAATGGGATGGCTGCACAGCCAATACACGTCTGTGTCTGCGCTGGCAATGCCTGTCCTTGATTTCTGGTGATCAATCACTTCATTTAACCATTGAACTTGCAGTGGAGCAGTTAAAGGTTAGGTCTAAATCATGCAGGTGAAGGAACCCTTCCTAAATGGTACAGAAAAACATGTTTTCCTGGAACATGGTTGTGGGGATAAAGGTCTTTTGCCAATTGGATTGCAATATATGGCTTAGAATAGAGATGTCATCATGCCAGGAGGAAAGCAGCACCATACCAAATACACATGCAGGAAAACCAAGAGAGAAAATGAGAGAGGAAAAAGAAAAGGTGAAATACTGTTCCTCATGGAAAGGAAACAGGTGGTTACAGAATTTAACTGCTACATACAATCAAACTTGAATTTAATTTCATAGATTTGTTTGAGCAATAATTGGAAAATCATTTGCTGGCAGCTCATGTGCTGGCATTGTGTATCTGCAGACAGTGTTTGCATTACAATGAGAAGTGGGATGGCTGTAATGAGAAATCCACAACCCTGCTCTGTGCCAGCTCCTCTGTTGTTGAGCAGCACATGAAGCAAAGCAAAGCACTGGAGGGAGTGAGAACATGCTCAAAAACAGAAGTACGTGAAACTCCAGCCTATAACTCACATTTTGCCATWGCAGAGAAGGTTCCACGTCTCCTCTAAGCTTGACTTCAGCCCATTTCCACCTGACAGAAATGAAGCTGCAGAACATGACAAATATTTGAGAGGAATTCCGGGACTCCTCAAAAATAAGGARAAAACCAGTCAGTTTGACTGCTCCATTTAACAGGACAAAGCCTGTAGACAATGAAAATTACCAGAATTGACATTCAAAATGATGACTCAGGTCCCTGAAAAAATAATGAGATGGACTAGAAAATGAAAAGACATTTAAAAGAAGAATGCCACTGGGAATTTTTTTTGTCTTCTGATATTTGAATAGTGTGTGTGCCCTTCTTTCAGGCACCCAAGGGAGGGGGCTGGGAGGAATATAAAGAGATTTTAGATTCTCCTCCGTTTCAGTGTCACTAACCTGAATGCCATTTGCTCCCGTGTCATGCAATGCTGTCATGGTTGCTGTGCAACTTCATCTCCCCTGCCAGTTTAATAGGGAACTTTGCCTGCTTGTGCTTAGGTAATATTTTAATGCTATTTCAGCAGCTACAAGGATCAAGAGTTTAATCTTTCAAAGAAAAAAATGTACCACTAAAATAGCTTTAACTTTATTGTCATTTTGGAGCTTTAAGAAAAACATCAGAAACCTTGCAATTTACAATAGCATCTTTAGATTTAACAATGATGGAAAAAATAAATCTCACTTGTCTCAGTAAATCCAACACTGAGGGGTTTGCTGAAGTATTAGACTTTTGCTAAAAAAGGGCACATAGCCAATGCTACCAGTGATCAAGCRTGTGCTATTTATGTTCTGGTATTTGCAGCATAAAATCCTAGATCCTGAAATCTCCTGTCCCAGCAGCTGAGGTGCAGATGGGCGTAGCGTGAAAGAATGAACAGATAAGAATAGAAACAAAATGTTATTTTTGACACCATGCCTACTCATGGTGAAGCATTTGTTGCTTTTCATGCTAGTGAGCAGATAATCATGGTGGTTTTTTTTGGAGACAGAAGGCATTTGTACCTTTATCTACAGGAATATTTAAATTCCCTACTATTTCTATACATAATAGAACTGACCCTAATTATTTATCATTAGAAATAACTCTGTGAGGAGGAGGCTGTTGTGCTGTAGCCCATTCACAATCAACCCTTCTTGCAGAGTAACGAATGAAAAGGATACTCCCCTGTCATCATATATCACATATAATGATCCCTAGGGCCTTTCTCTTGTGCAACCAGTGTCCTCTGGGATGAGATGCCACTGAGGTCAAGTTTTGGGTGTCTTGCAACACATCAGGTGAAGGAGTGATAGCTGCTTGTAAATGAGTGGGTTACAGCACAGTTCAGTGGTTGCTGCAGACAAGGCAATACATCAAATCTCAATAAAATTACATATTCTCTTAAATTTATTTTTAAAAAATTCTGGCTTATATAATGTGTAAACCCATTTCCCTTAGTGTTGAGCCCAATATTAGCAGTTYATTACTTCAGATTTGTGTTGCAGACCATTCACAATCAGTCTGTTTGTGTAGTCTCTGAAGTGTTTTTGTATAGTTGTGAGATTATCAGAGAAGTGRTGTGATGGCTGGGAGCTCCAGCATTCAAAACCCTCAAGTGAAAGAATGAGATTGCAACGATTTTGAGGACAATCTATTTACAAATATTATTTTCCCATTGAATTTTAATTTGTTTTTTAAATTCAAGATCCTTACCATCTACTGCTGATGCTGCTTTAGGGGTTAATTGTCAAAGGCAGGCTGGCCTCAAGAGTTCATACCCTGAAGGCAGGTGGGAGTGGGCTTTGACAGGAACTGGTCAGGAGGAAAAGGAGGGAGAAAGGGTGTAGGGACAGACCCGGAGACAAAGGAAAAAGTCTGGGCTCTGTGTTGTTTCAGTGTCCGTGGGAGAGATGTAGGGTAGATGCATAGGAGAAGGAGGGGATAGGAGAAGGAGAGGAAAGTGTTTCCAGGCTGGAGAAAGAACAGGATAAAGGCAGGAGTGGTGGAAGGATGAACAAGAAACAGCATCTTGGCCCCACTGCTGAGCTCAGGTCGTGACTGCCCTGCACACAAACACCTCTGAGCCCCTCGGCTGCACACTGTGTCACCTCTCCACCCTCTGGGTGGGTGCAGCAGCTGTGTCTGTGCTGAGTTCTGCTGCTGGCCCATCTGGGGCTGTGGCTGCTCACACCGGCATTACAAAATGTGTTCAGGTGTGAAAGATCACMAGCATGAGGGTTTCTGATTAGTAACCTGTTGTCAGGCTATTTATTTCTTCCCATGAAATGCCTTATCGTGACTTCTGTGACAAATGAGGCCTCAGCCTGGAGGACTTTGCCTTCCCTCCTGCAGAAACTGGGAATGCAGACCTCTGAGTGATGCTCTAADGGGGTCCCTGCGGTGACCAAAAATTAAAGATTTTGAGTGGAGGTAGGAAGAGAGACAGGCCCACAACACAATGAGTGATATCTCAGGACTTTATAGGGAAACCAGGGGATGAAAAACAGGAGTTTGAATGATTTCCTGGGTGAAGCAATTTCAGCCATGCCTGCTGCACTTTGAAGGCATTTAAGGGTGTCAGCAGATGCTGCTGAGAGGGACCTGCCTGGTGAGTGAGGGAATGCCCAGGAAGAAGGTCCAGAATGTAATAAGAGACAATGCTTCCTTGGAGTACTTGGATTATAGCCCTGTCTCTGCTACAGTGTTGCTCAGTAATATTATTGATTGATTGATTGATTGATTGATTATTTTTGTCACAGTGTCGGCTGATTGTTCATTCTTTTTTTTTTTTTTTTTTTTTTTTTTTTTTTTTTTTCTGGCTCTGATTCTGTATTTTGTTCTGCACCATTCCGGGGTTTGATTCTTCCTTGGCTGTGGGATGGGTTGGGGAGCAGGGAGGGAAAGAAAAGAGCAGCTTTTCCTCTCCTCGGAGGCAGCTTGCTGTCCCTGGCGCTGTGCCTGGTGTGCTGAGGCGCTGGAGACGTGACTCTCTCCTGCTCCCTCATGAGCCCTCTCTGCTCAGCTGGAAAACACAAAGTGCCCATCCCAGAGCTTTCCGTGAGCCAGCTGTGCCACCGGGGTCTGGCTGCCATGGGGTGCAGGGCTCTCGGGGCACTGAAGAAAAAATCAAGTCCCTGGTCAGCTTCTTCTCATTTCAGTTTTACAGATGGCCCATAAAGCACTTCCCATCGGTGTTTTATGGTTCTCCAGCACCAAATCTGTTGTTTGTGCATCTCAAATGCCTTGGTGGCAGTGTGCCTGAAAAATGAAATGATTGTTCTGTAGCAGTTTGTTCTGTTTTGTTAACGATTAAAGTATTCATCAGTGTAATTCCCCATTAAATTTGCTCTTTGCTCTGAACCTCCCGGGGCCCTTCTTGAATTTGCCAAGTGTGAGACATTCATTTTGCTGAAGTATTTTCCATCAATGACACTGTTATTATCACCAATGTGGGTATCTGCATCTACCCAACACTTTGTATTTATGACCYTGTGTGCTCATTAATGTAAATATATAAACAGTGACATGGTACCAGGGTTTGGAAACATTTGCAGGCTCATATTTTAACTGAAAAAGAGTCAACTTCTGTAAATTGACCCACCACCCTGGACTTCAGTGGGTCTGTTTCAAATTCCAGCTGCTGAACATGTAGTAATCTTGTTGGAAATCAGTGGGTCTGTGGGTGATAGCATTTGTTTCAACACCTGCATTTCTCCTGGCAAAAGGGATTAGAGGCAAAGATGTTAATTATGAATAACTACTTTGCAGAGGTGAACAGAATGTAGAGGTAAAACTGTAAGGGCGTGATGTATTCACCTAGCCTCATCAACACAGTGAATAGAAATTATTTTTCATTTTTCAGGGTGAGAAGAGAATAATTTAGTCTTAAAGAAAGACTAAAGAGAAAGCAGGATGTTAGGCTTTGTGTGGACCTACAAAGTCAGCCCACATAATTTTCTCATCTCACCTCCAGGGAAAAAAAACAGTTGTTATATCTACCTCATTTAAATGGAGAGAGATAGATTGGAGATGGAGATAGATTATATTTTCCTTGTGAGCCTTGAAAGGTGCAACTGGGTGTATTTGCTTTTTCATAAATTTTATATTAAAATAACAAGAGACTTTCCTGACCATGTGGGTACTCAACCCCCAGATTACCTGTGCTGGGGAGTAGAAAGGGATGAAGGAGAAAAGAAACAAAGTCAGTGTGCAGTTCCCACCTGACAGTCAGTAAAATYCGAGGGGTGGGTAGCCCATGCCTACTTCAATGAATGCAAACAAATGCAAATATTTACAAAGGCTGCCTTTGCATAAAAGCATGTTTGAAAAGAACTTAAAACATCTAAGCCATATTTAGAAGATGACTGAAAAGAAGGAAGGGAGTTTGATATAGCAATATTTCAGAAAAGAGGYAGAGGCAATGTTTTGTTAATTCTGGGGATTAGCAACTTAATTAGCTCAATCTTCACTGCAGGAAATTACCTAGTAAAAATGAGACTAGTTAACTTTTTCAAGGACTTAAAATATTGAAATGAGGAAAGGACAAATTTTCAATGACACATGTCTACTAGATAAACATTTTTCTCTAGATGACTCTATTTTTTTAATATTTCTGCTGTTTGATCCCAAAAATTAAATGTGAGTTTACTTCCTATGGTTGAGAAGAATACTGGGGACTTTTTTTTTATCTCACTGCCACATAGAAATGATCTCTAATTTCCTGATACTATCATTTTGTTCTCTGAAGACTGTGTCAAAATGAATATAGTGGGACTTTTTCTAGGTAGCCGACCTGTAGGCAACAGCAGAAATTTGAATGTGATCTTAGATCTGGCTGAGACTATTTTTGTCTCAGTTACCTAAATATCATCTTTTTGTCATAGTGATTTTATGGCTAGAAGCCTCAGTCAGGTGGTCCCCAAAACTTTGCATGGTGAAGAAATAAAYGGAAAGACCTTGAATCAGTTGTATGTGGTAAGAGACACAAAATCAATGTGGGAGACAGAACTTGGTCAAGTATTTCTCTGTAGAGATCACATATGTCTGTGGGACAACATACTTTAAAGGTTATACTTTTAAACAGCTGACCTGTGAGTTCACTGACATAATTAAAAAATTATTCTCATAATACTGTCTTAATGTTTTGGTGTCCTTTCAGACAATCTTGCCCTTCATAATAAATGGGCACAAAGGGTGTTTTTATTTTTTTTTTTTTTTTTTTCTTAGTTTAAAAGTGATTTTTGTGCTGAATGTAATCATAAATAGACATGTACTTTTTGGATATGGCTTAACACAAAATTTGTAATTATGCCATCCCAATATTTTGGTTAACTAAAAATGGCTTCTTCTCCTCACATAAGAAAAGAAAAGAAAACAGAAGAGACAGTCTTGAAATAGATTTCAATCAAATGTTAAAAGGTAAAATCAACTAAAAAAAAAAGAAACATTAAAAGTATTCCCATTTAAGTAAAGTTATGCTTTATCTGGGACAATAACAACTGAAAAATTAAAAGAGAAATATATTTTGTATGATTATGTTCCTTTAGGCTTACTTTCTTCTATCTGTACTCCTTTAATGCGATGTGATTCTAGCTTTTACTGTATGATGTTTTTTCCTTCTTTTAGTGGCTAAGCAGTAAGAATGAAGGCTTGGAAATGGAACTCATTGTTCCAACAGAGCAAAAGCACTCTGTTAAATAAAAAAAAACAACAAACCATGGTTGTTGTTTCCTTTTCTTTTTTTGCTTTTCCAAAATAAAACTTAAAAACATGTGTCCCATGACCAGGCATTTCATCTTTTGGATGATTTGGTTCAGTATTGTACATAAAACATTCACTGGTGCATTAGTGGAGCTTGTCTTGCTGTCCTGGTGTTGTGTTCTGCTCAGCCAGCTCACACTTTGTCTCCACAACTCTTACATGCTTAAAAGCTCAAAGGACAGAGCCCAGCCTTTGAGGTGATAAGATTTAGTCTTGATTTTTTAAATTCTTAAATATGGGGCTTTAGATACAACCTGTAGATGTCTAACATGTTTTTTTCCCCCCCTCTACTTTTAGGCTTACTTTAACCTTGTCCTGTCCCATGGACTTGAAGAATTTTCCTATGGATGTACAGACATGTACGATGCAGCTAGAGAGCTGTGAGTGCCCAATGGCTTTATCTATCAAATAACAGGATTTTACCCTAGCATTCAGTGATTAGATAGAATCTATATTGTCACATTTATGTGGTGAGACTCAATATTCCTATTTTGTAAGGGAAAATAATGGAGGAACRGTGCTTTAACCATTTACCACCATAATGTGCAGGCCCTGTGTTTCTGTGCTGTTGCTGCTCTCTTATCTTCCTCCCTCCTTCCTCCCACATTACCCATCAGAGCTGCATCACTTCCAGGGGCAAATTGAGCAGTGCTGTGTGGGAAAATTATTAAATCTCAGGAAAATAAGGACAATTAGTACCTAGCCAGGGATTTGTTGTATCCTATTGAGTTAGGCTGACTTTTGAAGAATGGAAGAAAAATACCTGATGAAGCAGTGTTCCTATTTATCGATTTAAGATGGTATGGTAAACATAGGCAAGGCATGGACTGGGGTACCAGCACACAGCCTCACAGCACTGCTTCAACCTGACCAGGGAACAATCAGGCAAACCCAGGAGTGGCTCGGATTATGGCACGTGCCAGTCATCATTCCCAATATTCAGTAGGTACCAGTCCATTTTGGGGTTTTCTACAAAGGATTTAGCTCTATTGCTATGAACTGTGGCCTGCCACCTGCCTTTGTTCCCAGAGAATCCTAAACTGGTTTGGGCCAGCAAAATTGCTTTGCAGTGGCAAACCAGTGCAGTACTTCAGGATACAGCAGTGTTCACCTCTTGCTTTTAATAGAGTAATAGTATAGTTGTAGCAACCAGCAACTAACAGAACTGTGCAGTTGTTAATCCAACAGTTTGAAAATGTGACTGAGATAACATGGATTGCAATAAAAGACATGCTTCTCAKACATAAGGACATTTGCTTTTTTCTGGTCAGCTGCCATCTAATAAACTCTGATTTCTTTATTGCAGTTGGCTACACCATGAATGATCTGATATTTGAGTGGCTAAGTGATGGACCTGTGCAAGTTGCAGAGGGTTTGACCTTGCCACAGTTTATTTTGAAAGAAGATAAAGAACTTGGTTATTGCACAAAACATTACAACACTGGTGAGCATTATTCTATTGTTTTCTATCAACTGCTCCAATGGTATCTAATGTCAATTTGTGAGGGTAAAATATGGATAAAAAGAAAAAAAAARGAAAGTAAAATTTGATCCAGCCACACTTATTTTTAAATCTGAAAAGAAAAAAATTTTCTCCCTGTTATCCTGTTTGAAAGATTTAATTTCCAAATTTTCTTTAATTTCATTAAATATTCTAATATCCTTAAAATCATTGAGGTATTTAAGTTATTTTTAAAATTGATCAAAAAATCTAATTGTTTTGATATCCCTAAAATGAAACTTTTCCAATAAACTAACTCTTTTATTAAATATTGATTCATCACTTTTAAGGTACTGATTTTTCTGAACCTGGTTTAATTATCCAGCATATCAACTTGCCAGTGAGAAAAAATATCAAATTTTCACCACCATTTATGGGTAGTTCAATATATGAGATGCAGCATATGAAAAGACATGTTGCTGATCTTAATGGTGTACAGATATGGAATGCTGRGGAATTAAATGTTTGCCTAATACTCTAAAGTTTTTTCTCTCATTTGCTATTTTGTCATTATAATGCTGTGTTTTCTATCTTTAGCTTTACAGAGAAGAGGAAACTCTGTTAAAATTTTGATTTAGCTGCTTGGAGTTTATTTAACAGGGACAGCATTTAGAGAACAGTTTTCTGGGTGCTCTCTGGGATTAAATATAATCCCTCTCATCTRAAATAGCTTTTTCATCATTCCAGCATAAGAACTGATCTGGCTGCACCGAATACATTTGTTTCATTCTGTGAAATAACACAGTGTGAGAGGTTCTGCCTTTGCCAAAAATAAAGTCACATCTATTTCTTATGAAAAGAAAACTTTTAGTTTTAATTTTTATAAATTCAGTTTCTCATTTTGGAGCGCAATGTACCAAGGAAAACTCTGTGATTGGCACTCCCACTACTGTCTTTGTAGTTTTCTCTTTCAGGATAAAACTTATTACTGAGCCTTCTCCTAAACTCACTGTCYAGGCTGTGCCACAAGAGTCTGGAGAGCCTTTGACAGATTGTGCCACTCATGCCATTTCTGCCACATGTGGCCACCACCCCCCTTTCCAGTCCCCTTCTGCATGAGCAGACTGGTCAGGAGCAGTCACTGCCCAGCTCTCAGCATCTGCCTTTCGAGTCACAGCTCACTCATTTTATAAATTCTCTGCTGTCAGAGGATATTATTCAGTCTCCACTCATCTCTTTGCCAAACAGCCTCTGCACTCCTGTTTGTGCCAACTCTTGCACCCACCATTCAGCATGGTGGCCAACCAGAAAAATACAGGGGCTAAAATGGAGCAAACAGTCTCATTTCCCCTGAAAGGGTGAATGAGGAACAATGCTACTTCATGCATGTTCCCAACCGACACAGAAGGGGTCCTTTGAAACCATKAGCATGATACTTTGGGAATGAGAGGCTTCCCTGTGGTCTGCCTGGAGCAGAGCCCTCACAGTCCCTGATCCAGAGAAAATCCAAGAGCAGCACAGAGTGAGTGCATCAGTAGCTGATGAGCTGCTGCAGCTCAGGACTCTTCAGCTCCCACTGCTCAGCCAGTTCCACTGTCAGGCAATCTCAATTTGTCTGCTCAAACACAATTACTTAATCTCATGTCACTAAAAGACCAAAATGCTGTCCCCTTTTAATAGTTAACATTATACTAAAGTAAAAAAACTGATTGAATTTTGAGAAAAGAAACATTATTTTATGTTTTCTGGAGGTGAAACAATTGTGCTGATATTCATTGATGTGAAGGAAGTGGGCACAATCTGTCTCAGTGGTCCCATGCTTCCCTCAAGCTGGCATGCAACAAGTGGCTGACTAGTGTTTGTGTATCAAGATCTGCTTACAGTATTAGTTTAGGAAGCAAGCCACACATCTAACTTATGTTCAGAAAACAAGATAAAAATGTGCAAAAAGCATTTATGAAAGTAATTTCATGTTCTAGGAAAGTTTACATGCATTGAAGTCAAGTTTCATTTGGAGCGTCAGATGGGATACTATTTAATCCAGATGTACATTCCTAGCCTGCTGATTGTCATTTTATCCTGGGTTTCTTTCTGGATCAACATGGATGCTGCTCCAGCCAGAGTTGCACTGGGTATCACTACAGTTTTGACAATGACAACGCAAAGCTCAGGATCGAGAGCTTCCCTCCCAAAAGTAAGGAAATAATTTTGTATYGCAGATTTGTTTTTAATAAGGAATGTTTGTGCTACATTTTTAAATTTCAGAAAGGTCTGTGTAAACATGCATCTGATAAGGATTCATGAGAAAGTGGTGATGTTATATATATTTGTGAATAATGTGATGTTAAACTTGCAATACCCTTGCATTTGGATCAAGGAACGTTTCTGCTGTTTGTTTGGTTGGCTGAATGGTGCAGCAGTATGAATTTTTAATGMGTTTCTACTAGTTTTGACACTTATTTTTGAGTGTTTAGAAACCATATTTTCTGAGATATTTAGATACCTGACTGGACTTTGTAAACGCTGTCTGATATTTTCTGGAATGTTAGACTCTCATATATCTTGATGTTTCTAGATATGGCACTTAGTCCAATGAATATATAAATATACCCCCCAAATATATACACACATATAATGTGCATGCATGTAACATATATWCACCTAAAAGATTTCTCTGGAGAACCTTTTTAGTGTGGAAGTGCTGATGTCTTTGTTTCCAAGCAGAACTTGTCCATATACTCATTYAAGTGTTCTCTGAAGACCTTCATCCTGTCTGTGCATAAAATTATCCTCTCATTCAGATTTTGWGGTCTTTTTAATCCTGGCCAGATGCTGTAGATGGATTTACAGATTATAGACTGGGTTCTCTGTTGAGTCAGGCTGASAGCTCTTTTCAGCATAGGCACAGCCCAAATGCTTCTGATAAAAGCATTCCCAGCAGAATTTAATGTGCAAGCTCAGGTTTTACACAATTTTCTGGTAGGGAGCTCAGAGGTAGGTAAGTTTGCAGTAGTCTAAGGAGTTATGAGACATACTCCCTGAAGAGTCCTTTTCCAGCAGTCCAGCATCACAGGGACTGGGATCCTAGGATGAATGAAAAGCACAAAATKTGAATGCTTGTGTAGATCACAATCCATTCCAAGAAAGCATGCTGTGTATTGTGGTGCTTCACCCTCAGTATCACATTTAGCCTCATTCCAAATAYGCAGGTTGTTCAAGTGGAGGCCAACTTCAAAAATACAGGGCAGCTCCAAAAAGTGCACAGATTGTGTTACTCCTTTGTTAGTAATGAGAAAGTATCACTTAAAAATCTGGTGAGTACATTTGCTTCCGCTTCACTTATTCACTTGGAGATATGCATAATTTTCCATGCAAACTGAAAGCTTCTCATATATTAACGCAGAATTTCAAATGGAAAATTTATTAAACATTTTTTCAGACAATTTAGTCTACATTACCAGTGAACATTCTGAAAATATAATCTTGGCAAGAAGTGTACAGGCTCTTTAAATAGCAAGTTTGGAGTCGCTGAAGACTGTCTTGATGGCACATCAATCCATGTRATACATTCCAAGTTTCTTACAAATTTTCTGGCTTGAGAAGTATAGATAATACAATCACTGTGTGGAGATTTCCACCAATATTTCCTACTGGGCAAACAAACCCTGCCAAGAGGCTCCACAGTGTAAGCGTGCCCCAAATCCTAATGCTTTAGGAAGTTTTTTCATCATGGGCCTTTGATCCAGCTGAAGTGTTTCCCCTTTTGCATTCTRTTGTGTTTGAGTAGTAAAGTATTTGCTGAGTGGAGGAAACGGGAAGATTCAAAATATGTTGTCTGTGATTGTTGATTATCGGAGAGGTTCTTCTCCAGCCTGAGGATTAAATACATTTATCTCAGCTGTCAGAACAGTGGTGCTCTGCCCATCTCCACCTTCTCCTCCTCTTCCGTGTTCCTTTGCCAGAAGATGGGCACTAGGAGAAGGATCTCACCAGCAAGCCCAGCACTTATTTCAGTCAAACTGCACCTGGCTGGTGCATTTTCTCTGTGTCATTCAGCTGAGCTCTATTTTACAGCTTTGATCTCTATGTTATTTAATCCTTGTGGGGTCTTTTGAAGGTGCATCAGTTAAAAATGGGGTTCTAAATGCCAACAATCCAGCCAGCTGATTCCCACTCCGGGTGACTCAGGTGCTTGAATAAACCTGGGCTCCATTCTGGTCCTGAATCACCAGTATCTGATTCCTTATACAAAGAAGAAAGATTTTCTTGCTATTGCTATTGAGGGCACTTAGCTGTTTTAAAACCCCRTCTGTAATTTAATATCAAAATTGTATTTATTAATAAAATCTGTCCCAGCTGAAATGCACTTAGAAATAAAAATCTGAAAAGAATTGAATCAAATCAGTGTCAGATCTGAAGTCTCAAATYCCTCTGTAAAAGTAATGGTTTTCTAAGCCCTGTCTACATATAGCCAAGACACAGGAAGTCAGGCTGACAATAAAATATCCATTTAAAAGTTGCTCCAAGCATGAATGTCTAACATAATAAGATATTTCAGGAGGGTTATTTTTGCAAGAAGACTGAAAAAAAACGAGATGCAACTTTGCTTTGTGAAGGCAGCCTAGGTTTGATATACAAGAACTATAATTTCCTCATTCTTATTTGTRCCCTGTTCTTTTTAATAAAGATTTATGCAATTTAACTTTAATTTGCCCAGTCTCATGCCAAGAGTTTCTCTCCATTCTTCTGTCTCTAATAGAGCTTTACTACAAAACCCAACAAAGTATCAAAACTTGCCAACTTTAAAGGGAATAATTCCTTTACCTGAAGAAAGGAAAAGAAGAATTATGATAAGATTCCTTAGGATTTTCTGTCTGTTTCCAAGTTATTATCTAAATGACTAAAGTGCCACTGTTTAGAAGTAATTACCTACATATTGTTCTCAACCCTGGTGTGCGATAACAGGCCAATGTTCTGTTTGCTTAAAATTGTTCTTTTCCATATTAATAACTAACATTCATTTTGATACGTGGATTTCATAATAGTAGGTCATGGCAACACAGACATTAGGCACTCGGCTGTTGAAAATTAAACATGAGACTGAGATTGCTGAAAAGAAATGAAAATAAAAGGAAATGAAAGAATGAAATTAATTCAATCTGAAGTTCATATTTGCTGCACAGAAGAGAAATATCTAGAATGCCCTCTTCTAAATGAAATATATTTCTTTGGTAAATTTTGTAGTGTTTCTGTGGAATTACTATAATTGGAGTATTTTGTAATTCTGTCTAAAAATGTTGGGTCAAATTCCAATATCAGCAGCATAGTAATAAAGAAATCCAATATGCTTTTTCACYCTTGTTCTTCTGCAAAGTTAATTCCTTTCTTACCAAAGGCAAGAGTAGACTGAGATAGATTACATCACAGCATGGCTACTGTTCTAGGAAGGGTGACCTGCAGTGCCTGTTTCAGAAAGCAGAAAGGTTCTCTTCCTCCACAATTTTAACATAAACTGAGCAATAATGCCCCCTGATCCATTTGTATGCTGAAAMAATGATTTGCTGAGTATCTGCAGAGGAGTATTCACCACGGAGCCAATATCTTTTAAAATGATGAAATTATTTTGTATTTGTTACAGAAYACTCATGAGTGGTCCTGTAACCAGAATTACCCTAGTTGGCTGTGTTAGGGGATGGTAAAGAACTCATCCAGAAAGCTGGGATGGAATATCTTCCTTCCAGTTTGACTAATCYGTCACTGGGATGCCCAGGAATGGTGATCCAAAATAGCAGGGTTCCTATGACCAGTTCCTTTTCCCACACGTTCATAAATCTTACTCACATCTGATACTCCTTTATCTGAATCCCTCTGGTCGTGTCATCCCTTTCCACTGCCAAACTCCATCTGGGTGATCAGTGTGACCACAGATCCCTGCAAAACCCTGAGCTTTGTGTGAGTCCTGTGCATGAGCCAGGGACATCCCTTGCACCTGGGCTGTGCTGGATTTCCCCTCTGCAGACAAACTCTGGGGCAGAGTTTTGACGTGGGCGACTGTACATCCATGCAGGGCTCAGTGCTTGTCTTCTGGAAGTATCCGACTCACAGACCCAAAGGGCACTATGCATCCATCAAAAGAGGGACTGAGGATTTTTTGACCATCACAAGGGACACCTAAACATGTCTTTACTTACAGCCACAGATGTGTAAAAGATGGTGGGGTAAAGGGGGAATGTCAATGTCTGGTAACRCAGCATTGTTAAAGAGTGTTACAAAACAATTCTTCAGAGCATTGAGGGACAATTTTCTTGCTCTTCTCTTTATTTGTAAATGGCTCTTCTTCTGTTAAATCAACAGAATAAAAAGTTTGAAAGGATTTTCAAAAGAGGCATTTGAAAGAATAATGAATTCTCTGCTGTGCCAGTTGTGTATTTTTCAGATTGCTTTCTTCTTAAAACACTTACATAAACCAAACCTTAGCAACAACAGCCCAAGAAAATGAATCACTTTTAATGTCATAAAGCAAAACATTTCAGGATATTTTAGGTCTAGTGATAGCAACTGTATTTTACACAGTTGCATAGCATTCATATTGTGTTACTTTAATGCACAGTGCTTAATGAATGCATTTTCTGTCCCCAGGGAGCAATCTGTRCAGAAAAAAAATCTCATTCAAAGCTCACCAAAACTTCTGGGAGTCCTTCCATTCACTTCATTTTGCTTTAAATCATGCATTACCAATGCATGTATTACATGCATTACCAAATGCAATAAAAGCATAGGTACAGAGACTTGCAAAACCAAAGCCAATGAAGTCTATCCCCTTTGGCAGTAAATGACTGTTTTTGTGTGTCATCCCATATCCCCAGCATATTTGGAAACTGTTAAAGATTCTTGGGCTT